>NC_085845.1:83720523-84058023 GCF_035594765.1 Anolis carolinensis | reverse complement strand
TATCTAAGTCAGAATGTTAAATAGAGTGCTAATACTCCTCCTTTTCATAAACTAGATTACATACATGAGTTTTTAAAGGAGAAGAGGGAAGGGGCTGTTTTTAATTCTTTCAGAAGGGGGTTCCAGAGGTGGGAAGCGATCACAGAGAAGGCCCTCCTCTCTCGTTCCCACCAGCCACACTTGAGATGGGGGTGGGACCTCCTCCGTGGATTGCAAAGCTTGGGCTGGTTTGTATACGGAGATGCGGTTCCGCAAATAGTCTGGGTCCGAACAATTTAGGTGTTATGGGTAACGACCAACACTTTGTATTTAGCCCAGAAGCAAATTGGCAGCCGATGGAGCTGCCGCAGCATGGCAACTATCCTCTCATGGTATGGCTCTCCAGTTAGCAACCTGGCCACTGATCTCTACACTAGTTGAGGCTTCCAAACTATCTTCAAAGGCAGCCCCATGTAGATAGCATTGTAGTAGTCCAAATGGGAAGTAACCAGAGTGTGGACTACCATGGCCAGATCTGGTATCTCAAGGTATGGGCGCAGCTGGCACACAAGTTTTAATTGTGCAAAGATGATCATGGCCTATGCCAATACCTGGGGTCCCAGGATCAGTCATGAGTCCAGAAGCACCCCCAGACTGTGAACCTGTGTCTTCAGGGGGAGTGTGACCTTATCTAGCACAGGTTGTAATCCCACACCCTGATCCACCTTCTGATTGACCAGGAGTACCTCTGTTTTGTCTGGATTTACCTTCAGTTTATTAGCCCTCATCCAGTCCATCACTGACGATAGGCACCTGCTTAGAGGCAGGACGGCATCCTTAGGTTTGGGTGAAAAGGAGTAATAGAGTTGGGTATTATCAGCATAAATTTGACACCAAACTCTGGATTATTTTTCCCAGCAGTTTCATGTAAATGTTAAACAGCATGGGGGACAGAATTGAACCCTGAGGGACCCCACAGGCCATCGACCAGGGAGTCGAACAGGAGTCCCCTAGCTCCACCATCTGGGTACGGTCCTTCAGGAAGGACCGGAGCCACTGCAAAATAGTGCCTCCCAATCCCATCCTGGAGAGATGGCTCAGAAAGATTCCATGATTGATGGTATCGAAAGCCACTGAGAGAGCCCGGAGAACTAGCAGGGACACAATCTCCCTTTCTAGCTGTCTTCGTAGATCATCCACCAAGGTGATCAATGCTGTCTCTGTCCTGAGGCCAGGCCTGAAACCAGATTGTGATGGATCCAGATAATCAGTTTCATCCAAGAAACTTTGGAGTTGTGAGGCCACTACTTTATCTCAGATTATCCATACTATATTGCTAATAGCAGTTTGCTGAACTAGTATAATGGGGAAATGCTTGGTTAACTCAGTTGTGATTATCGGACTGTTCAGATGCCAGATTGGGATTAAAATCACACATATGATCCAATAGAAGATGGAATTTTGCATTGAATATTTTTTAAAACCCTCCTTATTCTTGGTATATTGACATAGCAAATTACTGGTCTTCTATTTATTAAATATGTGGGATCTATTCCTCTGAAAAATTGAAAGCAGGGTTGACAAGAATAAAAGGAGAGTCCAAGTTTAAACGAGCTAGTAATTTATTTCCAGCAAAGTACAGCCAGATACCATAGGAAAGTGCTCAAAAACAGCATGACAGCCAAAGAATGCCCCTGTTTGCTTGTTTGTTCAGCTAGGAAAAATTAGATTTGGATTATAGTTCCACAACCCCAAAGCCAACATAACCTTTCGCCATGCTTATTGGGGATTCTGGGAGTTGTTCAGTGAGGTGGAAGATCTACTTTAAGTCTTAGGACTTTATCATACCAACTTGTTGTCTCACGGTAATCACATTATTTTAAAAAAATGAAAATCATTCACATTTTTCTGCTGTCATGTCTTGACATTCACTTGCTCAAGAATAGTAATGGGGAGAAGAGAATCACACTCACTCATGCTATGTGATTGCTAAAATATTGCAACTGCAGCAGAGGGGATGCACCACACGCTTAGGAAAGAGACAGTATTGGAATAACAGCAATATCAGGAGTCATGGACAGGTTTTCCCCATACATGAAAAGAGATGTCCACTAACAACTGAATTATAAATCACTAACAGGAAAGGTATTCTATCATCTTACAATTAGCAAGCAAACATGGTATTATCCTGCTACAAATGCATTAAGCAGTCTCGTGTGATAAAATCCTTACGTTTCAATTTTAAGGAGCTATCCATGGTGTAGAATCTCTTTTAGGAATAGAGTTCAGCACTTTGGATAAGGCTTTGAAAGTTTGGCCTAAAACTCAGAGAAGATTTGCTGCCTCACGAAGTGTAAGTCACCAGAAACTGAGACATAACTATCAACAAAGACCATGGCTGGAAATGAAACACAGGTTGCACTATTTCTCTTACTTTTGTACATACTATGCACCAAATAATACTATCATTCATATACATCTGCCATTTATTCCAGTATTCATTGACTCCTGACTCACTGCCATTCGGTATTTCTGAAACTGGAACCATTTATTCTTTGAAGAAATTTGATTATGAGAAAGATCCAGATAAGTAAGTATGCAATTATGGCAAGTTTCACATTTCATAAAGTGCCTGTTTGACATTATTAATTATTTGCTGTGAATAAAAATATGCAGAGCTTTGGAAAATGAATTTTGGGGGCTACAGCTCCCAGACCCCTCCTGCAGTCATAAAAGTCATTTTCTCAAGCGCTGCAGAAATGTTGCATTTAAATCACAAATATTGCATGAATCTTGAGCCACATTTTCGTTTTACAGCTATACCTTACAAATTACAGCAAGAGACCGTCTTGGTCAAAATGTCAGCAGGACTGTGATTGTCAGTATCATAAACACCAATGATGAGCCTCCTTATTTTACTACGTAAGCAAAAAAACTACAATTTCATCCAACATTTATATTAGGATTTTATAAATGAACACTAGAATTCTGTCAGTTCACAGAAAAGCGAGTAGAATGATTCCCTTTTCCTTTTTGGTGTGTGTGTGTGTGTGTGTGTGTGTGTGTGTGTGTGTGTATATATGAATTTAATTGATATATATAAAATAGGCAGATAAAACCACACACACATGTATGCACACACAGACATAGATCAAGGATGATTCATGTTGTTAGCTTTGCCTGCAGGCTCTCACCTTTAAGGTGTTTTGCCAAGGCTACTGCTCTCTTTTAGTTTCTTTACTCCTTTAATCTCTTATATCATGGCTTCCCTTTATTTCTCCTGGATGATACTCTCTTCTAAGTTTGCTTTCAAGAGCTCCTATTTATTTCTATTAAGTGAGATTTTCTTCTTTACTCTGTTTAGAGTTAGAACTGGATTCCGATAATATCTCATGTTTATAGTACTTTTAAACTTTTGTTATAACCTCTAATGGGATCTTGGGATTTGCGGTTTAGGGAAGGGCACCTCCCTGAACTGCTACAGAGCTCTTCTACTGTCTCCCCAAACAATTAACCTAGGACAGCCGCAGCAGTCAAGATGGAGGTCCTCTACTTTTGAGGGGTTTAGATGCACTGGACCTCGCAAAAATGGGAAAACAGCAAATTTAAAAAATCTTTTAAAAACTTGAGATAACACCTCTCTAGAAATATGCAGGTCCTTCAGAGCAATTCTATCAACTTCTGCTGGAAGTTAACCATAAAGTAGCTCTAGAGGACTTAGAGGTTCCTAGAACAAACATGAATCAAATCCGTAAAAGTTAAACCCAAATGTGGAAGGCTGATTGTCACTGCATAGTATTAAAGGGCTCCTGCCGAGCCAATCAAAGTCAGAGGCCTTTTCAAACTATTCAGCAGTCTGTGACAAAGCAGGAAGGTTAGCCAATCATTAGTAGAAGCTATTTAGATTAGCCAGTTTTTCTTTGATAGTTATAATGCAAAACCAGTCATTAGGTTCTGGAAGCTTTAGAACAGGCATGGGCAAACCGGGCTGGACACGGCCCGGGGGCTGGACATGGTCCTTTGAGCTCTTTGCTTCACCTTGGTTTGCTTCAGCCCCCCTTTCAGTGTGCTGATGCAGCAGCCCTCCACATCCCCAGGCTGAGAGGAAGGCCGAGGCAGAGACATGCTGCTGCCAAACACTCTCTGGAGAGTACTTGGCAGCAGCATGTTTGTCTCCCTCCTCTGGGCCCAGGAAAGGCAGACCGTTGTCTTCTCAGGGCTCAGAGAAGAGCTGGGGAGACAAAAACATTGCTGTCTGTGGAGACAGACCCACCCCTTCCCTCTCCCGCCCCCTGCCCTCTCCTGCCCCCTTCTTTCTCCCGGCCCCTGCCCTCTCTGGGCCCCTTCCATCTCCCAGCCCCTTCCCTCTCCCGCCCCCTTCCCTCTCCCGCCCCCTTCCCTCTCCCGGCCCTTTCCCTCTCCCGGCCCTTTCCCTCTCCCGACCCCTTCCCTCTCTCGACCCCTTCCCTCTCCCGGCCCTTTCCCTCTCCCGGACCCTTCCCTCTCCCGGACCCTTCCCTCTCCCGGCCCCTTCCCTCTCCCGGCTCTTTCCCTCTCCCGGCCCCTTCTGTCTCCTGCCCTCTTCTGTCTCCCAGCCCCTTCCCTCTCCCTTTCTCTGATGAGAGAAGCATGCAAGCCATAAATGATAGCAGAATCATTTATTTTGCCGTCATGTGGTGAAGCAACTGCATGCACTGCAGATTCTAACTCACCTCACACTGAGCAAGACTATCTGAATAAAGGGGCATCAAAAGGACAGGAATTTAGAATCAGTGAGACAACAATTACAGTGTTAGTGACCATAATATTATTTTAAGAAAACAATACTATTGTCTATAACTAGTGACCAATGTTTATCATTCTTCCTTTTATTTAAAACACCTTATACAATTATTTCCTAATGGAAAAGCATTGGGCTATAAGATGTTAAAAACTATATCCTGAAATTCACTTGATCGTTTTCATCTGATTTATTGGATGTTTTCAGTCCCTTCTATTTTCATTTTAAACTATGTTCAACTGTAAACATTTCTGGCTTTATTTAGTAAAGAAAGAGCTTTCAAAATTCCAGAAGAAAGCATGCCCGGATCTTTTGTTGCCAATATAACTGTTAAGGATCCAGATGGGGAAGGCTATGAACAGGGCCTTCGCTTCAGCATCAATAATCCTCCAGCGCTTCCTAATTTCTCTATAGATCCAGGTAAGAAATACCTCCTAGGGGCACTGAATAGCTTGAAAGGAGTGTGATAAACAAGTACTATGGAGAAACAGGGTTGTTGTATGTTTTCCGGGCTGTATGGCCATGTTCCAGAAGTATTCTCTCCTGACGTTTTGCCCACATCTATGGCAGGCATCATCAGAGGTTTAATCATTTTAAATCAATCCTCAACTTTAATCATTTTATGTTTAAAGAAACCTGTGGCAGAAGTTATTTATGCATGGAGTTAAAAATCTTTATAATTGAACTTTGTTTTTTTAGTGTATGGTACAGTTTTAGTGGCTAAATGGTTAGACCGTGATATTGAGCCATGGAGAGAACATCCCAACATTTCTTTGGTCATTCGAGTTGTGGACAGTCCCAGTGATGGACGAAGTGATACAATGGAAATTGTTATAACAATTGAAGATAAAAATGACAACCCGCCAGAATGTCAACTCTATAATTATAGGTATTAACTTTCACATTTTGGAGAATTATATTTGCATTGAATCAATCATTTGCTTCTTGTTAATAGGCTATCTGTTGGGAATATCCTTACGATTTCATGTATTGTAATTAATTCATGTTTAAGTAGTAGTGACACTATTAATAATAATAATAATAATAATAATAATAATAATAATAATAATAATAATAATATACTGTATTTATATTCTGCTCTATCTGCCCAAGGGGACTCAGGGTGGATTACAAAACATGCATATTGCAAGCATTCAATGTCATTATACAATCAACAAGGACAGACAATACACAAACAGAGATAAAGGCATTCCCCATCTTTTCCATTTCCAGCATCTCTGAGGCTGTGCTTGACTCCGACTTAGGGGTGGGCTGCTGTTGCTCCATCTTCCATGCCAAGGAGCATTGTTGTCCTTAGACGTACTCCTGATCGATGTCCTTAAGGGCACCTTTTTATTACCTCCCCACTAAAAGCAGTACTTATTTAT
The DNA here is from genome assembly GCF_035594765.1 of Anolis carolinensis. Classification (NCBI taxonomy): domain Eukaryota; kingdom Metazoa; phylum Chordata; class Lepidosauria; order Squamata; family Anolidae; genus Anolis; species Anolis carolinensis. The sequence goes on along the minus strand of NC_085845.1, from coordinate 84,051,876 downwards.
GTACTCACATTTCTGCTTCCAATCTGCTAGGTGGGCAGGGATCTGGGCTGATGGCAGGTGCTCACCCCAACCCAGGCTTGAATTGTCAACCTTTAGATTGACAAGATTTTCTGCAGCTAGTGGAAAATAGTAGAAACAAATCAATGTCCAAAAGCAATTGTGGAAAAAGTAATATTTTGACAAGGTCACCTGTTAGGATTGTCAAAATGTGACACTTTTGGGTCTACTGTTCCTTCAATCCTCTTCATAACATGCTAGATGAAGATTTCTGGGTTTTTTAGTAAACCATAGAAATCCTAAGTGTTCTAAAATTCTGATTTATTTTACCAGTTTTCATTATGTCTGCCACTCCTTCCTAAGCTAACATCTTGCATCTTGTCTCAGGGCCCCATCATAGATTTCTCTCCATCTGCCCATTTTCCTGCTTTTTCAGAATAACTTCCCTGTTGGTTGATATTTAATGATAAATCTCTTTCTAACACATTAGAGTCATTGTGAATATTCTGTGATTTCGCAGTTGATTAGTTAAATACCTCAGTGGCATATCCTTCAAGATTTCCCAGATGAAAATCTAGCCAAGCAACAGCAGACTGTGATCAGTGTGAAAACTTATTAATGAAAAAGAACACACCATTTAGGAGAGACTGCAGCAGTTTGCTCTTACCTGAGCTTATTGGGAAGAGCATGATTTCATTGCCTCCTCTTGTCTTTGCATGCTGAGTTGACTTGAGCAAACTACTTTTGCACTCTGAACTCATGCCATTTCCACACTTGCCATATTATCCAGATGATCAAAGCTGATAATCCACATTATTTGCTTTGAATTGGATTATATGAGAGAAAAACTGGGATGTTTTTAAAGCATCTAAAAAAGTGGAAAGACAGAGGATTAATCAGAAATGTCCATGCCACATCTCTTGAAGTTGGGTGATCATGCTTATGGAGAGAAAGTAACAGATGACTGATTACACTATGTAACAAAATTTGAAAAAAAAATCTGATCCTGGTTTGAAAGTGTTGTTTTCTGTTTAATTCTGTGGTACTTATTATGAAAGTGTTATGCTCCAGAAACTTTGTTTTTGTGCCTGCCACAAACTATGTTGAATTAGTTGAGACTTTATGAGATATTCATTAAAAACTATAGCAAAATGTGCTGCAGGATGTCCCGCAAAAACAAAGTTTTTGCAGTTTAATAAACTTTTTCCATGTTTTTATCATAGAATAAAAATATTCTGACACCTTACTGTTGTACTCCACCTCATGATCATTTCCCCCACTCTTGTTTTGTCCACCCCATGCATTTTATTTTACTCATGCACTTTATTAACTTTAGTGAGCTGTGACAGTTACCCACTCATTCCTAGCTGGATCTTTCGATGTCTCACAGATTATTGATTAAGATTGTTTTATGTTTTATGGTTTTAGAATTTTAAGCTATTTTAAACTACAGTTTGACTGTTCTGTTTTTAACTGTGATGTATATATGTTTTAAACTGTTTATTTTATGATGTTTGATGGTGATTGGGCTTGTCCCTATGTGAGCCGCTCTGAGTCCCGTCGGGGAGATGTGGCGGCATACAAAAATAAAATAATAATTATTATTATTAACTTTATTTATATTATTTATTATTTATTTATTTGTTACATTTATATGCCGCCCTTCTCACCCCGAAGGGGACTCAGAGCGGCTTACAAATTAAATTTACATACAATATTATATTATTAGCATAGTACAATACTGGCAATAAATTACTATATTGTACTATATCAATATATTGTAATATTATTAGTAATATTACATGTAAAATATAATATATAATTGATATTAATATTAATATTCCTTTTTATCTCCCCGGAGGGACTCAGAGCGAATTACAGAATACACATATAGACAAACATTCAATGCCTTTTACAGAGTGAACAAATGACATACAATACACAGACAGGTAAAGGCCTTCCCCTTCCATCTTCTGCATTTGGAGGCAATGCTCAACTCTTGCCACGGGGAGGTCCCCTTGTACCATTTTTCCATGCTGAGGAGCCTGTTGTCCATAGACATGCCAATAGAATTGACGGCATGTCTGCATGGGGCGCCCTTTTACCTTCCCGCCGAGGCGGTACCTATTGATCTACTTGCATTACATGCTTTTGAGGCTGGCAGAAGCTAGGGCTGATGGGAGCTCACTCCAACTTGTGGCTTCGAACTACTGTCCCTCCGGTCAGCAGATTTCCTACAGCTAGCAGTTTAACCTGTTGCGCTACCACAGCCCTAGAACCAACTAGGAAATGACACTTATAACCCAGTGGGGCTGATGGGAACTGTTGTCACTGTTGTTGTTTACACATGTAAAGGGGCTAAGTAAAACTTTCAGAAAAAGTGCTATATAGCATAACCTGTAGTGCAGGGGTGGCAAACTGATTTTCATCAAGGACCACATCAGCCTTATGGTTGCCTCCAAAGTGCTGTTAAATCTATGGATGGAGAATTTGTGGATACAAAGGGTCAACTGTAATTTATTTACATAGAGGTCCGTACTCTTTAGTTTTTACCCAGTTTGTATCCCCAGACGTTATTGTGAGACAACTCCCATCACTTTTGATTATCCGCCATGTGGACTGGGGATCATGGGAAATGCAACCCAACAGCATTTGTAGCTTTGAGGTTGGAGAAAGTTTAAAGGACATTTTAAAGTCAGACATCATAGCCATAAGCCTTGAATCTATATTTAAACTCCCCTATCCTGATGAAACAGAACAAACTGCAGTCTTCTAGATATTACTTTATTACAAGTCTCATCAGCTCTAGTTGGAGGGCTGCATAAAATGACATGGCAGCTGGATTTGGCCCACAGGTCTTGAGTTTGACGCATGAGCTCTATGGTTGCCACATGTGCAGAGCTTTCTCAAAAGTGCTATCCCTATTTCAGAATTCTCTTTTGATAGACTGGCTTTCACACTCTTAACTTTCATGCGTCGATTGGAACATAGCTGTTTGTAAAGCTTTCAAAAAATAAGTAGCTGCTTGACTTGTTTTATATTGTGACTTGTTTGTATTTTTTATTATTTATGATTTTATTATGATTTACTTGTAATGTATGGCTTTAGATATTTGTAGTATGTTTCAGGTAAATACTCAGCTACAAGAGCAGGTAAGATATCAATGGAGGTTTGATTATTATAATTATAATAATGATAAGAATATTGCTATTATAAACTATTAGAATGCCAGAAATATTGTATGAGTATTTCCCCTTTTTAAAACAGGGTGACCATTCCTGAAACAGAACTTCCTGGATCAATACTAAATTTAAGGAATTTCTGTGAAGATATTGATGTCGAATCGCCAAACAATGTGTTCAATTTTACTGGGCTGTCTGGAATTGGAAGTAATAAATTTACACAGGACCCGCCTGGCTCTGGAAACCTCCAGGTAAGCTAACTACTGCATTATTGCCATTCAGCTTGAGGAAGGAAATGTTATGGTGGGTTCTTAGAAAACACACCAGGGCTTTCTCTGAAGTGGAAAAAATACAGGTTTATTTAGCCAGCCAGGACCCTGGGTTGAATCGTTTCAAAAAATCACGAAGACCCTGTGATTTTTCCAACAAAGAATTTATACTGTTGGCATACATTGAAAGCATTCAAAAGCACTACATAGTTTTTATTGGTATAGAAACATCAGCCGAGGTGATGCGTGCAAGATGAAGTAGTCAAAGAACCCTCTTCTTTGCATGTACTGTATATTTCCTGATCACATGGCATGTCCTACTGTCTCAAACAGCATCATGTAGGTGAAAATGTCTGTATGATCTTACAGACCCCTTCATTCCCCCCTTTGATGCTCCGACTCCTGTAGAAGGAAGCATCACCCTTGTTTGGTGAACATTGCAAATGAGGCCATCCTCTCAAGATCCTGCAGGGTAGACTCCAGTAATATATGGAGTGAGAGCTGCTAGATGTACAAGCTAGGTTTAGAAAAGGCAGAGGAATGAGAGACCAAATTGCCAATATCTGCTGGATAATGGAGGAAGGTAGGGAGTTTCAGAAAAACATCTATTTCTGTTTTATTGACTATACTAAAGCCTTTGACTGTGTGGATCATAATAAATTCTGGCAAGTTCTTGGTGGTATGGGGATACCTTGTCTGTCTCCTGAGGAATCTGCATAATGACCAAGTAGCAACAGTAAGAACAGATCACGGAACAATAGACTAGTTCAAGATTTGGAAAGGTGTATGGCAGGGCTATATCCTCTCACCCTACCTATTCAACTTGCATGCAGAACACATCATGTGTCGTGCGGGGCTTGATGAACCAAGGCTGGAGTTAAAATTGTTGGAAGAAACATTAACAACCTTAGATATACAAATGACATTTTGATGGCTGAAAATGAAAACTGAGGAACCTTTTAACCAAGATGAAAGAAGAAAGTGCAAAAGCTGGGTTGCAGTTAGACATAAAAAACCCAAGATTATGGCAGCCAGACTGATTAATAACAGGCACATAGAAGGAGAAAATGTGGAGGCAGTGACAGACTTTATATTTCTAGGCACGAAGATTACTGCAGATGCAGACTGCAGTCAGGAAATCAGAAGACGTTTACTTCTTGGGAGGAGAGCAATGACCAATCTCGGTAAAATAGTGAGGAGTAGAGAATCACATTGGCAACAAAGATCCATATAGTTAAAGCAATGGTATTCCCCATAGTAACGTATGGATGTGACAGCTGGACCATAAGGAAGGCTGAACGAAGGAAGATAGATGCTTTTGAACTGTGGTGTTGGAGGAAAATTCTGAGAGTTCCTTAGACTGCAAGAAGATCAAAGCAGCCCATATGCCAGGAAATAATGTCCGACTGCTCACTGGAGAGAAGGATATTAGAGGCAAAGATGAAGTACTTTGGCCACATCATGAGAAGACAGGAAAGTTTGGAGAAGATAATGATGCTGGGGAAAATGGAAAGAAAAAGGAAGAGGGGTCGACCAAGGGCAAGATGGATGGATGGATGGATGGTATCCTTGAAGTGACTGGCTTGACCTTGAAAGGGCTGAGGGTGATGAAGTCCGACAGGGAGCTCTGATGTGGGCTGGTCCATGAGGTCATGAAGAGTAAGAAGCAACTGAACAAATAATCAGCAACTCGTCGTGGTCCTGAGTAATAAAGCAATTCACAGTATTTTGAAGGAATTTAACAATAATAAGTAAGCAGCACAACATTAGCACTGTATGCAATCCCAAGAAGCAGAACAATAGAAAAAGGTCTTTTATCCATTGGATGGAGGGTAACCAACCTATTAACCAATCAAAAGGAGGAATTTGTCCCTTCAGTATTGTGCTCCATCAGAAACAGCTTTTAAAATATACAATTGATTATAAATAACCAGGTTGGAAGCATATTTCTTAAAAGCTGGTATAACTGTTCTCTAAATGTGGACAAGGTGTGTTTCACTAAACCACAAATGCCAGGATTCCATAGGATACAATCATGGTAATTAAAGTGAAATTACAATCAGCCCTTCACATTCACTGGGATTAGTGACATTTTTATAAAAAATCACATTTTGCTCAGATATGATCTAGAGACTTGGATGCATGCTGTGAGGCTTTCCAGAATCCGTAGAGCACATTTTTAGCCTTTAAAAAAACATGGTGGAAATACTCTCCATACCCCATAGATATAATTTTGGATATTTCAGAGAAAGAAAAATGACCATGTGATCCACAAAAAACCCTCAGCTGACATTCTGCATACTATCATTTTTGCAAGCAGGCAAAAACTTTTTTAAAAAAATCTTGACAGGCATTTAAGAAAGGATATTTCAGAAAAAATGACTTGTATAATGAGCTTTATTGTTGTTCCAATTTGCTTACCTGGGTTCAAAATTAGCTATGGTTTAAATTCTTTTTAAACTTTGGTTCAATGTTCATTTTTAACTATGTTGTAACTATTTTATCTCTTCTGAGCCACGTTGAGACCCCAACTGGGAGAAAGGTAGATAGATATGAAGAATAAGAATATTCTAACTTGACATTAAAACAAGGTATGGCCTTTTCTTTAGCTGAATGTAAACCTTTCTTCTCTAGAAAAAAATCTGAAAAACTTGTTGGCCCCAGAGACATTGCCCTTAAATTATCACAATAAAATAAAATAATGTTTATTTTGATCCAGTTAATAGGAAGTGTGGATCTTGAAAATGAAAATCGAACAGAATACAAACTGAATATTGTGGTGCAGGATATTGCTTCGCCTTATTTTGCCAGCAAGTATTTCCTTTTTATATATTTCCCCATCATTTTCCTCTTCTCTTTTGAAAACTGTTATATTCAAAGGTAGCTCAGAAGTACTACAAAATTAGCAACCCACCAACCTTGCTGGATAAGTTGAATATAAAGTTTTGCTCTCCAATAAACATTGAACATTTCTTCATAATGCCCCAGTTCTAAAATGGTTGATCTATATAAATTTAGGACATCAGATTCAACTACAAGTTATTTTTTTATTTCCTATCATTATTTCTTAAACTTTCCCCACTCGCAATCCCTTTCCACCTGAGATATTTTATGTGATCCTGGGTGTATTAGAGATAAAAATCAAACATTTACTCATAATAAATCAGCATTTGCAAGGCCTGCTAAACAGGCTGATTCTCCTTTTGTGAAGTACAACTGAAATATTTTCTACAGAGTCCACTGTAAGCACTTCACATTGTTGCTAACAGGTTTATGTAACTGGGAGGTGTTCAGAAACCTTTTATTGCGGCCAATTTTTTTCATGATCTTAACATTGAGCTAAGGGGACCTCAATTGGGGTTGGGATCCACAGTTTAAGAATCAGTGGCTTAGAGGACAAAACATGTCTGTTTGAACAGACCAACTTTTACTGAATTTAGATGTACAGTACTCGGGGCCAAAGCCAGAAAACAAATTTGGGGCCAGGGTGGGGGGTTGAAACTTTTTTTAGCGAATCATGAAAAGTAGTTCCATAACGCAAAATAATTTAGAAATCAGGTTCCATTGGTAAACTTCAGTGGACACTCATGGGGATTTTGTTAACCAGTTAAAATTCATGAGTAAACCAGGTTATTTTTAAACCTGAAAATTTTCAGGAGGGGTGAACCCCTAACCTCCTCCCTCTTGGCTACAGTCCTGACTGTACTTAATAGGGAGAGTTTGTTCATTTCTTATTTCATCCAAATAAATCTTATTTCATCCAAATAAATCTTATTTGGGGTCAAAGCATGCTCTTTGCACCATTAACTTTTCAATGAATTCTGCCAAAGCTCATAAAGCGAAGACTCTCTTCCTTTAGATAATATTCTTAGATTAACTTTCTTGGTTTTCTTTGAAGTTCTATATGTGTAACTGCTGCATTCCCTGTTTTCATTGTATCTCCTATCCTCTATTGAATTCCTTTATATATCTCAACATTTGCATGGTTTTCAATGGGAGTTGCTCTCTAAAACCTTTCCCATGTGGAAGACTGCATGGTTACATAACTCGTGTTTTTCACAAAGGTCTTCTGGGCTTTGGGAAAAGAAATCTAAACAGTATTTTATTTTTAAAAGATGTTATTCCCCCAGAGTTGGGCTGATAGAAGGGGTCATTGGCAGAAAAACTTAGGGCTCTTCCAGACAGGCCCTAGATCCCAGGATCTGATCCCAGGTTTTCTGCTTTAAACTGGATGATATGAGTCTGCACCGCCAGATAATCTGGGATAAACAGAAAATCTGGGATCAGAACCTGGGATATAGGATCTGTCTGGAAGGACCCTTGGATGTCTCCAGCTGGACAGGTCAAAGTATGTCATGAAGCTTAAACCACTGAGTCGCTTTGAAACTCTAGTCTAGTGGTTCTCAGCCTGGGGTCCCCAGATGTTTTTGACCTACAACTCCCAGAAATCCCAGCCAGTTTACCAGCTGTTAAGATTTCTGGGAGTTGAAGGCCAAAAGCATCTGGGGACCCCAGGTTGAGAACCACTGCTCTGGTCACTTTGGGTCCCTTTTTAAAGAAAAATAAAGCTGGACATAAATAATAATAACAATAACAACAACAGCAGCAGCAACTTGATAGCTGGCAGCCTATCAGTAATTCATGGGCAGGCAGACCCTTAGAAATAAAGTCTACCAAGAGGAAAAGATTACCTAATTCTCTGGAATCCATAGTATTTTGGACAGAGAAGTATTGTTAAAAGAGTATCTATATATTTATGTCATCTTCATTGTTTCCTTAATTGTTTTATTTACAGAGAATATCTACATTTATGTCAGAATAGAACCAGTCAATGAATTCAAACCAGTCTTCAATAGTTCCTCATATGTTTTTAATGTCTCAGAAACAAGAGTTGGTAAGTAATGGTCATTCTTTGTACCTGAAGTGGAATATTAAAAACCATCTTCCCCTTTCAAATCAAAGTGCATAGTAGCTGAATCCAGCCAGGTTATTTTGCCATCTGATGCATACAATCCCACAGATATCTTTCCCTGAGAAAAGAAATGCCATGATGATATATAAAGACCTGGATCAACTTGCTAGTCCCAACTAGTGCAAACGTGTTGACTAATGATAAATAGAGGCATATGTAGTGCCGATTGATTCTATGGGCATTTGTGACCTTGGACTAGCAATCAATTGGATCTAGGACTAGATAAGTAACAATTTGCTATTTCATGGCACTTACCTGGGGCAACTGTCTCAGTCTTCCGAGAAATAGACCTGAATATTGCTAAAGCAACATCCCACACCCCACATTGTGTTAGGATTTTTTGGATGTTAGGGAAAACTACCCCAAAACAGCAAAGCATCCCAAATATCCAAAACAGGATACTTATAGTTGAGCATTCAGCTCACAGCAAGCAGAGTGTGAAGTGCCATGTGGCTGTAAAGAATTTAGAGCTTAGGAAGCGAACATGCAGAGCTTTTAATGCTTGGAGTGTCGCACCCCAAGGCAGAAATCCCTTTGACTGTAAGCAACACAGCAACTGAACATACAGTAAGCAGTTTATTGTAGAATATATAAAAAGCCAAGCAGAATATGGTAAAAATCCAAAAATAATTAGGAAAGAATGTCTTTAAAGTTTCAGTTTAAATCCATAACATCAAGCTGTAGAAATTTTGTGGAGCAAGGCAGGTAAAAACAGAAAACATGGCAAAACAAGACCATTGGCAAAACTTGGATAAAGTAATTCAGGAAGCCAACATAAAATCCCAAAGGCCAACTGGAACACCATAAATCCTTGGAAACAGGGAGCATTGGGAAAACATGAACCTTGAGTTAAGGCAAAGTTGCTTCAACTGAGAAACAAAAGCAACATGAATCAATAAAAGCCCTCAGAATTTCCAGCAGTGAGAAATGCATTTTTTCTTCCTTCTGAGACAGCTGGCTTATTATTATTCCTTTTAAATTGTAAATGAGCAGACCGTTTGAGTTTTTCTGAGATTTCCCTATCTTTGCTGTGAAACTGTCTTTGGTTCAAGGTTATCTCCTCGCTGCCAGCTGGACACCCAGCCTCTGAATCGCTGCCAGAGTGTAACTCAGCAGAATTTGGTGAGAGGTCATCTGAACCTGTCTCATCTACACTTAAGTCTGGCTGCTCAGGCCTCCCATTGATACTTAATTCTGGCCCACATTCCTCAAGTGAAACATCATTTTCTGTATGAAAGCCAGTCTCAAGCTGTACAGAAGGGCAGACACAGATTGAACAGGCTGACATACAATATGGAGATCTTTAAATGACAAAAGTTTTTTTTTTTACAAAAACAATATCTACATGTCTTCATAGTGAAGAACTGGGTCCTAGATACTCTAACTAACCCCATCTCTTTCTAGGGTTCAAAGAGAGGGAAAAATCTCCTAGTATTACATCTCTCCTGACACATAAGCAGAGCGAGATCTCAATACACACAGCACACAGTGTGGGGTTGAACTCCAACACTTTGAACAAAACATCATGTTAACATGGTACATGCATTAGGCTAGGCATAACATTGAAACAAGTGAATGAAGAAGAGTTGCATCCAAGGTAAATTGACCTTTAATAGGAATGATTAAGCAATCTGACATACAGTTCCTCCCTTGTAAAAACAGAGGGTTTTTTTCACATGTGTGGTGCTTCTCTAACTAGATCAGTGGTCCCCAACTTTTGGGCCTCCAGGTGTTTTGGACTTCAACTCCCAGAAATCTCAGCCAGCTTACCAGCTGTTAGGAAGTATGGGAGCTGAAGTCCAAAACACCTGCAGGCCCAGTGAACTAGATGCTTGTGAAAGCCTACATTAAAGAGCCTCAGTTCAGTACAACATCCATCTATTAAGATTCTAAATGCAGAGCCTAGAAACACCCAAGGATTTGCAGTCCAAAAAAAAGCACATTTTCCAAACCCTGGTATTTTAAAAAAATGAATAGAGCTTATATTAGAGAGGGCTTGTATGAAGATTTGTATTTATACTCCTGATTTTTTTAAAAACCCACTGTATTAGAAATGCTCGCCTCTCAAATGTGTAACTTTCCCAAACCCTGCTTCATTTCAGCCGGATCCATAATTGGAAATGTGCATGCAACAGATCAAGATTTGCCAGGCACTGGGATATCGTATTCACTTTTGAAGCTCTTAGATGTATTCTGGATCGATTCTACAAAGGGCAGTGTGGGAATTGTGGCAAAATTAGATTATGAAACAAATCGGAATTATACTTTTACAGTACAGGCTTCTGACAATGATGGCAAATTTGCCACAGCATCAGTGAGTAAAATGTTATTATTTTATTTATTTAATTAATCAAAACATTTATATTCTGCCCTTCTCACCCTGAAGGGGACTCAGGGGGGAGCACAACATATATATGGCAAGCATTCCATGCCGGGACATAAAATAACTATAAATATACACAAACATTAAAAATCAGTTATATCTACTTTAAAATCAGCTGTTTAAGCCAACTCAGGACACCATGCTGGCTCTCTTAGATTTTAGTTCTCAAGCTAAAATCTAAGCAATTTAAAAACAGCAAAAACTGAAATCAAAAGCCTGCCGAAACAGGTGTGTCTTACATGCCCTGCGGAAGACTGATAAGTCCCGCAAGACACAAACTTCAGGTGGCAGAGTGTTCCAGAGTATTGCCTCATTGTACTGCCTGAGAGGCTTGGTCCCACAGCCAGGTCTTTACCATCTTTTTATTATTTATGTGGATATGCTCATTTCTAAAGTACACAACATTCTTGCTTGTTTCTGATTAAAACAGTAAAGCTAGAAGACATTTCAAGCATGTAGACTGGATATGTATGGAGCTTTTGGGAACTGAGAGTACGTTTCAAAATACCCACTATCCAGTGCCAACATTGAGCACCATCCTTTGTCTTGCCCACTCTTAAATCTTGGATCAAACAGGGACTTAGACAACATGTCCTGGTATAATTAATTGGATCTGGGATTTGGAGCTGGGGCATTTGAGAAAATGAGTATAAGGGAACCAGGGTGAATCACAATGTACATATACATGGCAAACATTCAATGCCATTAGACATACGACGTAGAGACAGACACAGAGGCAATTTAACGTTTTCCAGCTTCCGGCTTCATGAGGGCATGCTCAATTCCGGCCACAGGGGGGATCTGCCGCTTCACCGTCCACTTGTGACACCGAGTCCTTGATGGAGTACTTCCTCATTCCTTTCCGCACGCTGCTGGAAGTTTTTATGGTATAAATTAGTTAAATTAGCCTCCCACATTAAGCGGTACCTAAATTTTCTACCGACAGATGCAACTGTCTTTCGAGCTGCTTAGTTCAACAGCAAGCTAGGCTATTAAATAATCAGGAGCTCAATTCAACCTGCGCTTCGATTTCATGACCTCTCGGTCAGTAGTGATTTATTGCAGCTGGATACTAACCAGCTGTGCCAGAGCCCGGCCTGAAGAGTTTGCATAGCACTTTGCAGTGACAAGTATTCAGATCCACCCTGTTTTGGATGCTATAGTTATTACACGTCCAGTGGATTTAACCTTGGCCCCTGCTTGTTCAATGCTATTGGATATGTTTCAATCTGTGTAATCTAAGGACAAGATCCTTGGAACAAATGAGAGGCAACACATGCATATTAGGATGATGCCCTTCCAGATTGTTGAAAGCAGTCCAAGGGGTATTATTATTATTATTAATAATAATAATACTCAGTTTTTTTCTCTCCACAAAGGAGTAGTGAATGCCTCACTATAGCAAAGCAGGTTTCTATCCTGTGTAAATGAGGCTGCAGAGAGGCTATTGTTGAACGAATCCACTTTGTATCTGACCGTACTGGAGAAGTACTGCCCAGTCTCCAATATCCCTGTTGTCATATAATATTGATGTTTCATTCTTTTTTAACTGTTATAAAATAATATTTATCTCAATCTTTTAAAAATGATTGCAAGTTGCCTTGAATCCTATCTTGGGAGAAAGGCATGTTATATGTTCAACAAATACATAAATAAATTGACGTAAAAGAGAAGGGATTATGACAAAAACTCTACCGAGTGGCCAAAATTCTATTAGAATAGAACCATTTTATTTGTGTGTTGACCCACCATTAACCAAGTATTTGAATAGTTCTTCAATTGAGACAATCCTCTGATTAATTTATGCCTACATTCTGCTCTGAAATCTCTGTATATGGAGCAAAATGCAACACTGTAAAAATAATAAATAATATGGGGATTTCTCTTAAATATAGTTCCTCTAAAAATAGAATATCTGAAACATTTTTCAAATATACAGTCAAGAGTGTCAAAGCAAGCCTAAATGTGTGTTTAATTTTAATTCTTAAAAGATAGAAATATATGTGGAAAAATGTAATTTCATAGCAGTGAGTAGAAAAGGGTTTGTTTTTTTTTAGTTAATCGAAAGGTGGTTGAAAAATTATTCATTCCTTCAGGTGACTGTGAACGTTTTAGAAGAGAATGATGAACCACCCATTTGTTCACCCAATTCATATTTGCTGGAGGTTCCAGTGGACCTAGAATTTGGAACTAACATTAATGGCTTCATTCTTACATGTGAAGACAAGGACTCAAGTCCCAAATCATTCCGTTATTCTATTAATTCAGGTACTTTGCTTTTGGACTCTTTATTTTTTATTTTGTCATTGGTTATTGATCACCATTACTAAAGCTGAATACTGTATATACTAGACCAGTGGCTCTCAACCTGTGGGTCCCCAGATGTTTTGACCTTCAGCTCCCAGAAATCCTAACAGCTGGTAAACTGGCTGGGATTTCTGGGAGTTGTAGGCCAAAAACATTTGGGGACCCCAGGTTGAGAACCACTGTACTAGATTGAAGTCATCATCAGTTCAGCTGATGTTCAATTCAGTCATGTAGCTTATGAAATTATTGAAAACAATAATCGGCTTGACATTTTTTCCAGTTTTTCCAAATACATTTTAGGTTTCAGAGTTCTTTTACAAAATAATAACTAATTGTGGCTGAGCTTCCTGAAAAATCATTATCAGCCTTCTCCTTCGGTACAACTGGGGAAAAGTTGTGTCCTCCCCCTTCCCAATATGTTTTGGACTTTGTTGTTGTGTGTCTTCAAGTTGTACAGGTTGTTTTACAGCAACCTTAAGGTGATATTTTTGCAGGGTTCTCTAGGCAAGATTTGTTCACAGGGGGGTTGCCTTTGTTTTCCTCTGTGGCTGAGAGAGAGTGACATGCCCACAACTATTGTTCTCTTTAGTATAACTTCTGCCTGTGTCTTCTTTGTAATACGACATGAAATTTAACTGAGCTTTCTTTAACTCCACTTTATCTGATTGAACAAGATAACACCAAAAGTGTGTAAGAAAATTTCCTCTGCAATGGTACTATTTTAGAAATTTACATAATGTTCCTGTCTATTTGTAGGGTCACTTAGTTCATCAGACAGCCAGTCTCAGCTCCCAAAGATTTTTAATACACTTATCCCCAAATTTCATTGCATATAGTTCAGAAATGCCTAATTTCATTACAAGCCCCTTGCAGGAATATAGTACCTTTCTTCAAAGGAAATAAAATCCTACTTGAAACTATCTTTGAATCAGTAGCTTAATATCTTTTTATATTCCCTTTTTTGGTATTGCAGTTGTAGTCAATACAGCCCTATTAAAAAAGGTGAAAGGCAGTCATTGAGGTGGAGAGGGCATGAAAAATGGTTGTGTCATGAATCCACCCTGAATAATAATAATAATAATCATCATCATCATTATCATCATCATCTGCTGGGATCTGCACGCATCATCCGAAAATACATCACACAGTCCTAGACACTTGGGAAGTGTTCGACTTGTGATTTTGTGATATGAAATCCAGCATATCTATCTTGTTTGCTGTGTCATAATATAATAATAATAATAATACAGTAGAGTCTCTCTTATCCAACATAAACATGCCAGCAGAATGTTGGATAAGCGAAAATGTTGGATAATAATGAGGGATTAAGGAAAAGCCTATTAAATGTCAAATTACATTATGATTTTACAAATTAAGCACCAAAACATCATGTTTTACAACAAATCAACAGAAAAAGCAGTTTAGTACATGGTAATGTTATGTAGTAATTACAGTATTTACGAATTTAGCATCAAAACATTGCAGTGTATTGAAAACATTGACTATAAAAACATAGACTATTGAAAGGCAGACTGCGTTGGATAATACAGAACGTTGGATAAGCAAAGGTTGGATAAGCAAGACTCTACTATAATAATAATACTTTATTTGTAGACTGCCCTATGTCCCCTAGGGTACCCAGGGTGGCTTCCAACATGATAAAGACAAAGTAAAACAAAGTAAAATATATTTCTGTAAACAACAAACAATACAATACATTACACAAGTTAAAATAAGTAATTTAAATAATTATCAGTTAAATAATCAACATTTAAGATTTGACTCCGGGAAGCAGGGTGACTTCCCACTGTTAGCCCCAGCTTCTGCCAACCACGACTATACTCAATGTCAGAGGGAAACCTTTACCTTTACCTAAGCCATTAATAGCCAGTTAAGGTAGAATCAATTGATGAAGTTGGAAGATGTGTTCATAATTTGCCTTCAATCCACCTGTCAGCCTTTGTTGACCTCCAAAATTCCTAGGGTTTTCTTAAGCTAGGAATACTCAGAAGTAGTTTTCCCAGTTAATTCTTCTAAAATGTTTAGCTTCTAAGATCAGCTGAGATTTGGTGTCTTTAGGGCATTTCAGACGCCTCTCTATAATTTCATACATATTCTAATGTTCAATTTTTCAATTTGTCTCTGCTTTTAGGTAACGTGAATAACCATTTCACCTTCTCACCGAGCGCAGGCTCCAATGTCTCACGATTGATGCTTGCATTGCCATTTGATTATGAGGGAGGTCTGGACAGAATTTGGGACTATAGACTTTTAGTATTCATAACAGATGACAATTTACTCACAACTGATGATAGAGCTACATCCAACATTCAAACTGGCACAGTAACCTTAACCATCAGAGTGATTCCCAAACCAACCACTGTGATCCCAACCACAGTAAGTCTGCTGAAATGCTTGATCTTATGCGCATGTTTAGGATTGTTTGGTGTTTAAGAATCAAGATGGCTCGATTATGCACATTCCAAGTACTATAATCACTCATAATGAAATGGTTCTTGGCAATATTTATTCAGAAGAGGTTTGCCATTGTCTTCCTCTTATGCTGAGAGTGTTTGACTTGCCCGAGGTCACCCAGTAGGTTTCCATGACTAAGTGAGGATTCCAATCCCGCTTGACCAGAATATAGGTTCAGCCTATAAACCACTACACCAGTGGTTCTCAACCTGTAGGTCCCCAGATGTTTTGGACTTCAACACCCAACTACTAACACTGCCACTACCAACAGCCATTTGAGTAGTAAGCAGATGAGCAAGATGACAAAGGGGTTTCAAGCCAGAAGCACCTGGAGATTTGTAGCATTTTTCAAAAAACTTCTAAGTGGAGGACAGCAAGAGAAAAACAAAGATTACCATATATCCTCTACTTAGACAATAGTACCCTCATTACAGTTAGGAGAGGAGCCCCCAGTGGCGAAGTGTGTTAAAGCGCTGAGCTGCTGAACTTGCAGACCAAAAGGTCGCAGGTTCGAATCCGGGGAGCAGAGTGAGTGCCCGCTGTTAGCTCCAGCTTCTGCCAACCTAACAGCTTGAAAACATGCAAATGTGAGTAGATCAATAGGTACCGCTCCGGCAGGAAAGTAATGGTGCTCCGTGCAGTCATGCTGGCCACATGACCTTGGAGGTGTCTACGGACAACGCCAGCTCTTTGGCTTAGAAATGAAGATGAGCACCAACCCCCAGAGTTGGACATGACTGGACTTAACGTCAGGGGAAACCTTTACCTTTGCCCTGCAGTTAGGAGAAGGAAATGGGCTCTTGATGTATATAGGCTATGACACAGGAAAACAGTGTGTCGGTGTATATGTGTACTAGGCTTGAGCCCAAATCAGTTTGAATGAAAATGATTTGTAGTTTTGGGTGGACCGCTTTATATAATCTCAGAAAATAGAACGGGGAGGGTCTGGTGCCTTTAGGGTATTTGATAGCGTGAAATGCACATTAACAGGTAACCTGGATAGATAGGTAGTTCCTGTATTCCTGTTAGCATATTCAATAAATGGCAGCCAAGTAAAGAAATATCAAGATAGATTTCTAAACACATCCATTACAACAGTGGTTCTCAAGCTCGGTTCCATAGAACCTCAGGGTTCTGTAAAGGGTTATCAGGGGATTCATGAAAAAATTATGCATAATGGCGGCAGGAAAAAAAATTGTCTCTACTAACAATCCTGGAACATCTGTTGAGAAAAAAATTAAAATCCAGAAATACCTTACAGAATACTTGTCATATGATTTCACTTCTGTGGGAATCCTTGTGTTCCAAATGCCCAGTGTATAATCTGTTTTTAGACATTTAATAACAGCTCATTAGCTCCGACTAAGCTGCAAAGACACCTGTATACAAATTATAGTGATTATAAAGACAAATCAATCAAATTTGTCCAGCACAAATTGGACAAATTAAACTGAAGCAAGACAAGTTTATTATCTCAAGCTGCTTCCAGAAAAATTCCAAGTGTCACTTCAAGTTAGTTACCATGTGGCTAAGGCTGAGAAGGCACATACAACGGCTGAGATTCTAAGAAAGCCATGCATAATGGATGTTGCTGAAACTGTGATCGGTGGAAAATGTAAAAATGTCATTCGGTCAGTTCCACTTTTAAACGATACTGTTGCTAGGCGGATTAATGATCTGAGCACACAGATTGAACATAGAGTTATTACCCGTATAACAAGTAATGGGTGTTACGCATTGCAACTTGATGAAAAAAGTGATGTTGCTGGGCTAGCAGTACTTCTTGCTATCGTCCAGTACATAAATGGTGATTCGGTTGAAGATGAAATGTTGTTTTGCAAGCCTCTCAAGGCTCAGACAACCAGGGAGGATGTATTTTATTTGGTTGATTCCTTTCTCAAATAAAATGAACTGTCCTGGAACAAATGCATTGCACTAATTGTGCAATGTCTTTCACTGGGACACAGAATGGATTTATTGCTCGTGTTAAAAGCATCATGCCCAAAATTGGAAGTAGCCATTGCATCATCCACAGACATGCATTAGCAGTGAAAAACATGCCACCGGACCTTCAAAATGTGCTTAATGAAGCAGTAAAAATAGTGGATTTTATAAAATCGGGACCACTGTATTCTCGAGTTTTCACTGCTCCCTGTGAAGAAATGAGAAGCCAATTCAAGACTTTGCTACATTACACTGAAGAAAGATGGTTGTCTCAGGGCAAAGTTTTGTTTCAAGTTTTAACCCTTTGGAATGAAGTAATGTTTCTACTGTGTAAGAGTTTTCATTTCATTTGTCATTAAGACTGAGTGGTTACAACATTTGTCATATCTGCCTGATATATTTTCAGTTCTCAATGAACTGAACCTATCTCTTCAGGGTTCATGTGGGATTTTACTTTCAGTTCATGCCAAAATTTACACAATGTTAAGAAAAATCCCATTTTTGGAATCTTGTGTGAAAAAAAGTTATGGAATGCCTCCCTACACTGTACAATTTTTGTGTGTGAATCTGAAACTATTTTCTTGTTGTCCCCTTGGGTGAGAAGGGCGGGGTATAAATAACTGAAATAAATAAATAAAATAAATATTGCATCAGAAATAATAGAACATCTACAAAACCTACACAGTTAATTCCATGAATATTTTACACTTCCAAAGTACCAAAAAACTGGCTTTGAAATACATTCACAGGCTCAATAAATGATATGATCTCCTAGTCAGAGAAGTAGAACAACTTGTTGACATAGTAGCTGACAAAAATTTAAAAGACACTTTCAGTCCATCAATGTTATTTGGACATTGAGTCAAGCTTAGAAGTGAATATCCAGACATTGCAAAGTGAGCTGTAAAAATACTTTTACCCTTTCCTACAACATATCTTGATGGTAGCATTCTCAAAATACACTCTCACTAAGACCAAGCAAAAAATAGACACAACCCTGAGGCAGATATGCAAATCTAGATGACCAACATCAGACCTGACTTCAAAAAATTCATGTCTCATTAGAAACTTTTAAAAAATATTATTTTGAATTGCAGACTTTCCAATGTTTCTAGTGCATGCTGCTGTGAATTTTTTGTATTTTTCAATTAACCACACATTTTAAATATTGCAAAATCAAATTTATAAATCAAATTTTTTAAAAAAATTGTATTATAAGTGGATAAGTTACACAATACTTTGAAGTTAATGGTACATTATTTTCCCCCTACAAAATATATAACATAAATGTAATAAATAATTTTTTGTTTTGTACTTCATTTAAAATGTATTTTTGTTGTAGAAGGAAAGTGGATGGGACATAAACATTTAAGGGTTCCTCAATAGGTTTCGTAGATTTTATAGGGTTCCATGTGACAAAATAGTTTAAAAACCATTGCATTGGAAGAATGAAAGATGTCTGAAATATGATTGCTAACTGAGGGGCTAACTTTCCAAGGATGGGAGTAAAACAACATCCTCTTGAATTTTTTCTTACAAGCCTGGTGTTACTATTGTAACCAGAACAGCAAATGTATACTCTGCATCAGCTTGGTACGTGCCATTTATAATTGTCCTTGGCAGCTTGCTACTCCTTGGACTTCTTGGATATTTAAGCTTTTTGCTGGTGAGATATATCTACAGCTACTGTGCACGGAAACCCAGAGCTGATAAAAAACCACTGTAAGTAACTGTAAGAAAACAACACATTTGGAATTCTTTCTTTCCATGTTTAAAAATGTTTCAGCGCATGCAATCTATACCAATATGACCTACTTGTTCTGGAGCACTCCTGTTCAGGATCCAAACCAATGAGAATGTTGTTTTTCCTGGGTTCGCTAAAGTAGATCTCAAAGTTTCACTGCATTTGTCACACTTATGATTCCATTTATACTCTCACACAGGGGTTGTTTACACCAACAAAATAATCGAGTTACAATTCATAGCATTGTGATCTGGAGCTGCTCCAGATCCCCCCCCCCCCCAGAACCATAACTACTCATATTATACTAACATTGTATAATGACCACACATCTCCCCTACCCAAATTCAGATTGGGATCACTTTTTTTTCCTCTTCATTTTCCTTAGGGCTGCCACTTCTCCCCATTCGAGACAAGACATGCATGACACGAACGGTGATGGGGGTCAATTGGGCCCTCACCATTGAAAAGACAAAATAATCTTCTTGTGACTGACAAAATACTGCCACTACCTTCCCTGATAAGCATCTCCCCAGCAAAGTCCCTTGCTTTGAAGTCAGAACAAGGAGCCCAGCTATGAGAACAATGATGAGAGGCTAACCTGATTGGCCTCCTTCACAAAATGAGTGCCATAACAAACAAACAAACATACATACATACATACATACATACATACATACATAATGTTTGCTTCCTATAAAAGAAAGGCAGTGAAAAGTTGTGTTATGCAAATGGTATAAAGGATTATGCGCTTTATCATATATGCCATGTGGCAGTGGCTTAGCTTTTGCTAGCTGACCAAAGAAATTGCCCACCTTGAAAACCCTGGATTAACTATTTCATTTGACACTCTTCACTATAGGACCTCTTCACACTGGCCGCCAGAATTGCCACGCATTGTGGCGAATCTGGCAACTGTGATCAGGGGGTGGGTGGGGGAACACCCATCGTCCCATGCCCCGCATTACCCTTCTTACCTGCCGGGAGATCATCCGGCTTCCCCTTATTGTTCCTAGGTAACACGGGAAGCCTTCTGCTTACTCCACTTCACCGCTCCTTTAGGCATGGAGCCCCACCGGAAATAGTAGTATATCCTTTAATGGGAGCCAGCGGACTCCGTGCTTAAAGGGGTGGCGAAGTGAAGCATGCTGCTAATTCTTCCCCGTCTGATGAGGTAGTATAGATCAGTCCTTATTTATGCTTTGCATTGTCAAATGACTACTCAAAATATGAATAACATTTACATGTTTATCATTTATATATAACAGGCTACAGATATTCAAATATATTAATAACATAAATCTTTTTGATTCATTTTAAATAGGATACAAGTGCCAGGTATGTATTTCCCTTATTTTCATTATCAATTGAAAACTGTCTCAGATTTTTAAAAAGAAAGTGTGTATGTCTATTAGATGCAATTTAGCCAAGTGGCGCAGGCGGGAGAGCAAGCCAGCTGCAATTAGCTGCAATGAATCACTCTGACCAGGAGGTCATGAGTTCGAGGCCCGCTCGGAGCCTATGTTTGTCTTGTCTTTGTTCTATGTTATTTATTTATTTATTTATTTATTTACAGCATTTATATTCCGCCCTTCTCACCCCGAAGGGGACTCAGGGCGGATCACATTACACATATAGGCAAACATTCAATGCCTTTTAACATAGAATAAGACAAACAAACATAGGCTCCGAGTGGGCCTCGAACTCATGACCTCCTGGTCAGAGTGATTCATTGCAGTTAATTGCAGCTGCCTTGCTCTCCCGCCTGCGCCACAGCCCGGGCATTGTTTAAAAGGCATTGAATGTTTGCCTATATGTGTAATGTGATCCGCCCTGAGTCCCCTTCGGGGTGAGAAGGGTGGAATATAAATGCTGTAAATAATAATGTTCTAAAATCTCATTGAGACCAGGGAACTACATGGAACTGGATTGGATTACAATCTACATACATAAAAATGTTGTAATATTAGCAAAAATTAGACAGAGATCTATTGGATAGTTAATAACAAATATTTCTGGTGCTTCCTTCTACTTCATTTTGTGCTCTAATGCAGTATTCCTCACCTTAGGGCAGAAAATGAAATGGCCATGTGTACAAAATAGAGTGTGCTTCCAAATATGTGCTCCCCTTTGTATTTTGAGATGGATACAGCCAAAGGGACAACATTAACTTTCAATTGGAAATATATTATTTGTTCTAGTTTTATTTGTTAAACTTTTGACATTCAATGCCTAAGAAATTGGTGGGCTGACCAATCCAGGACGGAAACAGTCTGGATCTCAAGGGAAGTTACTTTTTCTGTTGCTAATAAAGTAGAAGTTTTATTACTTGGAATTTAAGATAATTTGTCTTCTACTGATCAACACAATTCTGATTATCAGAACCATAGTGAGGAAGTTAGACTGTTTTTCTGTAATTATAAAAGAATAAAGGCTATGGAAGGAGTTGGGATGTTTCTTGGACTCTAGATCTAAGAGAGATCACCACAAACAAGATAAATTACATGGGCATATTGTTAGGATTTTCTGGGTGTTAGGGGAAACTACCCAAAAACAGCAGAGCATCCAAAATACGCAGAAACAGGATACTTACAGTTGAGCATTCAGCTCACAGCAAGCAGAGTGTGAAGTGCCATGTGGCTGCAAAGAATGTAGAGCTTAAGAGGCAAAGCTCCAGAGTTCTTTCTTTACACAACAAAAATAACTACATTTCTAAGTAGTAAAGAACTGAGTCTGAGCTACACTAACTAACCCCAACCCTTCTAGGGTTAAAAAAAAGAGGCAAAAATCTCCGTTAAGACATAAGATTAAAAAAGACTTGCAAAGGCCTTTTAACTGGTATGAATGTTCTGACAAAGATATTTCTATTTCCATCTTTCCCAGTCTTCCTTCCAGTTTCTTAGACATTGTTACAGGTCTAGGATAAATCAAATTAGAAATTAGGAAAAACAAACAAGTTGTAATGTTATATTTTTCTTTTTTAGACAAAAAGAAAGCTAAGAAAGAAGTAGTATGGGTAAGTAAAATAAACATATTCAATTTAAAAGGAAGCATTGCTTATTTGGGATTAGTTTTTTTAAAAAATAAATGGGAGACACCTCCTTTCATTATATCATTTCTTACTGCCTAGGTCCTAAATGTAGGATAAATATGCCTACATTAAAACTAAAAAATTAGTGGGCATACCATTAAAACAGATCAGAAATAGTGGGTCTTTCCACACTGTACACTATATCCTAAGTGTCCGGTTTCTCTCTCTGTTGGTATGCAAAGCCATAGCCATAACCCACTGGAGGATCTATTTCCCATCTCTAGAATTCAGAGGATTAAAAACTGAGATTATTCCCTTTGAAATTTTGTCATCTGGTGAATATTCCAATTGATCCTTGTTTCTTACAAATATGGGTGAGATTCATCTTTAAGCAGTTTATAAGGAAAATAAACTTTTTTTATGTGTGCACTAGCTAGCTGATTTTCTCTGTTACATCTACTACTTCATAAATCAGGATATGAAGTTTACCTGAATACTTTCAACAATTAAAAAATCATTGCCAGACAACAGTTTTCTGTCACTTTGACCAAATGGAGATTGGGAGAAACATCTGAATGAAATCTCCAGTGGCTGAGGACCCTTCCACACAGCCATATAACCCAGAATATCAAGGCAAACAATCCACAATATCTGCTTTGAACTGGATTATCTAAGTTCACACTGCTATATAATCCAGTTCAATGTGCATTTTATACAGCTGTGTAAAAGGGGTCTGAGGAATTAGCTGGTAGACAAATGGAAAATTCATCTGCAACCCTCGTTGTTCCTATCAAGAGTAAAGACAAATTAAGAAGAAGTATATGTCTGTGTGTTGTGGTCTGACCTATCTTTCAAAGCAACACATTTAGCCTCATTCACGTATCTATGAATGTTCAGAAACACAAAAGCCACTAAAAAAGGCAGACATTTGCTTCCAGATGAAAAGATCCTGAAAACATTTGCTAATTATACCAAACATAAAATCTAGGAAATAACAGCACATTTGCTAAGAAACCTCCAAATTTTCCTTCTATTATTGATGATTTCTCTTGATGACACATTTGACTTGGGATACCAGATGTGTAACATGTTTAATCCTCTCTTGAGTATTGAGCAACAACACTCAAGGCAGTAGTTGTGATGTAATGAAAAATCAAAATGTGTAGTCCACGCACTGCCTTGCCAGAGAAAGAAGATATGTGCCACGCAGGTGAACAATAAAGAACAAGTGGTTTATTCTTCTTAAACCCAGAACAACATATGTACAATGTGATCACTTGCACCAACTGATTTTATTCAGCAGTGTGGAAAGGCCTCGGGTCCCAGTGTTAATTATGCCTTGCTAGAAAGTAATATGTAGGCTCTAGGGATCATAAAGGTCAGTCCTTTGGTTTCTTGCCATTTCTTCAACTAATGGGGTTGATGCAGTGTTTTGTTTTTCTCCTTAGGAGATGACCAACATAAACACCATTTTTGATGGGGAAGCAAAAGACCCAGGTAAAGTTTTTACTAACTGGGTTGAGAAGAAAAAATATGGGGGAAAGGCTGTTGTTAAATTTAAAAGTTATTCAGCATCCACTGTTATGTTACATTTATGCAGCTGCCTGTGGTGTCCGGGCTGTATGGCCTTATTTTAGCAGCATTTTTTCCTGACGTTTCGCTTGCATCTGTGTCTTGCATCTTCAGAGGATCTGAAGCCACAGATGCAGGTGAAACGTCAGGGGAAAATGCTGCTAGAATACGGCCATACAGCCCGGAAGCCACACAACACTCCAGTGATTCCGGCTGTGAAAGCCTTTGACAATACACTGAACATTCCTAACGTCTCCTGAGATGTATGGCCCCGCTAATAGATTGGGCAAAGGAAGGCCTTCAGCCTCCTATCAGGGCACATAAGGTCTGTAGCTGCAATGTTGAAGCCAGCCCTTACATTTAATTGCAGTGAAATGCCTACATTCTATGGTAAATATTGGCATTGCACTTCAAACAACAGGAAAAAAAGAGAATATACATTTACTTCTCTCTTATGCAGGGACACCAGAGATGCCTGTGGATTGCCATCATGCATCTCATTGGATTTACTCACCAAAATGGGGGGGGGGGGCCACAGGAGCCAACAACAGTATATATTATCAGCATAGGCAACCATATAGTAACTCTTTACATCCGTAGTTTTTTAAGGCAATGAGAAGCAGTGCATTTTGCAAGGGGGCAACTACTCCACTCATGTAAAGTGTTTAATCACTATTTATTTATTTATTTATTTATTTATTTATTTATTTACAGCATTTATATTTCGCCCTTCTCACCCCGAAGGGGACTCAGGGCGGATCACATTACACATATAGGCAAACATTCAATGCCTTTTTAACATAGAACAAAGACAAGACAAACATAGGCTCTGAGCGGGCCTCGAACTCATGACTTCCTGGTCAGAGTGATTCATTGCAGTTAATTGCAGCTGGCTTGCTCTCCCGCCTGCGCCACTAATCACTACACTTGGTCCTGCAATCATCTATACATTTAGAAGCTTTGTAAGCCCCATGTGCATTATTTCAGTTGTAATAAAGTTATAGACTTTAGCAGAAGAAATAGCTGGGACATCTGAGATACTCAGTGGCATACAAAGTACCTCAAAGCTTAAAGAGTATTGTGGCTCTGGAAATTTTCCTCAAACAATCTAGGAAATTCCAACTGTTATCCCCAGGCTTCACTGCTAGCTGAACAAACAATAATGTCAGCCCTTCATTTGTGAAAAGAAATGACTAAATTATTATTTTTTCCCCCCCGCAGTAACTGGCAAATGGTATGAATATAATTCAAAGTCTGGGGCTCGACGATGGAAAGATCCCAATGTGCCTTCCAAGCGAGAAGAAAAAGAACCTGTTGCACAAAAGGAGATAGCTAAAGAAACTACAAAGAACGTAAGAAAAAAGGAAGCAGAGACCAGTGGCGAGAAGCTGGGAGAACAAAATTACGTTGAACCAAAGCCTTTAGAGAAAAAGACTGAGGCTTTGAAACAAAAGACCAATCCAAAGTCCCAAAAGCCCAAAGAAGAACCTGTGGGCAAGAGCTTGTCCTCGCCCATTATCCCACGCAAGTCGCCCAGCCCCTCTCCTAAAGTATATCCCAAATATGGTTATCAGCCTTCAAAAGAAGTTTGAAAATCCACCTCTGCTGTTCTTCCAAACAGTGAACAAACAAATGGAGAGGCTATTGACTAATTCCCTTTCCTGCATTACAGTTCTTATTAGAATACCATCATCTCCAGTGGCTTAAGTGATTGTAAATAGAGTTCATATTTTCCTACCAGCTTTTGGTTTTCATGTTTTGGTGAATCCAGTCTGAAGCTACAAAAAAAGAGTGGACATGATATTGTTAACGAAAAATGATTGCTTTATCTGGGGAGGTTTAGCTATCTATATATATAAAAGACAAATGGTGTCCTCTCCTCCCACTAAACAACAAAAGTACAAGCCCCAGAACCTAGAAATTTGGCAGCACAATCCACCATCCTTGCCCCTACGTTCCGACAACAAAAAGAAAAGAAAAATAAAGTCCTAATTAGAGGGAGAGGAATAATTGTCTTTAGCCAATTGCTGCCAGTTAGAAGACTAAGCCCCACCCACTTGGTCTCCTAGCAACCTACTCAGGCCTCACTCTCTCTTCCACACTGCCTATAAAATACAGATTATCTAATTTACCCTGGATTATATGGCATTGTAGACTCAAGGCCCTTCCACACAGCTATATAACCCATTTACAATCTTATATTATCTGCTTTGAACTGGATTATCTTGAGTCCACACTGCCATATAATCCACTTCAGTGTGCATTTTATTCAGCTCTGTAGAAGGAGCCTCATATAATCCAGTTCTAAGCAGATAATATAAGATATACAGTAGAGTCTCACTTATCCAACATAAACATCCTGGCAGAACATTGGATAACTGAATATGTTGGATAATAAGAAGGGATTCAGGAAAAGCCTATTAAACATCACATTCCCTCACGACCCTCTCTGCTGCCAAACTGCCATCCATGTCTATGCCAGGCATCCTCAGAGATTATGAGATCTGTTTGAAAACAGAGAAGTGGGATGTTTATTTTTATCTCACCAATGATATCCAGGATGGGACAACTCTTATCTGTCTCAGGCGACTGTGAATGTTCCACTTCCCCACCTTGATTGCCATTGAATGCCCTTCCACCTTCAAGGCCTGCCTACTTCCTGCTTCAGAGGGGGAATCCTTTGTTGGGAGATGTTAGCTGGCCCTCAGTACATCATGTCTTGAATTCCCTTTGCTCAGTGCTGTTCTTTAGTTAACTGTCCTGATTTCACAGATTTTTTAATACTGGGAGCCACATTTTGTTCATTCCAGGCAGGCAGGAACCATTCAGGCTTTGAAGATACAAGGCTATTCAGTGCCAATTCCAACATTCATACTTGCCTAAAGCAGACAACAGTACTTTCTTCCACCCTGGTCATTCCACAGATATATCAACCCCACTCCCTTTTGTTACAACACATTTCACAACCTCTGAGGATGCCTGCCATACACGCAGGCAAAACATCAGGAGAGAATACATTTGGAACATGACCAGGCAGACCACAGAACTCAGAGCAACCCAATACAAAGAGAAACAAAAATACTAAAATAAATACAAAAACTAATAAAAAAACAAAATAAAACAATACAATTAAAAAAACCATAAATAAAAATAATATAATCAAATAATAAAATATAATACATACAAATAATAAAATAAAATAATAAAAACACAAATAATAATGAAAGAATAAAAATAAAATAAATACAAATAATACAATAAAAATAATAAAAAACACTAAAATAATTAAAAACACTAAAAATTAATACAATAAAATACTATAATAACATAAAATAACTAAAAATAATACAAGAAAATAATAAAATATAATAAATAAAAAGATAAGTAACAATAAAATTAATTAAAAAATACAAATAACGTCAAATAAAAATTCCACAATTTTTAACCAATACCACCACCACTTTGCCACAGCAATGCGTGGCTGGGCACAGCTAGTTATTTATAAAGGAACTGTGGATCCAGTGTAACTGTGCAGCATCCCCACATACCCTGCTTGACTTCAAAATTTTCCTCTTTAAGGGACAATTTTGCCACCTCCCCCATATTTGTTTTAAGACCATTTCCTCCCCCACAAAAGAAACTGGAAATGATTATTGTTCATGTCTACTTTTGAAAGAGAATCCCTTAGGAAATGGCTTCATCCCACACAGTAAAATCAGTGTTTCTATACATTTAAGAAACAGCAACCCACGGTGCCCTTCACGTGACGCAAGCTTTAACCGTGGGGTTGAAGTATTTTTCTGTTTCTAAAGTGTTTCCCCAACTATTCCTAAGCTGGTTGGCCATCGACTTTATTTTTAAATTCCCCATATACAGATGGGAAAAATGGCCAATTTCCCTGTGTGATATTAATCCCTATTGTCCACTTGTAATTTATTTACAGTATTTATATTCCGCCTTTCTCACCCCGAAGGGGACTCAGGGCAAATTACAATGAACACATATATGCCAAACATTCAATGCCAACAGACAAACAACATAGTATAGACAGACACAGAGGCATTTAACATTTTACCAGCTTCACGATTCCGGCCACAGGGGGAACTGTTGCTTCACCGTCCAGTAGTGGCTGTACTTTTTCATTCCTTTCCTCGTATTTTGCTGGCAGTTTTATGGTGTTGTAAATTAGTTAAATTAGCCTCCCGCATAAAGCGTACCTAAATTTCCCTACTTGACAGATGCAACTGTCTTTTGGGGCTACATAGGTCAACAGCAAGCCGGGCTATTTAATGGTCAGGGGCTTAACCTGACCCGGGCTTCGAACTCATGACCTCTCGGTCAGTAGTGATTTATTGCAGATGGTTACTAGCCAGCTGCACCACAGCCCGGCTACAGTAGAGTCTCACTAGTCCAACATAAATGGGCCGGCAGAATGTTGGATAACAAATATGTTGGATAATAAGGAGGGATTAAGGAAAAGCCTATTAAACGTCAAATTTTGTTATGATTTTACAAATTTAGCATCACATCATGTTTTACAACAAATGGACTGTAAAGGCAGTTCAATACACGGTAACGTTATGTAGTAACTACTGTAAAAAAAAAACTTGCCATATTCTGTGCCCTCTGAGACTGATGCAATTCGCATCAGGCGTTTCCATGTGCCAGGCGCTTGCCAGGAGAACAGAGAAGCTCACTATGTGTTGCTGCCTAGAGAGGTTTCTTTAGGCAGCAATATGCAGTGGGCCTCTTCCCCCTCCCAGTGAGCGCCTGGAGAATGGAGGAGCCCTCTGCATGTTGCTGCCTAGAGAGGTTTCTCTAGGCAGCAACGCGCAGTGGACCTCTCGGCCCTCCCAGCGAGTGGAGAAGCCCACTGCGTGTTGCTGCCCAGAGAAGTTTCCCTAGGCAGCAATGTGCAGTGGGCCTCTCACCCCGCCCGGTGAGCGGAGAAGCCTGCTGCGTGTTGCTGCCTAGAGAAGTTTTTCTAGGCAGCAATGCACAGTGGCCTCTCTGTGCTTGCTGGGAGGGGCAAGGCATGGCTGGTGCAGGCCAGATACTCCGACGGGAGAGGCTGGAGAAACAGCTGAGCCGACTGCATCGGATAATCCAGAACGTCAGAAAAGCGGAGGTTGGATAAATGGGACTTTACTGTAAAACAAAGACACCGTTTGTGGGAAGAGCCGAAAGGCCAATTTCCCCAATTTTAAAGCACTTCCCATGATCATCAATGCAGAGGCTTGGGGAAAGATCAGGGTGAATCTATAACCACTTCCTATGATCCAGAGTGATGGTTATATATGTATATATATAATCGAAATCCTGGAGGGACAATGGGAAGAAACAAATCTGTACCATGTAATAGCAAATCAAATGGATAAATCCTAAAGAAAGCGAAGAAAAGGTGAAGGTGTGATGCGGGTAGAAAAATCATCAGTTTAATTTCTAAACGGCGCATTGCAAAGCTTAAGGGAAAACCAATGATCCCAAACAGTTTACTTATCCCATGGGATGAAGTCCTAAAACAGGTTGGGAAGCTGGAAGAAAATTACAGAACTGCTTTGCAGTCCTTTGAGTGTGAGCATCCCTTTTAAAATTAAACTTTGTCTTAGTTTGAGACACAGATTACCATTGCCATAGGGGTTAATACATAACTTGGTTAACTTAATTACAATAGCAAAGCATTCAACTACAATATTTATTTTACATTTATAAGAAAATCACGTAGTAACAAAGATAAGAAAATGTGATTCATAGCCAGTGGGTAGCCCTGACATGCCTAGAGTTTACTGTAACTGCAGTTGTTATAGTGGTGAACATGTTTGGAAACACTAATGACGAAAGCTTACCATTCAGAATGCCACAATGCCATTGTTTCCATTGCTTTAGGGTAAATAAAATGCATCCAGTTTCTCCATGTGTCACTTTCTGATGAAACAAGAAATACCATTGCTGTTGGGGGCATGTATTGTTACTTTAATCTGTCCATCAGCTTTGAAGTGTCCATGGCTACACCAGATCCATAAAAAGCAGCAGTATATCTTAGTCACAAAATGACTTTGAAAAAAACAACTCTTATCTTTTTATGTATTTAAACTGGCACCTCCATGACAATTCCTGTAAGTTACTTCCGAAACCATTGCCCTGCCTGTTTGCAAAATATTTATAAGGTGGGAGAAAACAACATCACTAATAAGATAAAAACCATAAAATCAATACATTAAACCAACCCCGTAATAACCCATAAGTTAGCCCCATGGGAAAGGACACTGTTATTCAGGCTCCACCAATTTCTCATTGACATAAAAGTGCACCAAAACACATCCAGTCCAATTTGATACATGGTAGGTTTATCCATATACATGTCACCTTAAGGATCACCTTAGAAGATGCATTCTCTTTTATGTATGAAAATATTAGGAATACCTTTTAAACTATTGTACCTGCCTTAAAGTACTTATTTCTAAAATAAGGTACATTTAGGTATTTTTAATCATTTTTATGCTAAATTTGTAAATACAGTAATTACTACATAACATTACTGTGTATTGAACTTCTTTTTCCGTCGATTTTCTGTAAAATATGATGTTTTTGGTGCTTAAATTGTAAAATCATAACGTAATTTGATGTTTAATAGGCTTTTCCTTAATCCCTCAATATCTAACATTTTAGCTTATCCAACGTTCTGCTGGCCCATTTATGTTGGATAAGCGAGACTCTACTGTATATGGAATCTACCTTTATGAAATTATATCAAATGAAATCAAACCCTCAAAGTGTAACCTGAACTGCATAAATTGCCTTGTCTCGGGCCTTGAGACAGAAAATGGGCTAAGCTAGATAATGTATGCAAGCCTAGAGGTGCCCAAGTCTCATTGATGGAATATCTATTGTGTTTATGTTAACCACAGCTCCTTTTTCATTGAGAAACCTCTCCCCTATTGATAAGTCTGTTTACATGTGCTGGGAAATTTCCTGGCTCCCACTGATGGAATTTTAGCCATCAGCTAATATGCACCAGCAGATTTGCTGTGGGCAAGACCAGCTCATTGTTTCATTAAGTAATCCCAATCAAACTTTTGCATTTTCTGGACTATCTCTTTGTGTTTATCTGGACTGGACACTAAACTAATCATAGGACTATTTGCCTTTGATATCAACACATTCCTGGACTCACACCCATTGTGGGGCTGGACCTTTAAATTGACTTGGGACTTTGAATTAACCAACCACAGCTGTTTCTTTTTCCTGCCACAGAGGAAACTCCTCAAGGCAGTGATCTCAGGAGGAATCCCCAACCAACAGGAGACCAAATCCAAACTGGCCCATCTTTTCCACCAATCAGAAGATAGCGTGTTTTGAATGGCTGTGAAAGTGGATAAAATGCTTTGTGATTTTCTGTATGCCTTTTGTTGGTTCTTTTTGAGTACAGACTCTGTACTGACATCCTTTCTGACCAGAAATAATAAACTTCAGTTTGTTGCCTTCAAACCCAATTTGTGTCTTGAACTGGCCTTTGGAGTAGCAAAGCACGCTGGGCTCAGAACCCAAATTTTGCAGTTAGATGAAAGCATTCACCATATTTCCATGTATTTATTGCATGTCCTGAACAGGGAGGGGAGAAGGTTCTTTTCAAACAAAATGGAATCTCAATGTAGAGCATGTCTTAATACCAGGAAATACAGCTCTATAAGCAGGTACTTTTGAAAACTTTAACTTACACTGACAGAAATCTAGTCCCAATAGAAGAAGACCCATTTTATCCATTGTTAAATGGGGAGTTAACTATCTAGTAAATCTCATTGATTCAGTGCTTCTCCCAAGTCATGAGTAAGAACAGAATTTAGGCCATGGTTTTCTGGCAAGCATCCCACCTAGGCTTTTATCTGACCATTCCCCTCAAGGAGTTAAGGATAGCCTACGTGGCTTTCCATCATATCCTCACAACAGCTCTGCATATGTATATTAAGCCTAGAGTAACATAGTGATTCTGCTTGATCACTGTCAGAGAGTCAACCCTGATTTTAAGGCAGCACTAGTTTTACAATATCATCCCAGCACAGACTGAATTTCATTTGCTCAGGATGATTTGGTGCTTTAAAATTTAAAAAAGAAGTAGGAGATAGAAGCAGTGATAAACTTACAGTTTCAACTGCAAGCACACATAACAATTAACTACTCAACACTGATGTCAGAAATATGAAAAGCACTAACTGAAATCAGTTGAATCACATTTGTTTGAAATGTAGCAATAGCAGCTCCTAGTGGTACAATGCAGGTCTTTCTCAAAATCAACTTAAACAATTAATTTGCTTTTCCTGGTTTGAGGAATGTGTTACACTAACACATCCTGCAGAATTGGGGCCAAAGAAGCTAGAAGGGATAATACTGCTGTGAACATTTTTTTAAAATGGTACAAGGAAACGAAGCAGCAAAGTTATCGGATCCTGGCAATTTTAACAGGATTTTGATACATCTAAGTTTATTCAAATAATACTAACTACCGTGAGGAGCAACAGGCAATTGCCTATTAATCTTGGGTGCCAGATTTTTTGTGGAAAAAAGAGTGCCAATCCTGTATATATACATCTGCTAAAAATGTAATACGTATTGCATAAAAGCAGTGAGATCCTTTTAAAGTGAGATTACAACGGCCTTAATTGACTATTGTAAATTCCTGCCAGCACTGCTGACATCACATAGTGAGCTGCTTCTAAGTGATAACAGCACTCCAAACTAGCAGGCTTTTAAAAAAATATTTTTTTAGAAACTTATTCAGCTGTTGCATATGAACTGTCCAGATGCTGAAGCTACTTGAAACACATCTGCAAAAACAGTCTCCTCAAAGGGATACTTTGAATGTGCTTTCCTGCATGGCAGAGAGTTGGACTAGATGGCCCATATGGTCTCTTCCAACTCTATGATTCTATGATGACCATATCATGAAACATTTTAAAGTGAGTTGTGTGTTTTTATGCAAAGGTTACTGTGTGTTATACTTTAATTGCTGTATCATTATACTGTATTTTCAGTTTGGTAAGCTATTGAAAGAACTAAAAGAACATATGGCTGCCCACCTACATATACGAGGGTTATCCAGAAAGTAGATTACGTTTTGGAATTAAAAATGAACAAAGTATAGGAGAAAACATTTACCATAAGCAGTTGAAAGCCACACCCAAATACCACTTTTCAACAGTCGCCGTTCAAATCTAGGCACTTATCACAGCTATGAATGAGCTTGGAAACTCCTTCCCCACAAAACTGCCACTTGCGTCCTCATCCAGCCGGTCACCCCTTCCCGCAGCTGCACATCGTTGCCAAAATGCGCTGAACTTTCCCCCATACTCGTCCTGGTTGAGGACGCAAGTGGCAGTCTGGTTGTGTCAGACTCTGGAGGTTGGTGCTCATCTCTTTTTCTAAGCCGAAGAGCCAGCATTGTCCATAGACACATCCAAGTTCATGTGGCCAGCATGACTGCATGGAGCGCTGTTACCTTCCCACTGGAGCAGTACCTATTGATCTAATCACATTTGCATGTTTTCGAACTGCTAGGTTGGCTGAAGCTGGGGCTAACAACAGGAACTCAGATAATCCAGTTCAAAGCAGATAATGTGGATTATCTGCCTTGATATTCTGGATTATATGGCTGTGTAAAAGGGTCCTACACTTGCATATGAAATTCAGATTAGAAGAGGCCTCAGGAGGTTATAGAAGAGGCCTTGGGCGATTGATTACATGGCTGAATGTAGATCTGAATTCAAGTCTCTCCAATCCAACTCTAGTGACTATTGCACAAATTCTTTCCCTACTGATCCAGATGTATTACGGCAATCTCTTAGCATTTATCCTTGCATTAACCTATTCCACAAGTTTAACTAGTAAAGGTAAAGGTTTCCCCTGACATTAAGTCCAGTCATGTCTGACTCTGGGGGTTGGTGCTCATCTCCATTTTTAAGCCGAAGAGCCGGCGTTGTCCGTAGACACCTCCAAGGTCATATGGCCAGCATGACTGCCTGGAGCGCTGTTACTTTCCCACTGGAGCGGTACCTATTGATCTAATCACATTTGCATGTTTTTGAACTGCTAGGTTGGCTGAAGCTGGGGCTAGCAACAGGAACTCACCCTGCTCCCCAGATTCAAACTGCCAACCTTTCAGTCAGCAAGTTCAGCAGCTCAGCCGTTTAATCGACTGCGCCACCGAGGCCTCCCTAGTTTACCCATATCTTTATTCATTTTCTAATGGAACCTTTATAACATTCATAAACAAACCATGACATTTTTCCAATAAATAGTGTTACAAACTCAGGCAGCGTTGGGTAACTAAGCTAGCACTTAACTGAGCCCTAAGCTTCTATCAATGATAGTGGTTAAGATCATTGTCACACCCCGGTTGTGCATCCTGAGCTCTGGGGCAACACTATGGGAGTGCCACTGAACTGGTTGGATGCTGTATGTCCTGCACCCAAAGAGATCTCTCTACATTTGTAGCACCTCCTTGATGCCTTGGTCCAGCTGCGGGGAACACCAGAGGAAGGTCCGCTCTGAAGGGAGATTGTGGGCAGGAGCGGGGCACTCTTCAGATAAGATCTGGCCTGGCAGGGCCTTCTGCTGAGCTCCTCGCAGGTGCTGAGCTCCTTCAGCGAGGTGCTGCCCCTCCCACCAGAAATACTTCATCTTCACTGCTCTCTGAGGAGGACTGGATCTGAAAGCTGGTATTTTCACTCTCTTCACCCAGTGCTTTTGGATTCAATCCACTAAAGAGACTGACAATATCGGGGGGAAACTCAATTGGGGATCCAAGAGAGGGGCTGTGACTATTATGTGATGGTAAAAATTATGTAGTGAAATATGGTACTACATAACTGAAGGGATGAAGTGGCCTGCCAGAAGATGAAACTGATAACCTTAGGATAAAAGGTAATGACAATGTAAAGTGGCTTAAAACAACTACACCTATTATACTACATTGAACACAAGCAAGATTCTTAGAAACCTCAATTTATTGGTTCAACCGAAGCATAGTCACTTTCTCAATAATACAATCAATTCTTCAAAAGTCTTATGTTTTACATCTAATGGTGTTTGGAGTTTTATCTTACTTAAGCATCTACAGCTATTCAGTTTTAAACATGTCATCACAAGGGATCCTTTGACTTAAAATGGGCCTTGGTAACCACCACAAACATTCACTGGAGCTGCCTCAATGTTCTTATGTAAATTCCAACTTCTGTTCAAGAGTCATTTTCTTTTCCAGAACATTAAACAATTACACTGAAATCAGAAACTCAAACCTATGCAAGCAAAGAGTTATGGCATTAGCAGTAGAATGTACAACAATGTTATTTGGAAGGTTCCAAATTACAAAGTGATTAGAAGTTTAGAAGAGGACTAGTTAATATTACAAGATGTGATACAGGAACAAACATTTATTACCAGTACAAAAATGCTCTTCCCTGAAGAGTCTAGTCTAGATTTTAACAGAGCACAAGTAGGTTTGATTGAATGTTAGACTATCCAACAGAGTATTAGCTGCCCCCTCCAAAGTTTCCTAATTTCTCCTATTCAGGCTTTGAAGTTTCATATATTTGAAAATGAGTTACTACAGAGATACTTTGAAATGCAGGGTATTCAAGATCTTGGCAACAGGATACAACAAAACCGCTCTGGTGTGAAGCTCTTTAGATTCCTGACGCAGGTGGATAGAGCCCATGGCTTGGGGAATTACCATTTGGTTTATGGAAAGTTGTCTCCTTGTATACAAACCAAGCATTTCCTCCCCACAAAATAACATTTAGCAATCCAAAAACCTGCAAGTTAAAAACACGTGTGCATTAATATGTGGCTATTTTACAATGAAGGAAGAACGAATATGCCCAAGCCTTTTCCCTATCAGAGAGATTCAAGCACATTTCCCCTATGTAGTTTGCGGCTATTAAATTGAGAATGTTTTTTTCTTTGGACACACACACAAAAGTTACATGGACAGGAGTTTTGTGGCACTGTTAACTGATTTATTACAACATGACTGTCTATTCAGTCCTAATTACTATTACAGCCTAACTTAATGCTAGCAGAGTGACAATTCCTTCTGGTAAAATTGGGGTGGATTATACCTTTCTACCAGTGGCCAAGCAATCACTGGTTATGCTCAAAATAGGAAACATTATGGGTGAAGAACACACAAGTCTGGAAAAATTATGCATCCTCTTACACAATCAAGAGTAGACACAAACCTTGTCTCTGCACTGATATAATTTTTGGGAAATTGGAGAGACTTCCTCTGCATCAGATAATGCCTGCCCAAGAGTGATTTTTTCCCTTCTTCGGTATTTGTCCTATTTGTTAACTGGCGCCACATTCTACATCTGAAGTGATTACACTGGCCCACACACATTTTAGTGCCTCAAATATTAGTCCTTTTCTGGTTATATTTTCAAAAAATTCAAAATTCAAAAAATGGCACCAGTTTTCCTCTACCGGCTCATTTTTGAAATACAGAACGTATACCATAAAACCATGATAACCGTCTAGGAAACTAGAGCTGATGCAGTCTATCCAATGCAAGTTTCTGAATTAGCTCCCCAAATAACCCAGGAATAGGCCTAAAAACCAAGACAGCAAGAAACATTTTTGGTTGTGTTGTGTTATCTATTGACTTCTGTCTTATCAACATCTCTAATATTTCAATTTCTGCCATTTCTAATATATTTTACTACCCTGCTTTTTTTGTGTGTGTCAGGAGCAACCGGAGTTGCTTCTGGACAGTTGCTGCTGTCCACCAGAGAAATCTCCACACTCATCCACATCTACTATGGTACAGTGTCCCCTCACTTATCGCGGGGGTTACGTTCCAGGACCACCCGCGAAAAGTGAAAATCCACAAAGTAGGGATGCTATATTTGTTGTTTACAATCTCACTGGCACATAGCGTCTCTGTCCCCTCCTCGCCTCTCAAGCACGCACATGCCTTGTGAGGTGAAAACAAGGCTGCTTCAGCATCCTTTTCTCTCCCTTTGGCTTCTCCTTCCTTCCTTCGGCTTCCCCTTAGGAAGGAAGTAGAAAGAGGGATTTATAATATTATTTTATGATTTATACTATTATTTTAGTGTTTATTTAAAAACTGCAAAACAACGAGGGCGCAAAAAGCGAACCGCGAAGTAGTGAGGGAACACTGTATTCAGTTCATCAAATACTTTTTGAACTCCAAAACAGAGCTGTATAAATACATGGCTGCAAAGACCATTTCCCCTCTGCCTCATGTAACCCCTGCCCAAGAGTGAATTCTTTCTCTTTGGTATTTGTCCTACAAGGCAAGGTGTCTATAGAAATGATTTCAGATCATATTTCAAAACTTACTGCAAAAGGTGCTATTCCCAGACCTCCAGAACTGGCCACATGTTCTTATCAATCCACAACAATAACAAGGCAATATGTCAGCACCCAAATTTCTAACATACATACCACAGAGACATTCAGGCTTCCCATGGTGCTAACAGAACCAAATATACAGGAGGAACCTGGTAGTTTGCAAGCAGCAATTTCTTCCATGATACGGGGACCCGTTGAAATTTTGATGTCAGCAAGGGCCTTTCCCCAGGCAGCAGTACTGACCAGCCACAGAAAGACAGCCCCGAGACTGAAGAGATAATCCTGCAGAGAGAGTCAAGCTACTAATTGCTTAGCACAAGGCAAAGTTTTCAGAATGAAAGCTACAGTTAACAATTTACTGTCACTTGAGGCACAGTGCTACTAAAATGAAAACTAATTCAATTTTTGTTTTTATCACTGAATATATTATTACCATCTTAATTAATATTGAGCTCTATTCATCTGTACAATAGAAATAAAGTGAATCGCTTCTGTAATCTGCATGAATAATATTTTTATAAGATAATTATCCTTGTAGCACTATTAATCATCATCAAATTGATTCACACCCTCACTTGTCTTGTAAGAGCTCCAAGTAGTTAAGTATCTTATGTATCATTGAAATTACAAATTACTTACTGTCACAAATCTCAAAAGTAGTAATATATCCCCAAAATTACAACTATCCCACATCATAAATTATAAGTATTTGTTAAAACACCACAATTAGTACAGTGATGGACTAAACTATATAAAGATTACATTCTAATGAATTTGATAGCCAGAAGGTCATTTTTCTTTATGATCTGGCAGCTGGGCAATGGTTGTTTACACATTTATTATTGCCTTTTCTCCTAATTCTCCTAGAAACTTTCCCTCATGTAGTACTGACTCTGGCCCCTTCTACACAGCTGTATAAAATCCAGATTATCTGCTTTGAACTGGATCATATGGCAGGTAGACTCAGATAATCCAGTTCAAAGCAGATTATCTGATTTGATATACTGGATCATATGGCAGTGTAGAAGGGCCCTCCTTTGCAAGAGTACAAAACACGTGCAGATTACACAGCTCTAGTGCCTTCTCCAACATTATCTGTGAAGCTACAATACTGAGGATGCTTTTACAGAGTTCTTAATTTCAGAAAACTTTGGGAGGCAAACTTTTTATCGATCATACTATATAGCCTAAGAATAAAACAGTTCTTATGCCTAAAAAGCTGGATATGTACTATTCCTTGAGTTTCAGAAACTTATAATTGCAAATATATTATCTTTGGATTCATTCGGGTATCTTCCAACTAGAAACCCAGAGAGAAATTCAGCATAATTTTAAGATGTTTTGATAAAGCAAATGATTACCCAAAATAGAATTATTAATTTCTTCCATTTATTTCCTGATCTTCCTTCAATAAACTCAATGTGGTATATTGTTTTTCCACCGCAAATTTTAGTACAAAATAAGCCTAAAGAGGCAGGGGGAACTGCTTGCGAGTCACTCAGGCCCTTCACAGCTGTATAAAATCCAGATTATCTGCTTTGAACTGGATTATATGACAGTGTAGACTCAGATAATCCAGTTCAAAGCAGATAATGTGGATTATCTGCCTTGATATTCTGGATTATATGGCTGTGTAAAAGGGCCCTACACTGCCATATGAAATCCAGATTAGAAGAGGCCTCAGGAGGTTATAGAAGAGGTCTTGGGAGTTTGATTACATGGCTGAATGTAGATCTGAATTCAAGTCTCTCCAATCCAACTCTAGTGACTATTGCACAAATTCTTTCCCTACTGATCCAGATGCATTATGGCAATCTCTTAGCATTTATCCCTACATTAACCTATTCCAAAAGTTTAACTAGTATCATACTTATCCTCGTGTCAAAATAAACATAGCTTAACTGCTCGTTGTACCATAGTCGTTGAATTTATTACTTTTATGTTTCATAATCTCTATCAACTGGAAATGTGAATGTTTCCAAAAGCATGCGTTTTGATAAGGGCATATAAGATTAGTGATATCCTTGTATACTTTTTAATGATGTCACTAGCCATAAACACCTAAAACTCTTGATTTATGAAGGTCAAATCTCCTTTCCATCTGGTCTTAATTAGAGAAACTTACTATAATTGGAAGAATGCCCCCGCTCTGATATATGTGCATATAGCCAAGGTACAGCAGAAGGGCAGCCATGCAGTACAAGAATATCAAGACGGCCCATGTCACAAAAAACTGTGCAGAGGTAGAGAAATTGCCCACGAGGTGGAAGTCAGTCCAAGTGCCATTGCAGCGGGTGGGATCTGGTGAACTAAATATAACTTTGTTCAACCTAAAAAACAACAACAATGTTCAAGTATTACCACAAGCATCTCGTATAGCTAAAGAGAAGGGGGGAAGCAGAGAGGAGGACGACGACAATGGCTCCACTGAGTCTATGCTTCTATACATTAGCCAGATAGTAGTTTCCAGATTGTGATTTGTAGGATTATCCTGCTAGGCTTTTAGAAAATTAACAATTTATTCTAAAATATAAATTTCTTGCTTGTGGGGTTGTTGTATGTTTTCCGGGCAGTATGTCCATGTTCCTGAAGTATTCTCTCCTGACGTTTTGCCCACATCTCACAACCTCTGAGGATGCCTGCCATAGATGTGGGCAAAACGTCAGGAGAGATTACTTCTGGAACATGGCCATACTGCTCAGAAAACACACAACAACCCTATGATCCTGGCCATGAAAGCCTTCGACAACACATTTCTTGCTTGTGTTTATAATTGCTAATACATTCGCTGCTCTAGGAAAACTAACTCACCTAACAGCCAGTTAACAGAGGAATGTGGAATAACCTCCAGAATTATCAAAAACGACTTGACCAAGTAGGATATTAGTTAACAGTGATGGCTGACTAGATGTACAGTAGAGTCTCGCTTATCCAACGTAAACGGGCCGGCAGAATGTTGGATAAGCGAATATGTTGGATAATGAGAGATTAAGGAAAAGCCTGTTAAACATTAAATTAGGTTATGATTTTACAAATTAAGCACCAAAACATCATGTTATACAACAAATTTGACAGAAAAAGTAGTTCAATACACAGTAATGCTATGTAGTAATTACTGTATTTACGAATTTAGCACCAAAATATCATGGTGTATTGAAAACATTGACTACAAAAATGTGTTGGATAATCCAGAACGTTGGATAAGCGAGTGTTGGATAAGTGAGACTCTACTGTATATGCAAATGTACTAAAGGCTCACCTGAAAGGATAGGCAAAAGTAGCTGTTGCCGTTCTGTTGACAAGTCCTACACAGGACACTAGTATTGTAGTTGTACCTTTATATCCTCCACATGCAGCAAATGCAAACATAGAAAAGAACTACACAGAAATAAACCAGTTAGTATATACATTTTGGTCTGTCTGGAAAACTGAGCAACACACAAGGAGCATCATATAACTCATTTTAAAAGACTCGCTCTCGCAACAGGCATTCTGCTATAAATCTGCTATAAATTTTCAGAC
The DNA here is from genome assembly GCF_035594765.1 of Anolis carolinensis. Lineage (NCBI taxonomy): Eukaryota > Metazoa > Chordata > Lepidosauria > Squamata > Anolidae > Anolis > Anolis carolinensis. The sequence continues at coordinate 84,011,113 of NC_085845.1, read as the reverse complement.
TTTCCTCTAGCTTTTAAGACTGAGATATCAATGGAACAACATTCAGTGCCAAAAGGCATCATACAGGTAAATTGCCATCTAGACTGGAATCCTGTTGGTGATTTATACCAGTATAAAGATCACTTATGCCAATTTATGTGATCTTTACACTGGGATTTGGGGAGAACCCATTCCGTTAGGAGACAAAGTGCTTTAGTAGCTCCCAAGCAGCTCAGGAGCAGCAAGAAGCCTGTCATTCATTCCAGCATCCAATCTGTAAATCTTTTGGCTGTGATTTTTCCAGTCTTACATATTGGCTTTAATTCTACAGGAACAAAAAAAAACCCACAAAGTTTTCTATCATTTAGTACTATTGACTAAAACACATACGCTTAGGTGATTAAGAAAAGGAAACCACCACGATTGAGTTACAGGCAGTCCCCAAGTTATGAACAAGATAGCTTCTGTAGGTTTGTTCTCAAATTGAATTGGTGTATATGATGGAACAGGTACATTTTTAAAGTATAACCCCAGCCATCGATATGTATATGTGTGTGTGTGCATGTGTGCTAGTGCGTGCGCGTGTGCTTTGGATAGCATAGGGAAGGATTAATACTGAAGATTCATTATACAGTACACTGGTGCATAGGAAGGCCTAAACCAGAAATATTCAGTTTTGGATATTACAAATACAGGCAGTTCCCAAGTTATGAACAAGACAGATTCTGTAGGTCTGTTCTGAAGTTGAATTTGTATGTAAATTGGAACAGGTACTCCAAAAAGAAAGGAAAAAACGAAAGAAAGAAGGGAAAGAAGGAAAGACAGACAGAAGCTTTGGATAGCACTGGGAAGAGTTAATACCCCTGTGGTGTTTGTTTAATTGTCTGTTCAGAAGATTTCCCCCCACTTTCTGTCCCGGTGATAACTGGATTTTGACAAATGTGGCTTGTTGTGAAAACAAAGATTGGTGATAAAGTTTCAGTGGATACACCTTTTCCCCGTGATAGCAATTTCAGGAGTGAGTTTCCCTTCCAAGGGGTAGATTATTATTATTATTATTATAGTAGAGTCTCACTTATCCAACATAAACGGCCCAGCATAATGTTGGATAAGCGAATATGTTTGATAATAAGGAGGGATTAAGGAAAAGCCTATTAAACATCAAATTAGGTTATGATTTTACAAATTAAGCACTCAAACATCATGTTATACAACAAAATTGACAGAAAAAGTAGTTTAATATGCAGTAATGCTATGTAGTCATTACTGTATTTACAAATTTAGCACCAAAATTGCACGATGTATTGAAAACATTGTCTACAAAAATGCGTTGGATAATCCAGAAGGTTGGATAAGCGAATGTTGGATAAGTGAGCCTCTATTGTATTAGGATGTTGTGTGTTTACCGGATTGTATGGCCATGTTCCAGAATGCTTCTGGGACATACCATACAGCCCGGAAAACACACAACAACCCTGTGATTCCGGCCATGAAAGCCTTCGACAAGACATTATTATTATTATTATTTATTCATTTCTATTCCACTTTTTTCCCATGGGTGGAATTCAAAGCAGCATACAAAGGATTAAAAGACACAAATACATCTACATCGATACATAAAATACATAACCAACTAAAAACATCATATACCAATTTAGAAAATAACCCAATTTGAACACCCCTTATATAATAACTTACAACAAATATCATTACTCTCACTTCCTATTGTCTCGCCCCATTCTTAACTATGAGTTGTGTGCAAGTCGGATGTTTGTAACTCAGAGACTGCCTGTAATGTCCTTATTTTGAAGGAACTCCACATCACGCAAGGGGGAGGCTTAGTCCAGGCCTAGCAAGAGAGTCCTGCTGGAGAAGAAAAGCTCAGTTTCCTAGGAAACAAAGGAGCGGCCTAGTAGCTCCCTTAAGGCCTTTCCTTAAGAGGGCTTTACCTTCCTTCCTTGGCCAAATATCTCAGCCAGAGAAGCCACTGTACCAAGAGACTCACCCACTCAATAATCTTGATGAAACCCAGGGGCTCCTTGAGTGGGCTGAGGTCTGGGTGGAATTCACTCATTTTCTGCAAAGGGAGAAACAAAACATTAGTGGGGAGAAAGGCAGGCACACGCATGGCAGCCAGAGTCAGAAGGCTCAGTCAGGCCCTCTGTTTCCTTGCTGACCCACAACAAACCAACCTCCCTTGGCTGAAGGCTCCCTTCTTGACCAAGGCCTGGCCTCCTCTCCCTATAGATAGAGCCTGAGCCCACAAGCCCCACCCACCTCCCTCAGGCAATGGAACTGCCTTCCTCTCCTCCAACTGTTGCTTCACAATAGGCCTCACTGGCCCTCAGCTGCCACTGCTGCTCCTCTCCATTCAGAGAGTTGGGCCTAAGTGCCGACAGGTTCCCTCCTCGCTGTATTAGAGTAGCTAGACAGAAAACCTCTCAAAATGAGGCTGTTGGCCTCAACACTTTGGGGAAACCATTTCATGTTAACACAGGCCTCCATTGCGTTCCCTTTTCTCTTGTATTTTATGTAAAAGGGAGGGGGTCCAAATGAAAGTTGTACACGACGATGGAGGCATTTTGGTCTGACAGCATAGGATACAGCTACACATAGGCTAAAATCTGTGCGGGGATGAGTAATTATTTATTGTATTTCAAACAGTGGCGCACCCTTTACCCCTTAAACCAGGCCTCTTCAACCTGCTTGGAGTTCAGTTCCCAGATTTCCTGGCCATTGAACAAGCTGGCTGTGGCTTCTGGGAGTTGGAGCCCCAAAACCTGGTTGAAGAGGGTTACCTGCCTTGCATAGGAGTTAGGGTGCTTCTACTGAGGGGGACGTGGGTTTAAAAAGAGAATTTTCAAAGATATTTCCAATGACTCTAAGTCCTGTATGTTTTTTAAATGTTTTATTTATAGTTTTAAATGTGTACATAAAAACAATAGAACAATCGAGTGCCAACCTCCCCCCACCCCAAAAGAGGGGGGGGAAAGCGAAGGGAAAAAAAAGTTATTCCACTTCCAAGATCATCTGCATCGCATCAACTTATCATCTTCTTTTCTCCCCTTTCTCACCGGTACAACATCCCTATATCTCATTTAAGCCTGAGGTTTCAATAGACATAGTTATAAGAGTTTGATTTTGTCTTTTTTCAAATATTGTCTCAGTTTGTCCCAGTCTGTCCATTGTCTTGATGACATGTTTTGTGATACTTTTTGCGTTAGTAAGTCCATATTTTTAATGTCTATTAATCTCAGCATCCATTTCTCTATTGAGGGAATTTCTTGCGTTTTCCATAGTTTCACTAAACATATCCTAGCCGCTATTACCATATATGTGAAAAGCTTTTCAGTGTTGAGGTCTATTTGGAAATTTGTAATTCCCATATGTTTTGATTGACCTAAGTTGCAAAAGGCCTATGTTCGAGAAAGGCCCTCAGTGGCACAACCTGGGGATCACAACCAGACACAGTGAAGACATCTGCCCTTGCGCTTTGCTACTCTGCTGCTGAATACATCTCACCACATTAAAACAGTGGATGTGGTTCTTAATGACACATGCCACATCATCACAGGATGTCTAAGCCCCACACCACTGGAGAAATTATACTGTTTAGCCAGCATTGCACCACCTGACATCCGCCGGGAAGTAGCAGCCAGCAATGAAAGGACCAAGGCATTGACATCTCCAGCCCATCCCTTGTTCAGGTATCATGCATCACGCCAATGCTTTAAATCAATAAATAGTTTTCTAAGATCTACTGAGATCTTAGGAACACCTCAGCAAGTGAGAGTCCAAAAGTGGCAGGCTAAAACCTGGAATCTCAATCAGTGGCTGACGCCGGATGAGAGACTCCCTCCTGGGCACACAAAAGACTGTTACAATGCAGCCTGAGCCCTGCCACATGCACTATGGAGGACCTTCTTACAGCAACACCAGAGCACTTCAAGTGGCCAGCTACTAATTTTATTTATTTATTTATTACAATATTTATATCCCGCCCTTCTCACCCAATAGGGGACTCAGGGCGGCTTACAATAAAACACATATATACAATTGTACAATACATTGTGAATCAATTAAAAAGTTATTAAATTACATCAGACATTCATAAAAACACTTATAAAATACAGATGGGCATGTTCAAGTCTAAAAGACTGGGTCTGTCAATTGAGTTCCAGCGTCCATAATAATAATTAGTGCTGCTAATTAGAGGACATTTAGTATGATGCCAAGTTGTTGTTGTTGTTTTTTTTAACTTTGTTTATGTTTGTATTTTCAAATACATTGCAACTTGTACCCTCGGTTTGCTTCTGACACAATAAATGAACTGGCATGGCTATGGAATCATGGGAGATGTAATAATAAATGTATTACGATAAACAGATCTGACAGAACAAGTCAAACCGAACAAACGATCAGTAACAAAATCACATAAAAACAAACACTATGAAATACAGGGGAAAAATACCCTAAGTTTATGGTGTCATTTTTTTTGCCAACAAGCGAGCACTGGAAACTTTTAGGACAAGAGCCTGAAGTTCAGGGAACACATTATAGCCAGAAGCTGCATTTGGCCCCTGGGCTTCAAATTACCCTCCTCTGGAGTACACAACATACAAAAAGACTCTCTTGTGAGGGCACTTCCACACAACCATATAACCCAGAATATCAAGGCAGATAATCCACATTATCTATTTTGAACTGGATTATCTGAGTCCATACTGCCATATAATCCAGTTCAATGTGGATTTTATGCAGCTGTGTGGAAGGGGCCTGAAAAAGTGGGTAGTGGTTTTGTCCCTGAAAAGAATAAAGAAATTCTGATTTTATTGTGTTGGCAGTTGTTTCAAATTGGTGCATTTGTGGTTATTTTATTTGATTTCATTTTTGAGTCAGAAGCAGCACGGCTCCCAATTTTTTTAAAGTGTTGCTGCAGGCAGATCTAAAATAGAATTCCCAGCCTTTCATGTCTGGGGCTCCTGTAACTTTAAGATATATGCTGAGATAGAATTTCAGCAGATAAAACTTTTCAAATGTCGGCAGCCCTGTGAAACATCATGCTGCAGCTGCTAAAAGTCCCAAGACAACTGCTAAAGGTAAAGTGGAAAGGTTAGAGTCATTTCCACCAGTCAATTTGCAGAGGCAGACCTTTTATAAAAGGGAACAATCCTGGTAGCTGTAAATGAGAGCAAAGACTCATACATTTTCCTCCTGAACCAGTTGTCTGTGACAGAATACCTTTTGACTATCAGATGCTGAGGATTCCTAATACATTGCTCTTGGAAGAACAGCCTCCTGAAATCATAGATATACCATTTTGAGTTTCAAGTGGAAGTACGTTACAGTATCAACGTAAGAAAATTATTGCAGTCTAAATTCATTTATTAGATCCAACAAATAAAGATTCATAGACTCAATGGAACTCAGGTCAATCTTGATTTAAGTACTTGTTTTTGGAATAATAGCCTCCTGGAATCACATACTTTATATTAGCCTGAATTCATGAATGAGATTCATACACAACTGAACTTAAATAAGTCTTGATTTAAGGACTAATAACTTGATGTAGGCCATGGTGTATGTATGTATGTACCTACCTATCTATCTATTTCTGCTTTGTTGACTATTCTAAAGCCTTTGACTGTGTGGATCATAATAAAATGTGGCATGTGCTTGGTGGTATAGGGATACCAAGTCACCTTGTCTGTCTCCTGAGAAATCTGTATAAAGACCAAGTAGGCACAGTAAGAACAGACCATGGAACAACAGACTGCTTCAAGATTGGGAAAGGAGTACGGCAGGGCTGTATACTCTTACCCTGTCTATTCAACTTGTATGCAGAACACATTATGTGATGTGCGGAGCTTGAATAATCCACGGCTGGAGTTAAAGTTGCTGGAAGAAACATTAACAACCTTAAATACGCAGATGATACCACTCTGATGGCTGAAAGTGAGGAAGAGCTGAGGAGCCTTATCACCAAGGTGAAAGAAGAAAGTGCAAAAGCCGGGCTGCAGTTAAACATCAAGAAAACCAAGATTATGGCAACCTGACCGATTGATAACTGGCAAATAGAAGGAGAAAACGTGAAGACAGTGACAGACTTTATATTTCTAGGCGCGAAGATCACTGCAGATGCAGACTGCAGCCAGGAAATCAGAAGACGTGGCCAACCTGGCCAACCTCGATAAAATAGTGAAAAGCAGAGACATGATACTGGTAATGAAGGTCAGCATAGTCAAAGCAATGGTATTCCCCATAGTAACCTATGGTTGAGAGAGCTGGACCATAAGGAAGGCTGAGCGAAGGAAGATAGATGCTTTTGAATTTTGGTGCCAGAGGAAAATCCTGAGAGTGCCTTGGACCGCAAGAAGATCCAGCCAGTCCATACTCCAGGAAATAATGCCCGACTGCTCACTGGAGGGAAGGATATTAGAGGCAAAGATGACGTATTTTGGCCACATCATGAGAAGACATGAAAGCTTGGAAAAGATCATGATGCTGGGGAAAATGGAAGGAAAAAGGAAGAGAGACCAACCAAGGGCGAGATGGATGGATGCTATCCTTAAAGTGACTGGTTTGATCTTGAATGAACTGGGGGCAGCGACGGCCGACAGGAAGCTCTGGCGTGAAGGTCATTAAGAGTTGGAAACAACTGTGTGAATTAAGAAGATGTATCTATTACATTTGCAGGTCAATCGACATTATTGTCCTAGACTTCCAAAGTGGCTTAAGATCAAAAAAGCCCTGTCATAGGATACAGCTGTAAGCTAAAATCTGTGTCACTTCTCAAAAACAAGCAGTATTTTATGGCATTTCAAAAGAGATTGAACTCTAGAATCCTTCCACCATTTGCATTTTCTTTCTGTAATTGTGGGATTGTGTGCACCGCTGAGACAAGAAGCTATGCTATGCTCGGACTTGGAAGGACAACTATAAGATCTTCAACGGAGATATTATTGAACACTAAAGTTAGGATTGTCCATGTCTTCTTATTTTCAATTTCTATGTTTGGAGTTGTTGTGTGTTTTCTGGGCTGTATGGCCATGTTCCAGAAGCATTCTCTCCTGACGTTTCACCCACATCTATGGCAGACATCCACAGAGGTTGTGAGGTACACCTCACAACCTCTGAGGATGCCTGTCTTAGATGTGGGTGAAACGTCAAGAGAGAATGCTTCTGGAACATGGCCATACAGCCCAGAAAACACATAACCACCCTGTGATTCCGACCATGAAAGCCTTTGACAACACAATTTCTATGTATGATAGTGAAAGCTGGACAGGAAGAATGTAGATAATAAGGGAATCAACTTGTTTGAAATGTGTCCTGGAGAAGAGTTCTACAGATTCAATGGTCTTAAAAAGATGAATAATTGTGTTTGTTGCACTAGAGCCTTGAACCACCTTTTCCACCCCCACCACACTTTGCCCAGATGGTCCAGTAAGATAAAATTTATTAAAAGATGAGTATATAAAGAAATCAGTAATTTTATAAAGAAGCATCAAAGTTCAAAAAATTATTCCAAAAGAATCACAGTCTTCATAATTAATCCATAAACATGATAGCAGGAATCTGACAGGCAGCCTAATCTTCACATGAACTGGAAACAAGAACAAACGTGAAAACTTGGATACATAAAACAAAACCTAAGAATAGGAACCGAAATCACTCAAAATGCCCCAATCCCTCCCATTAGATAATTCCTCACACACCTGCTTTTCCTCTCCTTATCTCTCTGTCTGTCTCTGTTGTACGCTCTGCTTCCGAAGTTCCAAGTGCCATGATCTGGACAAACATTTGTCTCCCACATCTCAGCCTGCACCTCTGGCAGGTTCTCATGAGAACTGACATCGCTTTCTCCAGTCTCATGGCAACTGCCAGGAGATTTCAAAACAACTCTCTCCAGGCCTCTTCTCATCTGGAGATTCAGATTCTATCCCAGCATCCCCATCCTCATCCCCTGAGCACCAGAATCTGACTAGGCTAGAACAGCGTTCTAGAGCAAATCAAGCCTGAACTCTAACTAAAAGCCAAGATACTTTGGCCATATCATGAGAAGACAGGACTCACCAGAAAAAGCATATATTTGGCAATGTAAAAAGCAGAAGGAAATGGATGACTCAATCAAGGAAATCAAGGCCTTGAGTCTATAAGCCCTGAGTAGTGTCACCTTTGACAAGGTGACTTGGAGGCCTGTCTTCATTGGTTTGCTTTGAGTTAAAGTCAATTTGAGAATAGTTAAGAAACAACAACAGCTCTGGACCCCTAGTTCAACATTCAAATCTATGTGCTATGCTGGTTTTCTCTATCACTCCAGGCAAGACAAGTTTTCGGGTTTAATGTATGAGTGTGTGTGTGTGCTTTCAAGTGGCCTGTCAACTTATGGTGACTCCTTGAATGCCATAATGTTTTCTTAGGCAGGGGATACTCTGCTGTGGGTTTTTTTTCTTAAATATATAGTGGCACACACAGTGGCAATGTGGAGAAGAACACATGTGCCCTCTGGTGGATTTAGAACACAAGAAAAGAAAATTATACAATGGAGGCTGAAAAGGAATTTGTGTGGGGTTGTGTGTAAGGATGGGTAGAGAGGGTAGAAATTCCCCAGTTTCTTTGGACCATGTACTTTCTAAATCTACTGATGAGGAGACTCTAAGAAGACTGGCAAACACTCCTAGAACTCTAGACATGAAATGTTTATCCAATCCCCAGATTTCTAGCATTGAACAGAGTGAGACATTTAAAATGGTTCACACCTAGAAATCTTGTATTTGCTGTTTGTTTTTCCTCAGTCACTCTGCCTGTTCCTTTTCTTTGGATGTCAGAAAACTATTTCTGAATTCTCAGATGAAGTTTTACATTATTGCAATGCTAGAAATGTGGAAACCAAAGGGAAAAAATTTAGGGGCAGAACCCATATTTGGAGGATAATGCTGTCATTTTGTCCCTACCTGGCGTCTATACCTCCAAAGCAAATACATTAGATCTAAAGAGCAAGAGTCTGAAATATGGCAGCATCTAATATACACTATAACAGCCGTGATAGCCACATCTTGATGATATAAAGAATATATACTTCCCTCTTTAGTAATGTTCCCTGAAATATGTTATTTTCTTTGATGTAATCCCCATATCCCTCTCCCCCCCTCCTTTCTTTCTCTTTCTCTCTCTCTCTCTCTTTTTTGGTGGATTTCCTTTTTATTTTTATCTTCCTTGGTTTCTGTTTCTCTTATTTGCCCCGTGACCCCTGTGTCGCTTACACCTACCCCCGTTTTTAATAGTGAGCACTGTATTTGAAAACTATAAATAAAATTATTTTTTTTAAAAAAAGAATATATGACAGGATGTTATGATGTCAAAAACAGGGGACATGGTGAATCTACTCTTTCAAACAGAAGTAAATTGCTAGCATTTGAACCAACACATTAAAACATGCTTTTGATCAAGATAACATCATGGCCAATAAAGGATGGTGTAATATGTGCACAGTAAACAGTAGATTCTGGTGGTTTTAGAAAGCCTGTGGAGCTCCTGTGAAGATTAACTTCTAGATGGTATTTCAGTAAAAGGTAAACACACACAACTGTTCTGATTCCGATAAGCAAAAATTTTGGTCGTGTTCAAAAAGGTCTCCTATAATATTTGGTATGTGCATTAAGATGCCTTCTATTCATTTTTTGCTTTAGTATGTGGTGCGAAGGAGCACAATTTCTTACAAAGACTTATAATCCTGAGCTGTGTCATATGGACTGTGACGGCGCGCGTGGCGCCATCTATGTGTTGGAACTATAAGTTGCAAGATCTGAATTGTTGTATCATGCCTGATTTTGCCCTTACCCTGTAAATGTAGTTGGATTGGTTATTTATATCTGTCAATCAATGTTGTTTGTACCTGTTATATTGCTCACTCAGCAAAACTGTTTGGCTCCACCTCTTCCTGGAGTAGGACTGTGTTTCCCCCTTTTCATTCCACTCTATCGGATGGACGTGAAAGAGAGGCTTGGCTCTGAAAGCCCTTCAAAAGTTACCTCTCAGCACCAATTCTGAGGTTCTTACCCTTGGGACTCACACTTCATGTTCAGGGCCAACCTGAACAACGTTGAGGAGTCTCAAGCGCCTTCACATCAGTCCTTTGGCAACAGAGGAAGACTCTTGTCTTCAGACATAGGTCATTGGACTGAGGCTGAGTTTGCTCCGGCATTCACAGCCAGAGAAAGAGGGATCTGGACAAGCTTCATGGACTTAAACAATCAAAGACTGTAATGTATATTTTCTTTTACCCCCTTTGTGAAGAATAAACCCAGTTTTTGAGTTAACTACAGTGTTTTGGTCCTTGGGAGTTCCAGTTTCTCTAAAGGAGGGCAAGAAGCAATCCCCTGGGGAAAGATGTCACGTCCATGCCTCTTTCACTATGAGTTTACAGCCCCAGGCGCGACGGCACATGGACATAATGAGGACACAAATCACCGTATTCCTCACAGAAAGAAATATTAATCATCCTTCTCTGTAGTACCTTGTCAGAATAGAAGAGGGAGAATCAAGCTTCTCTTCAAGATTTAATATATAGTTTTTGGATATATTAGGTGTTAAGTTTTCAATCGTATTCATACTTCCCTGGGAGTGAGCAATGCTGAAAACAACGGGACTGACTTCAGAGTAGACAGGTATGGAATGGCATAGTCAATGTCACTGAAGCAATTCTGCATTAAAATATTTGATAAGCTTAATTTTACAGCTTGTTATATGTAGAGTATTGTTATCATTTACCCATAAGCCTTACTTAAAAAAAGAATGTTTCCTTTGACACAGCTCTAGCTCATCCAAATGCTTGCATCAAAAATGTGGAATTAACTGGTTAGCAATAGAGTTGCTCCTGAAGAATAAGCTAGAACAAAGGGAGATACTCACACAGGCTTCCTGATCAATTTGTAATTGAAGTTGAAAAGCAATTGTCCCCCTTTCCATCCTCATCTGTTATCATCAATGACAATCAAAGCTGCAAGAGAGGGGGATGACTTGGGAAGTAGAGATATTCAACCAACCACATGAAAAAGTATTTATTTTTGGTACTATTCCATTATCCAGGTGGAGGCCCCTAGGGGGTGCTAGAGAGAGAAGGATAGTCCATTTTATGGAGGTGGAGGGTGGGTGGAAGGAGGAAAACCATTTCCCTCTGTTTTCCTGTTATTCCCCCCACCCATATCCCAGTTGTGGAAATAACCCTCCTTTATGATATGGGAAAGGGGGAGGGGAAATAACCAGTAAAAACGGTGAAATTGTTTACCTTCAACTCCCCCATGTAAAATTGACAATCGTTCTCTCTCTAGCGCCCCCTCGTGGCCTCCGCCCAGATAATGGAACAGTACCTACTTTTCTCTTCAATGATGCATGCTATTTCCTTTCAGATTTCAGGAACTGATTATTACCTATTAAATCCATGAATGGTAAAACAATAGCTGACCAGGCCTTGATCCGGAATAAACAAGTGGATCTGGTTTGCATCACTGAGATCTGACTGGATGAGCTGGGTGGGGTCAATCTCATGCAGCTGTGTCCGCTGGGTTTAGAGGTGCACAAGCAGGCCAGGTCTGGGGGGCGGGGAGGTGTGGTTGCAGCAGTCTACTGGGAATCCATCCCCCAGATCAAATGTTCCATCCTGCAATCTTCTGGGTTTGAATGCATCCATTTGAAAGTGGGTAACCAGGACAGATTGGGGATTCTGCTTGTGTCCTGACCACAATAGTCTATCTGCCAGAGCTTGCTGAGGTGGTCTCTAGCCTGGTATTGAAGTCCCAGCAACTGGTAGTGCTGGGGGACTTCAATGTCCATGCAGAGTCCACCTATCTGGAGCAGCTTCATGGTTGCACTGATGACCATGGGACTGTCCCAAGTAATTTCTGGGCCCTCCCATAATGCTGGACACACTTTAGACCTGATTTTTATTGCAGATGGGGTAAATGTCGGTGTGGAAGAGCAAAAACTTCTGTTATCATGGACCAATCACCATCTGATCAGTTTTAGACTAATCGTAGCCTCTAACCTCTGCAGGGGTGGAGGACCGATTAAGATGGTCCGCCCCAGGATACTTATGAATCCAGATAGATTCCTGATGTCTCTTAGGAATTTACCTGTAATGGTGGTTATATCAATACCTTGGTTGACCTCTATAACACTGAGGTGGCCAGGGCAGTGGACACAATTGCCCCTGAACATCCCTTTCACATAGAGTCAATCCAGCCCCTTGGTTCTCTGAGGAGCTGGCGGAGATGAAGCAGTCGAGACAGAGACTAGAGTGCCTCTGGCAGAAGACCAAACACGGGTTAGAGCCTTGCTTAGGACCTCCTTCGCGGTTTTGAGGGTAGCCAGAAAGGCTTTCTCGACTGCCCACATTGCTTCTGCAACCAATAGACCAGTTGAGTTGTTCCGGATGGTTGGGGAGCTCCTCCATCCATTTATATCCAGCCTCTGCACTTTATTACTTCATTGTAATTGAAATGTATCTTATGTTGATGTATTTTATTGCTGCATTACTGGGCTTGGTGCCCATGTAAGCAGTCCCGAGTCCCTTTGGGGAGATGGAGCGGGATATAAGAATTAGTTTGGGAGATATGAGGTCCTCACAAATGGACATTACATTTTTATTTATAAAGATAGATCAAAAAGCTGTTAGCAGTGCACAAAATCCGAATGGACAAACTAAAGGTAAATTACCCTCTTCTTCTAAATTTTAAAAACCAACACAATTGTGAACCTAAGCCTTTCATCCTAAGGACACTTACTAGCATTCTTCTTTGGGCAAACACGTTTAGGATTGCATCTAATTGTTTTATCATCAGATGTGAGTGAATAAATACACTGAATAATCAAGGAAATGTATGGACTCTGAGCTCGATTGACTATATTGTGAATCTAAGTGCATTGTTCTGTGTAAGTGTTGGAAAAACAATGCTAATTGGGACTTGGATAAGACATCTGCACAAAAAAGTGCCTATGTTATGTAAGTATGTTTGTCCTTGACTTCAAGATTGCTATCCTATCCTCATTAGAAGCCCTTAAAATATTGCTTTTTCAAGAGCAGGACTTAACCCTAAAATGACCCAGAAATTTTGTCTGGGGGAGCGTATATGGTTTCCAGTGGTAGTAGAGACAGCTTTAGAACACTTGGACTTTTCAATAGTGATGATGATGATGATGATGATGATGATGATGATGATGATGATGAATTTATTACCCACCTCTCTCCATGGCTCGAGGCAGGATACAACATCATTACAATGAGATAAAACACTATTAAAAGCATTACAACAAGCTACACAGAATTAAAATACAAATTAAAATCTACTAATGAAAGCAAATTAAAATTCACAACTTAAAATATCTTCTGCTGTCCTCCTAGATGGAGGAAAATGGATTTATCACTAAAATCTGGTACGATTCATTCCAAAGAGCTGATGCTAAATGGAAATGGGCACAAGATATATAGACCTGAGAGTTAAGGATCTTTCTGGCCTAGAAACCCTCAGGTTAGCGTAGTAAGGGAGAGGAGTCTCAGGGAAAGAGTACTACCTTTAAAAGTATGCATATATCTATTACAATTCACTTGACTTGAGGTGTTTTATTTGAATGGCCTGTTGAATTATTAAAGATGCTTAGTATATCATTCACAGTGATATAACCGGGGACAGACGCTTGTAATAGCTTCAGCTCTTTGACTATCACAAAGAGGTCATCCTTAGGTTTCAGGTTTTGACACTGAAATCTCAGGGCAGACCTAACAACACATAGAACTTATCTATCTATACACATAATAAAAGTGAAAATATGTATGTGTGTGTGTGGCTCAGGAGACACCAATGGTCCTCCCTCCAATGACATTGTAGGCTATAGTGAGTGCCATGAACATGTCTAAGAGCCCTTCCAATGTCTTCCATAAACACCATACTGCCCACCACCCAAGTGAAGGCTTCCGTACAGGACAATTTCATCCTAGATTTTATGTTTTTCTTCCATCATGGACATCCAAGTGTTTCTGACTCTCTCCATTGGTTTGGAATTTGCATGATCCCACCCACTGCCTCTCCCATAACCCTTTCCTACTCTTTTCTATGGCACACAGCAAACAGAGGAATTGATTGGCAACTGTACATACTGGAGCAGTTTGCGGGACTGACTCAACATGATGGAAGTTGTAGTTTATCCTGCATCGAGACACAGCACTGAGACCACCACTGACAATGGGCCTGGACCAAATTTGGCACCCAGAATCCCATGACCAAGTTTGGGAGAGAACTGACTTTGATTTATAGGAGTTGTAGTTTACCTACATCCAGAAAGCACTGTGAACTAAACCAATGATGGATCTGGACTAAACTTGGCACGCATACCCAATGCACTCAAATTTGAATACTGAAGGGGTTTGGGGGGAATTAACCTTGACATTTGGGAGTTGTAGTTCACCTACATCCAGAGAAACTGTGACACCCACCGACAATAGACAGGGACCAAACTTGGCACACAGAACCCCATTACCAACTGAACCTACTGTAGGGGTTTGAGAGGACTGACTCACTATGGTGGGAGTTGTAGTTTACCCTGCAGTCAGAGAGCTCACTGAACCTCACCAATGATGCATCTAGAGCAAACTTGCTCAACATAATAAACTAAGTACTGATGGAGTTTCTGGGTGTTAACCTGGTATGATGTGAGTTGTAGTTCACCCACAACCTTCTGCATTTTGTAAAATAAAAAGTGACTTTTTCAGATAACCTGGACAACACCCAGTCCCCAAGCTAGTTTCTGAATAAATATCCACAAGATCTAGCTGTTAATGTCTCATGCATTTAATTGTGTACATTAAAGTAGAGGAGACTAGAATAACCTCTATGGCTGTGGGTTTATACCTTGGAAAACCCTTTGAAGAAAACCCTATAAAAACCCAGTGAAGTTCACCAGTCACAATAATAATAATAATAATAATAATAATAATAATAATAATAATAATAATAATAATAATTGTAAGAGCCCTCTTTCAAGTAAAACAAGCAGTCCAAGAAGAAGAACATGCCCTGGCAGAATATGTAAAGCAAAGTGAAGAACCTGCTTTGATTGAAGTCAAAAATCAGAAACTCCTCGAAGCACAGCAGACAAAAAATCAGTACAAGAAAACCGCACTACAAACTAGAGCTGACAGCTGGTACAACAAAACATTGCATGGAAAGTTTCTTGACAAAATTGAAGGAAAAGCTGATAAGGAGAAGACCTGGCTATGGCTCACAAATGGGACACTGAAGAAGGAGACAGAAGGCCTGATCCTTGCAGCCCAGGAGCAAGCCATCAGAACAAATGCAATTAAGGCCAAGATCGAAAAATCAGCTGATGACCCAAAATGCAGACTGTGCAAGGAAACCGACGAAACCATTGATCATATCCTCAGCTGCTGTAAGAAAATCACACAGACAGACTACAAACAGAGGCACAACCATGTGGCCCAAATGATCCATTGGAACTTATGCCTCAAGTACCACCTCCCTGCAGTAAAGAACTGGTGGGATCACAAACCTGCAAAAGTATTGGAAAATGAGCATGCAAAGATACTGTGGGACTTCCGAATCCAGACTGACAAAGTTCTGGAACACAATACACCAGACATCACAGTTGTGGAAAAGAAAAAGGTTTGGATTATTGATGTCGCCATCCCAGGTAACAGTCGCATTGACGAAAAACAAGAGGAAAAACTCAGCCGCTATCAGGACCTCAAGATTGAACTTCAAAGACTCTGGCAGAAACCAGTGCAGGTGGTCCCGGTGGTGATCGGCACATTGGGTGACGTGCCTAAAGATCTCAGCCGGCATTTGGAAACAATAGACATTGACAAAATCACGATTTGCCAACTGCAAATGGCCACCCTACTGGGATCTGCACGCATCATCCGAAAATACATCATACAGTCCTAGACACTTGGGAAGTGTTCGTCTTCTGATTTTGTGATACAAAATCCAGCATATCTATCTTGTTTGCTGTGTCATAATAAAATAATAATAATGATGATGATTTTATTTATTACCCACCTCTCCTCATGGCTTGAGGCGGGTTACAGAACAATTAAAACACATACATTGACTGGTAACTTGAAGGCACATAGCTGTAAATGTTAACTTTTAAAAAAACATTTTAAGCTGAGAAGTCAGCTTGCGATTGCTTAAGAATGTGTTCGTCAAAGTTACAAAACTGTTCAGGATACGTTTTGTTAGTCCATTCTATTTCCTTTTCTTCAGGACATGCTAAGGAGGCAGTTATTTTTCATTTATTTTGCTTCCTATTCTGTCTTTCGTGACAAACAGAAATGCAGTTTTGAAACATTCTGTTTTGATTTCTGATGCAGCCCTTTTACACGCCTATGGAAGCTTTCCCAGATGTCCGTAGAAAAGGGCAAGGAGTGGCTTTTCAGTGTTACAGAACGTTTTTCCAGTCAAGTGCCAAAACTAACAACAACAGTCCAACATGTGCTTCTGGAAATTCACAGGTGGGGTGCCTGCCAAGAAAGAAAAGCAAGCGAGAAAGGACATCAGCTATGTTCCAGTTGACAAGACAGACCTTTAGGCAAGACTTTGGCCGCATATACAAAATACTACAGTTGCAGGCAAAGAGGGAGAAAAACAGATGTAAAGAGTCTGCACAATTATGATTCAACAATTAAAACAATGTTAATAGGATTAGTAACAAAAAGTTGCCACGATGGGTGCTTATCTGTGTCTCTTTCAAGATACTCTATTATTTCCCCCCGCCCTTCACTATTATTCACACTTTGCCAATTCTTGGACCACTGAGCATACTCAGTCCTCACTGGGCTGATTCCAGGTCCCTTTTCCTTTAATATTTTCCCTTAAAGGGTTGTCATATGTTTTCCGGGCTGTATGGCCATGTTCCAGAAGTATTCTCTCCTGACGTTTCGCCCACATCTATGGCAGGCTTCCTCAGAGGTTGTGAGGTATGGAGAAATTAAGCCAGGAAAGTTTATATATCTGTGGAAAGTCCAGGGTGAGAGAAGACCTCTTGTCAGTTGGACGCCAGTATTAATGTTGAAATTAATCACTTTAATTAGCATTGAATAGCTTCATCTCCTGGCTAATTTCTCCATATCTCACAACCTCTGAGGATGCCTGCTATAGATGTCAGGCGAAACGTCAGGAGAGAATACTTATGGAACATGGCCATACAGCCCGGAAAACACATGACAACCTTGTGATCCCAGCCATGAAAGCCTTCGACAACACATTTTTCCCTAAAGCTTTTTTCCCCACTTCTGCAAGTCATAGGTTTTTCTCAATTAGAGACCCGGCTCTCAATCTCCATACGTGTGCGGTGAGGAGTGCAATTTTGGTTACATTTATTTTGGCTAATAAATTTACTCTTAATAAAAACTATTGGAGTGAGGGACATACGACCTCATCATATGGACAATCCCCCCCCCCCCCCCCATTTCACTGTCAGCCACTGTAAAATAATGGGGAGTCACAGCTGCCATCAGAAGACGTAGCCATACTTCCAGTCATCCCCCCCCCCATCACAGAACTACAGATCTATTGTTAATTTAGGCTAATCTGTGAAAGCTGTGAAATTATTATTATAATTCTATCCTGAATTGTACAGTAGAGTCTCACTAATCCAAGCTAAACGGGCCGGCAGAAGCTTGGATAAGCGAATATCTTGGATTATAAGGACTGATCAAGGAAAAGCCTATTAAACATCAAATTAGGTTATGATTTTACAAATTAAGCACCAAAACTTCATGTTATACAACAAATTTGACAGAAAAAGTAGTTCAATACGCAGTAATGTTATGTTGTAATTACTGTATTTACGAATTTAGCACCAAAATATCACGATATATTGGAAACATTGACTACAAAAATGGCTTGGATTATCCAGAGGCTTGGATAAGCGAGGCTTGGATTAGTGAGACTCTACTGTATTAGGTCCCTTTTATTTGGGTATTTTAATCTGATGATGCTATTTCTATATTGCTGCCGCAGTTCCTCCATCTATGAAGTCGACTGAATTGTACTTGGTGGTTGATTGATATTATTACTGTTGTATTAACTCTTGTTTTATTGCTTTATTGTGTTTTATCTTTTGTATGTTGTGCAATGTATTTACGCTGTTGTTTTGTAAATTATACTGATCGGGCTTTGCCCCATGTGAGCCGCCCTGAGTCCCCGTGGGGAGATGGTGGTGAGGTATAAATAAAGTTGTTTATTATTATTATTATTATTATTATTATTATTATTATTATTATTTTATTATGACACAGCAAACAAGATAGATATGCTGGATTTCATATCACAAAATCACAAGTCGAACACTTCCCAAGTGTCTAGGACTGTGTGATGTATTTTCGGATGATGCGCGCAGATCCCAGCAGGGTGACCTTTTGCAGTTGGCAGATCGTAATTTTGTCAATGTCTATTGTTTCCAAATGCCGGCTGTGATCTTTTGGCACGGCACCCAGTGTGCCGATCACCACCGGGATCACCTGCACTGGTTTCTGCCAGAGTCTTTGAAGTTCAATCTTGAGGTCCTGATAGCGGCTGAGTTTTTCCTGTTGTTTTTCGTCAATGCGACTGTCACCTGGGATGACAACATCAATGATCCAAACCTTTTTCTTTTCCACAACTGTGATGTCTGGTGTGTTGTGTTCCAGAACTTTGTCAGTCTGGATTCGGAAGATGATGATGATGATGATGATGATGATGATGATGATGATTAAAGCTTGGAAATGATCATGATGCTGGGGAAAATGGAAGGAAAAAGGAAGAGAGGCCGACCAAGGGCAAGATGGATGGACGGTATCCTTGAAGTGACTGGCATGAACTTGAACGAACTGGGGGCGGTGACGGCCGACAGGGCGCTCTGGTGTGAAATGGTCCATGAGGTCACGAAGAGTTGGAAATGACTGTGTGATTGAAGAAGAAGTGACCACAGAGAGAAATCGTGAAATCAGCAAAAATTGCATGAAGGACCCATTATTTTGTTTCAAAATGACGTGTGATGGGGTCCGTGACAATCTCCATCCCGTTTCGCACAATTAATACTTGTGTGCCAACTGCTCCCATACCTTGAGACACCAGACTTGGCCACAGTAGTCCACGCCTTAGTTACTGCAACGCTTCGACTACTGCGATGCTCTCTACGTGGGGCTGCCTTTGAAGATAGTTTGGAAGCTGCAACTGGTTACTAACTGCGTCGTACGGGAAGCGGACAACTGCCATGTTATGGCAGCTCCACTGTCTTCCAGTCCGTTTCTGGGCGAAATACAAAGTCCTGGTTATTAACCAAAAAAGCCCTAAACAGTTCAGGCTCTGCTCTCAGTTCCACTCCTGTCTGAAGCGTGGCTGGTGGGGATGAGAGAGGGGGCCTTTTCTGTGATCGTCCGCCGCCTCTGAAACTCCCTAAAGAACTAAAAATGGCCCCCTCTCTCCTCTCCTTTAAAAAAGTTTTTAAAAACATATGTATGCACTTTAGTGTATGGTACAGAGGGGGATTAGTACATCTTTATTTAGTCCCTCATCTAGATATTGGAATTCTTATTGAGACATTGAAAATCTACTTCAGACCTCTCTGTCACTGCAAACCACTCCTTACTTTTAATACTTTTAGCTGCTAGATTTTATTATAGGGTAAATGTGTGCCATGTGTTACATTTGTTTAATTTTTGTTTATTTTTTGGTTATCGTTATACGTTTAAATACTGATATTATTTTATTTATTGATTTTGATGTGATTTGTTGCTTGTTTTTTGGCATTGAATGTTTGCCATTTTTGTTTGTTTGAAGCTTCCCTGAGTTCCCTTGGGGAGATAGGGCAGGTTATAAATAAAGTTTATTATTTATTTATTTATTATGCCCGACTATAAACAACAACAATTTATTGCAGTCCATAGACAATGGAATAGGCTTGCTGCTAGGAAGGCTGGGTACTTGCATTCTAGGGGAATGGTTTTTTGGCCAATTTGAATTGCACTGAATAGCCTCGCTGCTTCAAAGCCTGGCCGCTTTCTATATAGGGGCATCCTTCTTGGGCAGGTTGAATGGGACGGAGTAACTTTTTGGCTTCAAAACCTGAGGGTTTTCTTTCTAGGGGAAATCTTGGTTGGCCAGGTTGAACAGCACTGAATAGCCTTGCTGTCTGCAAGCCTGGCCACTTTCTACTTTGTGGAATTCTTGGTTGGCCAGGTTGAATAGCAATGAATAGCCTCAGTGCAGCAAGTATGAATGCTGCAATTAGTCGCCTTGATTAGCATTTAATGGCCTTGCAACTTCAAAGCCTGGTTGCTTCCTGCCTGGGGGAATCCTTTGTTGGGAGGTGTTAGCTGGCCCTGGTTGTTTCCTGTCTGGAATTCCCCTGTTTTCAGAGTGTTGTTCTTTATTTACTGTCCTGATTTTAGAGATTATATTGTTCTGTATTATTATACCACAGTAATTTTAGATATTATGTTTATAATATTATATTATCTGCTTAGAACTGGAATATATGAGTCCCCTTCTACACAATTGTATAAAATCCACACTGAACTGGATTATATGGCAGTGTGGACTCAAGAGAATCCAGTTCAAAGCAGATACTGTTGATTATCCTGCCTTGGCATTCTGGGTTATATATGTATGTGATAGGGCCTTGAGTCTACACTGCCATATAATCCAGTTCAAATCAGATAATCTTTATTTTATAGGCAGTGTGGAAGAGGCCTGAGTGAAGAAGCCCTGGGCACCATTCTGGCTGAGTGGGTTGTTAGGAGACAAAGTAGGCAGAGCCTACCCTTCTAACTGGCAGCCAGGGGAAAAAACAGTTTTTCATCTTCCTCTAATCTGGACTTTATTTTTCTAGGTTTTTTGTTTGTTTGTTTGAAAGACATATTTTGGATGACTATGCCTCTTGTGGCCAAATTTGGTGTGATTTGGTTCAGTGGTTTTGCTGTTTACTCCATAATAAAATGCACATTACATTTATATATATATACTAGCTGTGCCCGGCCACGCGTTGCTGTGGCGAAGTATGGTGGTATGGGAAATAAAGTATTGAGGAATTGGTGGTAGTTAAGGTAAAGGGTAAAGGTTTTCCACAGACATTAAGTCCAGTCGTGTCTTACTCTGGAGGTTGGTGCTCATCTCCATTTCTAAGCCAAAGAGCCGGCGTTGTCCGTAGACTCCTCCAAGGTCATGTGGGATGACTACATGGAGCGGCGTTACCTTCCCGCTGGAGCAGTACCTATTGATGCACTCACATTTGCATGTTTTCGAACTTCTGGGTTGGCAGAAGCTGGAGCTAACAGTGGGGGCTCTCTCCACTCCCCCAATTCAAACCTGTGGCCTTTCAGTCCAGAAGTTCAGCAGTTCAGCGCTTTAACACGCTGCGCCATCAGGGGATATTATTTCCTAAAGGTTGTGAATATACAATATTTCTGATTGGTTTTTTTTGTTTGTTGGAGGCAAGTATGAATGCTGCAATTAGGAAAAATGATTAGGATGTAATGGCCTTGCAGTTTTAAAGCCTGGCTGTTTCCTCCCTGACTGAATTTTTTGTTGGGAGGTGTTAGCTGGCCCTGATTGTTTCCTGTCTGGAATTCCCTTGTTTTCAGAGTGGTGTTGTTTGCGATATTTTATGTGCTTCTACTGTCTGTGGCCCTGAGAAAACAGAGGATTTTCCAGACTTTGATGATGGGAATACTTTGTTGGGAGGTGTTAGCTGGCCCTGATTGTTTCCTGTCTGGAATACCCTTGTTTTCAGAGTGATGTTGTTTGCGATATTTTATGTACTTCTACTGTCTGTGGCCCTGAGAAAACAGGATTTGCCAGACTTTGATGATGGGAATACTTTGTTGGGAGGTGTTAGCTGGCCCTGATTGTTTCCTGTGTGGAATTCCCCTGTTTATTTACTGTCCTGGTTTTAGAGATTATATTGTTCTGCATTATTCTATCCCAGTAATTATTTCATATTAAAGAAGAATCTCACTTATCCAACATTCGCTTATACAATGTTCTGGATTATCCAACGCAGTCTGCCTTTTCATAATCAATGTTTTTGTAGTCAGTGTTTTAAATTCATTGTGATATTTTAGTGGTAAATTTGTAAATACAGTACATAAATACTACATAGCATTACTGCACATGAAACTACTTTTTCTGTCAAATTTGTTGTATAATATGATGTTTTGGTGCTTAATTTGTATAACAATTACCTAATTTGATGTTTAATTGGCTTTTCCTGAATCCCTTCTTATTATCCAACATATTCACTTATCCTGCCGGCCTGTTTACGTTGGATAAGTGAGACTCTACTGTATATTTCTAATCTTATATTATCTGCTCAGAACTGGATTATCTGAGGCCCCTTCTTCACAGCTGTATAAAATGCACACTGAAGTGGATTATATGGTAGTGCGGAGTCAAGATAATCCAGTGCAAAGCAGATAATATAAGATTATAAATGGGTTATATAGCTGTGTGGAAGGGCCTTGAGTCTACACTGCCATATAATCCAGTGCAAATTAGATAATCTGTGGAAGAAGTCTAAGTGAGGCCTACATCCGCCTGTCCCCTAACTGAAACCTAGCTGTCCCTTGGTTGCTAGGCAACCAAGTGGGCAGAGATTAGCCCTCTAAACTGGCAGCAATTGGATATAAAAAAATTATTGCTCTCCCTCTAATTAGGACTTTATTTTTCTTTTCTTTTTGTTGTATCAACCTTGAGGCGTGGATTATGGGTTGTGTTGTCAAATTTTGAGGTTGAGGGGCCTGTACTTTTGTTGTTTTGTGAATTGCTGTGATGCCATCACTCTTTTATATATATAGATATTACACCCAAATCTACTGCAGTTTATTATTGAAATAAAAATATAGTGCAATGTAAAATCTCATGAAGGCTAGGTTTTCCTATAGTCTTTAAGAATTGAGAATTCTGTTTTTTTTTAATATATATTCACATAAAATAGCATTAATATAGGGATAATTGGAACTGTGTTTCTTTATGAAAGGAACAATTTATCCTACCATAATGGTAAGAACACATTAACCAATTATGGGTTTTAAACCCAATTTTATGCAGGAAAAGTACATACTGCACTGGGGAGGAGAAATCTATCATTTCATTGTCTACCGCTTCAACAAAGTTAAAATCAAAGGAAGATGCCCAGCAATTACGCTTTTGAAATAATGGACATTTGGTAGACTGGATCCTCTATTTGGAGATAACATTTATTTTTCAAGACAGAAGGCCTAACTCTGGGACAAAGGAGAGTATTATCATGCACAAGAATGTAATCAGTTTTATGAAATGTAAACATTAAAAACATTAATAACATTGAGCTCCAGCTGCCATGAGCCAAAACATGTGACTCATTGAATGCAACCCTCTAAGGCAAGTATGGTAATATGCTGCTCCTTGATAAACCTCCTAATTTTGCTGCTTTCCTGGAACTACAAAATCAAATACTTGGAAGGTCACAACAGATGAGCGGTAAATTGTATCCAATTTTGTGGGTCGCCAGTTTTGTTAGCCTGCATGCGTTACTTAATTTTAAATGTCACTGAGACTAAACGTACAGTTATGGCACTTGACAGCATCTATTTAGATTGTTAATTCCTTGCCGTTTTAGGACCAGTTTCAACGTAATGTTTCTCCCCAGTCTTTTTGAAATGAAAGTAGGTTTTCGTAGAGCACAGACACTTCTTTCTTCGAAAATCTTAAAAGCATTATTATGCCAATCAGAGAAAATAACCACTCTGATATTATTAACAAGGACCATGTAAGGCAAAGTTTCATCGAAGTTCCACGCCTAGGAACTGACAGTTACTTAAACTTTACTGGTTAGTTTGATGGTTGATTAATTTTTGTTATAATGTTCCTACTTTTCTGATTTTCTGTTATTGCTTATACACTTCTATGTACCATGTGTGTTCTTAGTATGTTCTATTTTATATATTTATATTTTTAGAAGGAGCCCCCGTGGCAAAGTGCGTTAAAGCACTGAGCTGCAGACCAAAAGTTCCCAGGTTCAAGCCCCGGGAGCGGCGGGAGCAGCCGCTGTTAACTCCAGCTCCTGCCAACCTAGCAGTTCGAAAATATGCCAATGTGAGTAGATCAATAGATACCACTCCGGCGGGAAGGTAACAGCGCTCCATGCAGTCATGCTGGCCACATAACCTTGGAGGTGTCTATGGACAACGCCGGCTCTTCGGCATAGAAATGGAGATGAGCACCACACCTCAGAGTCAGACATGACTGGACTTAACGTCAGGGTAAACCTTTACCTTTACCTTTTATTTTATATTTTAACTATGTTGATTGGGCTTGTCCCCATGTAAGCCACCCCGAGTCCCTTTGGAGAGATGGAGGTGGGGTACAAAATAAAGTTGTTGTTGTTGTTGTTGTTGTTGTTGTTGTTGTTGTTGTTATCAAAACCCTCCGGGGAGATAGGGCAGAATATAAATAAAGTTTTATTATTCTTTGTCTGGCCCCTGGCTAGAAATCTTTTTTTTGTTTAGCCTTATCAAGCTTCTGGCAAGTACAAAGCCAAATTATTGAGCCTTGAGAAAAAGAAATCCTTTTGTACCTGTATTATTATAACAACTTCAGCGATATATTGGCCTCATAGAATCATTTTGTAGGTATAGATTTTCAACTCTCACAGATCCCTCTTCTGTTTCAATCAGGGATATGAGTCAAGTGGCCCTTCAGATGTTTGAATACAATTCCTAGCATTCATTTCAGTTGGCTGCTGGCTAGGGCTGATGGGAGATGCAGTCAAGCAATGTCTGGGGGGCTTTCAGTACTATGCAACTGTCCAAATTTGGCAGAAACTCCTGGCATCTACTTCTTCAACTGGTTTTAAAATGTCCCACTTTCTCTTTCCTCCTCCTTCCCATTTCCTCTTCAGCTTCTCTGCAAACTTGAGTGAAGAATGCAAAAGAAGTTTGCGCTCAATTAACTCAGCTTTTCAATTAACTCAGCAGGGAGAGGAGGACAAATCTTGCCTTCAAGTAGGTCTAGGCAAAAGCAAACTGCTGCAGCTTTCCTAGCTTGTATGTTCTTTCTCATTAATAAACTATTGTCATCTTGACCGCAACATGATGCTCACAGGGTTTTTTTTTTCGTGTCAGGAGCAACCGGAGTTGCTTCTGGAGTGAGAGAATTGGCCATCTGCAAGAACGTTGCCAAGGGGACGCCCGGATATTTTGATGTTTTACCATCCTTGTGGGAGGCTTCTCTCATGTCCCCGCACGGAGCTGGAGCTGGAGCTGAAAGAGGGAGCTCATCCGCGCTCTCCCCGGGTGGGATTCGAACCTGGCAGCTTTCAGGTCAGCAACCCAACCTTCAAGTCACGAGGCTTTTATCCCCTAGGACTCAGGGCAGATCACAGTAACATACACGGCAAACATTCAATGAACAAACAGAACAGAACAGACAGAAGGTGTGTTGTCTTGAAGTCCAGTTTTTTGGTGCCTTGGCGGTTGAGGTTGAGCTAGTCACAGGGGTGCTGTTGCTCCATTCTCTATGACGAAGAGCGATCAGGACTTCTTCCTTCCACCTTCCTCTTGGTCACCGCACAATTTGCGATACCTAATTTCTCTACTTACCGCTCTAAGCTGTTTTCGAACTGCTTAGGTAAACAGTGAGCTGGGCTTGATGGTCGAACACTCACCCCGACCTGGCTTCGAACTGGCCACCTTTTTGTTAGTAGATCTTATTACTGCTGGTGATTTACCAGCTGTGTTACAGTCCAGCCCCTGAGATTTCATCATACGCAATAAAATCAGCATTTCTGCACATTTAAGAAACAGATACCAACGTTTCTTAAATGTGATGCAAGCTTGTACCGTAGATTCGAAAGTGTGGTTTTTGTTCTATGCTTCCTAAGTCACGCTATGAGGGCTGTGGTGGCGCAGTGGGTTAAATCCTTGTGCTGATAAACTGCTGATCTGAAGATTGGCAGATCAAATCTGCAAGATGGGGTGAGCTCCCACCTGTCAGCCATACCTCCTGCTAACTTAGCAGTTCAAAAACATGTAAATGTGAATAGATAAATAGGTACTGCTTCGGTTGGAAAAGGCAAAGAGACGCTCCAAGCAATCTTTCTGGCTACACGACCAGGAGGTGACAACGCAGGCTCCTCGGCTTGGAAATGGAGAAAGCCTCCTTTGTGCTTAACTCAGGCCGGATATAGCCCCCTGGGTGCTTACCTCAGGCCCTCCTCATTTTATCCATCCTCTTGGCAGAAGGACACAGCACCCCGCTGGGTCCTTATGCCAAAAATATAGGGGAGGAAGGCACGTAGCAGCTGAGAGCCCTCTGGAGTGCTCTTAGCCACCGTGTGTCTCGCCCTCCTCCTGGCATAAGGATGGTGCGAGTAGCCCCATCCTTATGCCAGGAGGATGGCTCGAGGAAGGCAATTGGTGGCTAAGAGCCCCCCCCCCCCCCGGAGCACTCTCATCCTCTGCCTGTCTTCCTCTCATCCTGGCATAATGCCAAGAGGACAGCCTGAGGATTGGGGGAGGAGGATTGGGGCAGTCGCCATATGTCACCCCTTTTCTCCCAGCATAAGGATGGGGCGAGTAGCCCCGTCCTTATGCTGGGACTGGGAGGACAACCTGAGAGTGACCTGGACCCTGCCCTCTCCTGACCCTGCCCTCTCCTGGGCTCCGCCCTCTCCCAGGCCCTCCTCCTCCCTGGCCCGGCCCTCCTAAATGGCCCTGTCATGTGGCTCCAAGGCAGAAAAGTCTGTAAAGGCATTGAATGTTTGCCTATGTCCTTTGTAAATGCTGTAATACGCTCTGACTCCCCTAAGGGAGAAGGGCAGAATATAAATAAAATTTATTATTATTTTATTATGACACAGCAAACAAGATAGATATGCTGGATTTCGTAACACAAAATCACAAGTCGAACACTTCCCAAGTGTCTAGGACTGTGTGATGTATTTTCGGATGATGCGTGCCGATCCCAGCAGGGTGGCCTTTTGCAGTTGACAGATCGTAATTTTGTCAATGTCTATTGTTTCCAAATGCCGGCTGAGATCTTTTGGCACGGCACCCAGTGTGCCGATCACCACCGGGACCACCTGCACTGGTTTCTGCCAGAGTCTTTGAAGTTCAATCTTGAGGTCCTGATAGCGGCTGAGTTTTTCCTGTTGTTTTTCGTCAATGCGACTGTCACCTGGGATGGCGACATCAATGATCCAAACCTTTTTCTTTTCCACAACTGTGATGTCTGGTGTGTTGTGTTCCAGAACTTTGTCAGTCTGGATTCAGAAGTCCCACAGTATCTTTGCGTGCTCATTCTCCAATACTTTTGCAGGTTTGTGATCCCACCAGTTCTTTACTGCTGGGAGGTGGTACTTGAGGCATAATAATAATAATAATAATAATAATAATAATAATAATAATAATAATAAGTTGATTGGCAATCAACTTCTTTTCAACTCCCTGCGTAGAGACATCTAGAAAATGCCCAATTTAACATGTGATGGGAATTCACCCTTGTCCGCTTGTTAACATAACATGGGAAGCATTGATTTCTTTCTTCCACGATTACCATTTTGGGACCAAGGAGGAAGGAATGGTAATGTATATCTCTTTTAAAATGTAAAATAAATAGACTATATTTTGAATTAAGAACTATCTGTACTTATAACGAGAAATTGTAATATCCAAAAAAATCGGGGGAGGAGACACCATGGGAGGATAAATATGTCTCCCGTGTGATGAGAAGGCAAAAGGATAATTCGAACAGAAAGTAGAAAGAGGGAAACCATGTGATGGAGGTAGGAAAATAATCTGTTTAATTTCAAAACGGAGCATTGCAAAACTTAAAAGAAAAATAATGACCCCAAACGCTTTATGTGGGATGAAGTCCATGGCTTTCATCTGTGAAATGTTGGAGGGTGTAAGTGTTGTAATTCCATTTTAATCGCTATGGCAGGATCTTATGGAATGGGATTTTTTGTTGAAGGACAGGCTTTTCAAATTCTCAACTCCATGAAACCAGAAACCTCGGTAATCCAACCTTGGGAGTTAAAGTGGAATCAG
The DNA here is from genome assembly GCF_035594765.1 of Anolis carolinensis. Lineage (NCBI taxonomy): Eukaryota > Metazoa > Chordata > Lepidosauria > Squamata > Anolidae > Anolis > Anolis carolinensis. The sequence goes on along the minus strand of NC_085845.1, from coordinate 83,983,050 downwards.
AGTGCTATTAGTGTGAAAAGGTCTCTAGAAGGCCACATGATTCCCACCCCATGGTTATGTGTCTACTTATGAAACGCCCAAAAGCAGTCACACAGTTTTTACCTCTGCTCCCAATTCACAGAGCTGTTCATTCAGGCCTGGTACATATACAGAAAGCTCCAGATGTTCTCCTGCCATAGAAGGCGAGCTTACTTATTTCAAGGCTCTTTGCTTTCAGGCAGAGAAACATTTAACAAGCTTCCCCATATTGCTTAGTTCATCTAATCAGGTTGCTTGTAACCTAGCAGATGCAAGAAGAGACATGTTTAATCACTTGTGTGCAATTCTGCATGCCCACCATGCCCTTACTTTGCTTTCTTCAAGACATATAGAGTACATTAGATGGAACGAATGGGCTTCAGTTATGCCAGGATCTGATCTAGTCTGTATGTATGGGTGTGGGCTTGTTGAACTGGTTTCCAGTCTTTGCTCTAATCCCTACTTGTATCTAATTTTTAAAACATTTTTCATTCCAAATAATGTGTTTTTTTCCCTGAACTCATGATGCAGCTTGACTATAATGAACGTTTGGCAGCTAGAGAGATATTAATCTTTGACTCTTGCATACAAGGGTGAATAATTACAGCAGTTTTCTCTTCGCTGAAGGAGAAAACAATATTCTACAATTTTCTGTGATGTTAAGAAATTATTTTGTGGAGAAAAATGCAGGACTTTTATGAACCCTCACCTCCACAAATAAAATGGGTTTCTTATGCATGTAGAGATTTCTCTTAAATACAGTAGAGTCTCACTTATCCAAGCTAAACGGGACAGCAGAAGCTTGGATAAGTGAATATCTTGGATAATAAGGAGGAATTAAGGAAACGCCTATTAAACATCAAATTAGGTTATGATTTTACAAATTAAGCACCAAAACTTCATGTTATACAACAAATTTGACAGAAAAAGTAGTTCAATACGCAGTAATGTTATGTTGTAATTACTGTATTTATGAATTTAGCACCAAAATATCATGATAAATTGAAAACATTGTCTACAAAAATGGCTTGGATAATCCAGAAGCTTGGATAAGCGAGGCTTGGATAAGTGAGACTCTACTGTAATAATAACAAAAGCACACATGTATTTTTCCTTCAAAATATTTCCTCAGTAACACTTTACATTACACAAAAGTGATACTGGTCTGTTATTTTTTCTACACCTATTTCAGATGTTACTAACCTAACCCTGCCCTCTATATTATTTCTTTATGCACTTGGGGAGAAAAACCCAGTAATCTGAGCAGAATTGTCAGTTCCTGTGAATATTCTGCATAGAATCTGAAAACATCTGAAAACCTGGCTATTTAAATGTGCATTTGATTAAATTGGCATAAATTGACAACTGTCTCTTACTGTCCTATTTTGTCTTTCAAGAACAGCCTTAAAACACTGTGGTAAGTAAATGAAAACTGCTTTACTTCAGCAAAACATAAAGTACAGCACACTCAGCGGAATAATGCAAAAGGAAGTAAGGAAGTCTTAGGATAAACACAGTTCTTAGTCTCTGTTAAATTCCCAAATCAAATAGCAGTCTTACTTCAGACAAAGAAACAGCAATAAATCCTTAGGAGCAGTTTCCCAGATGCAGACTTGAAGCAGGTACAAAGGGAGCGAAGAGTCAGTTTGTTACCAGCAAGAGCTGTCTGCACCTGCTTCTGCTTTATAGCCCTGAGTCCCCTCACAGCTGCTAGGGCAGTTCCTAATTACTCAGCTGCATTTCTGATAGCTATTTTATCTGAAAAAAGTCTCTGCTCTGTTTCTTTTTGCCTCTCCTGAAATGTGGGTACTTGCAAAATCTCCTCCTCAGATTCCAACTCATCTTCAGATTCATTAACACTTTCCTGCTCTCCTTCCTCTTCTGAAGAAGAGAAATCCCTAACACTTACCTTGACCTAGACTCAGTTACTGCATTTCTTCTGGTCCATTCAGTAGAAGTTTATAAGATATTGTACACAGACAACATTTGCCTTGCCCCCAGTGGAATACATTCACTACGCCTGACTATTAGCTATTGGTTTTGAGTATGTTTTAATGTATTATATGTTTTATGATTTTATGTTATATGTTTTAAATGTATTTATGTGATTGTATTTTATTGTGTATTGTTGGGCTTGGTCCCCATGTGAGCCGCACCGAGACCCTTATAGAAACAAGGATTGGAGTCTTGTGTGAAGACTCTCCAGGGAAAGAGGAACTTTCTACTCTTCTGTACTAGACTGTCAAATTCTCAAATGAGTCAACTTTTGAGTCAAAATTTTTTTTAGACTTCCAAATGTCTTGGAATGCGACCTTAATTCCAATGGGCACATATTTGGAAAGGACTGTGCATTACATGCACACAATGTAATATCCTTTTTGAAAGATATAATGAAATTAATAATGTCTTATCTGTGATAGGAACAAATACCAAGATTTCCTCAAGAGCAGGGATGTCCAAAGTTTCTGCAAAGAGGCTCAATTTTGGTAACGTGAAAATGGATGGGGGTGACCATTCACCCTGACATTTTTAAACCATTAACATTAATGCACATTATATATATATATAATTGCAAATGACATACTTTTTAGTTCTTCATACAGAACACAAATAAATCTAAACATTGTAGGTCTCTTTTAAGAGAGAAAAAGGAAGGACATAAATAATAGGTAAAGGTAAAGGTTTCCCCTGACGTTAAGTCCCGTTGTGTCCGACTCTGGGGGTTGGTGCTCATCTCCATTTCTAAGCCGAAGAGCCGGCGTTGTCCGTAGACACCTCCAAGGTCATGTGGCTGGCATGACTGCATGGAGTGCTGTTATCTTCCTGCTGGAGTGGTACCTATTGATTTACTCACATTTACATGTTTTCAAACTGCTAGGTTGGTAGAAGCTGGAGCTAACACCGGGCGCTCACTCTGCTCCCCAGATTCAAACCTGCGGCCTTTCAGTCTGCAAGTTCAGCAGCTCACACTACGCCACCGGCTCCATATTAATAATATCATTTATAATTTATCTGTGTAAGTACATGTGTGTGTGTGTGTGTGTGTGTGTGTGTGTGTATATATATATATATATACACACACACATGTACTTACACAGATAAATTATAAATGATATTATTAATATGGAGCCGGTGGCGTAGTGTGAGCTGCTGAACTTGCAGACTGAAAGGTCGCAGGTTTGAATCTGGGGAGCGGAGTGAGCACGTGTGTGAACTTTTGAGTTGTATTTTAAAACAAGAGGAATAGGAATCAAGCACTGCCTTTGAGACTCATGCATTTCAGTATTTGCTTTCATGGATTTCAATCCAATCCTTGGACGTATTGGTGGAGCTAATACAAAAGCACCATGCGGAATAGGAGCATAATAGCATACAGAAAGACAGACTGTGATCATGCTAAAAATGTCAAATATTTGTACAAAACATAGATCTCAAAATTTGAAAATACCTAACAAATCTGCATACCGAGAGAGAGTTCCCTAGAAGACAGTGTAGTGTCTTTGGAGAGAATTCGCTTGTTGCACCTGTAGTTATGATAAAGGTGTTTCTTGAGACTTCCAGACTTATCCATTATAGAGCTTTGCGCATTCTCATTGGCCCAGTGATGTAACGTTTTCATGTGCCAAAGGAGACAATGGGAAGAGAGAAATAGAAAAAGAGAGAAAAGAAGAAGAAACTGGAAGGAAATCAAACCTGAGATACTGGCCAATACGGCACAGAATCAACAGGGTGGTATTTTTTAGAAGAAACACTCAGCGGAGCTGGAAATGAGCATGCGTACAACACTGTATATTTGGAACAACATACTTTAAGAAACTGTAACGGCCCCATATATTGCTCAATGGCTTGCCACATAAAATGATTAATATGGTTTGTGAAAACCACATGTGACAGCTTTGTGTACCTTTTCCCCAAGGGTTGAACTGTGATGATACACCTAGATTTTAGAGAAGTGCTTACTTATGTAGTAAAACATATGCCTTTATCACAGCATGCACATTTCCACAACTATGTATCTTGAATCTAGTATGCTTTGTTTTGTGATTAGACAACGGAAAGTAAACACAGCCTTAATTTGAAAATCTCGTTGCTGAGACATGCATTTTCGAGAAAGCCTTTTGTAAGCATGTAACAAGTTAATCAGAGGAAATGTGTATTGTGCCTACAAGTCGCCTGTCAACTCATGATCACTCCATGAATTTTATTGGGTTTTCTAAGGCAAGGACAATTCAGAGATAGTTTTGCCATTTTCTCCTCTGAAATAAAGCTACAGCATTTGGTATTTTAATATGTGTTGTGTTTTATCTCTCAGTTTTAATTATTATTATTATTTACAGTATTTATATTCTGCCCTTCTCACCCCGAAGGGGACTCAGGGCGGATCACATCACACATATAAGGCAAACATTCAATGCCTTAACATAGAACAAAGACAAGACAAACGTAGGGCTCCGAGCTGGCCTCAAACTCATGACCTCTTGGTCAGAGTGATTTGTTGCAGCTGGTTGCTCAACAGCCTGTGCCACAGCCCGGCCCCCTCTAGTACCCTGTCTCGCGCTGCAAGGAAAAGTGCATAATAAATTTATTACTATTATTATTATTAATTGGTGGTCTTCCATCCAAATAATAACCAGAACAGAGTCAGTACTAACTGACACCGCTCAGCTTCTATCACAGATACTCTGGTGCCTTCAGGGTATTGAAATCCTATAAGAAATATATATTCTTCTTAGAAACTGGTTTGACTCTGAGACACAGTGAGTTATAATGGGAATGGAAAAAAGCTTTTGACATTGTTATTGCATGATTTCAACTTCCACTAAGATCGTGGGTCCGGAGCCCAGTGTGCCAAGCTTTTCGAAAAGGTCAGATGAGACATAGATGGGTTGAAGACAAAATCAGAGGATTTTTTGTCTCTCTTGCCAATGAGGATTTCAGAGGATATGGCACTCCAAAGAACTAATATACCACAACAGCAAATACAGAGTATTTTTTATTTTGTTCTGACAGCTATTCAAGAAACCCATGGTTTACTAACTGTTCAGCTAGGATCTCCGGGAAATTTAATAAACTGTCATTGGAGCATTTGAAGTGTCAGTCAATTTATTGATCTACCCAGGAGAGGGGTATAATTGAGAAGGAATGTGCTGTGTCTGGTGATAATGGGCTGGGATGGGTCCCCATACCTTTTGCTCTGGTGTGGATGATGATGTTTGGCTTGATAAACAATAGGGTGCTTCGAGGTGTTGGCCAAGTCAATAGATCTCTCCATATGGTCCAATACAGAGACCTGGGAAAGGGAACGTTCCCAGGCTAATCCAGATCATATCAGATCAAACAGACAAAGGGGACCTACAGGCTCTGATGCAAATTCATTGTGTGTCCCCTTCTCATTCCTTTCAGTTAATTGCATGAAGATTATGATTATTTCTTCTGTATAAAGGTAAGGTGAGATGTTGGGGAATTTCTGGAGAATCTCATAGAAAGGTTACTGTAGGGTAGTGGTGGCGAACCTATGGCATGTATACTAGAAAGGTATGCATGTGCGCTGTCACCCGCCCTCCCTGCTCACCCGCCTGCCCACCCACTCCCTCACTCGCTCACCCAATTTCCAATTGGTTTTTGGTTCCAGTTTGGGCACCCAGTTTCTAAAAGGTTCGCCACCACTGTTGTAGGGCAATCAGAAATAATAATGTGGCTACCTACATTTTCCCAATGGAGCCACGTCCCATAATTCATAATCTTGGGGACTGACATTTGATAACATGGTGATGACACACTATGCAGCATACTAAACATTTGTGGGGATGAGAGTAGAAACAGATAGGGATTTCTTGCTTTTTGATAGCACCTCCATATTCATTATAATGTAATAGATTATCCATTGGGATCCATTAGAATTTGGTTCCAAGACCCCCTGTTCCATGGACACTAAAATCCATGAATGCTCAAGTCCCATTATATACAATGAGGTGGCAAAATGGTATCCCTTATATAAAATGGCAAACAACTGAGTTCCAAAAAGACCCCAAAGAAATGGGGGAAAGTTGATTACACTGATATACATTAGATGTGACTACATATCAGTGTAGACCTTGGTGCACAGCAAATTTAAGGATTGCTTTTTTAGATTTTCCCCCTTCAAATCACTGTTGATTAACTCTCTGAATATGAAAGGCCAGTTATAGTTTTTAATGTTTTAATGTTTGTGTATATTTATAATTATTTTATGTCCCGGCATGGAATGCTTTCCGTATATATGTTGTACTCCACCCTGAGTCCCCTTCGGGGTGAGAAAGGCAGAATATAAATGTTTTAAATAAATGCAAATAATAGTTGTGTCTGCAAAAGCTCCAGCTTATGGTTTCTCCTAGTATTCAAGAGATAGTGCTCATGCAGGGCTGGCCCTAGGTAATTTTCAAGTGTAAGCAAGTAGTATTTTTGCCCCCCCCCCCAAACCAATCACTGAAAAATAAAAGGTAGGACCGCAAGGATGCAAGGATTGAGCTGAGACCTCACAGTGGGATGCTTTTGGGAAATGCACGAGCAGCCTTCTCAGTTACAAAGGCTTTTAAAAAAGTCCTTTCTTCCTTTTTCTTGTTCTTTTGTAATATATTGCTTGTTAATCTGCATAGTAGGAATGTAGCAGCCACAGTCTCCCTGCCAAAAAAAGCCTCCATGTAGTAATAATAATCATTTTTAAAGCCTCCCCAACACATTCTGATTCCAGCCTCCAAGGATGCCTCTCTTTGTTTTCCATTCTCTAGGCCTCCTGGTTGGATTGTAACAACAATGTCCCACGCAGAGGCCTAAAAGGACTGCTTCTCTCTCTCTCTCTCTCTCTCTCTTTTTAAAATAGTTTTTACAGAGATTGGCCATCCAGGAGCCGGAAGTTACACGGCAAATAGAGAGACAGCATTCCCCCTGGTGTGATACCGTGCCAACCTCCCAATTATAATGCGGCCCTATCTTTTTTGGGCCACCACCCAGTCTTGGTCAAGCGGCGTGGAGGAAGGAGGTCCGGGACGAGGCTCATTGCTGTACCTTAGGTTTGCTCCTTTTAGTTTTCCTGCGCTGCGAGGCTGCGGATAGCTACCCCTCCTCTCCCCCCCCCTCAGATTTGTAGAGGCGGTGGGAGGGGGGAAGAGCCGTAGCTGCTCCTTATATTTTTTTACCGTGCCACGGCCTCGTGGCGCGGGGATGAGTGCTCCTTTGCTCTTCCCCCCTCACGGCTTTGGAGGGGCAATGGGAGGGTGAGGGAGCCGCAGCCACTTCTGTTGTTTTCCTGCACCATGGCCTCGTGGCACAGGGATGGGTGCTCCTTTGCTCTTCCCCTGGCTTTGGAGGGGCGGTGGGAGGGCGAGGAAGCCCGGCACAGAGAGAAGCGGAAGCAAGCAGGTCGGCTTGAAGGCGGGCTAATCGTGCTCTCAGAGGCACCTCAACTGCTCTCCCCAGAGGATTCCGCCTTCCGCAAATGCATAGTTCACGTATAGCTTGAGCCGCCCCTGAGCTCATATATCACTGGTACCTGATTTATTTATTTATTTATTTATTTATAGTATTTATATTCCACCCTTCTCACCCCGAAGGGGACTCAGGGAGGATCACATTATATACATATAGGGCAAACATTCAATACCCATAAACACATCGAACCGAGACAGAGACAGACAGACGCAGAGGCAATTTAACCTTCGATTCTGGCCACAGGGGGGAGCAGCTGCTTCATCATACACTCTGATGGCACTTCCTCATTCCAATGTCGTAAATTAGTTAAACTTCCTCCTCACTTTTATAAGTGGTACCTTATTTCCTACTTGATAGATGCAACTATCTTTTGGGTTGCTAGGTCAGCAATGAACAGGGGCTATTTTTTATTTTTAATTGACGGGTGCTCACCCTACCACGGGCTGGCCTCGAACTCATGACCTCATGGTCAGAGTGATTTATTGCAGTGGGCTGTTCACCAGTCTGCGCCACACAGGACTGCTCCTTGGTTCAGCGATGAATTTATTTTGTTCCTGTAAGAAGTTCTTCACATTATTCAAATTCTGTGAGTGAGATTGCTGTTATGCAAAATCATTCCAAAACAATGGAAATCATATGAGGCATCGCTTAAACATTGACGGTTGTTTGTAACACAGTGCCATATATTTCTAAGTTTGGCTTTAGTCTTGCTTTAAAGACATTGATAGATTATTAGGAAGAAAATCTTGAGTGAATGAAGTGAAAGATGAGGTGGGAAATCCCACAGGAACAATGGGATTCATACCAATAGTATGAAAGGAGTAAAAAATAAACAGAATAGAATGGTTTACGCCTAATGATGATAATAATAATAATAATAATAATAATAATAATAATAATAATAACAACTTAATTTTTATACCCCCGCCTCCATCTCCCCAAGGAGACTCGGGGCAGCTTACATGGGGCCAAGCCCAGAAAATTTATTTATTTATTTACAGTATTTATATTCCACCCTTCTCACCTCGAAGGGGACTCAGGGCGGATCACATTACACATATAAGGCAAACATTCAATGCCTTTAACATAGAACAAAGACAAGACAAACATAGGCTCCGAGCTGGCCTCGAACTTATGACCTCTTGGTCAGAATAATTTGTTGCAGCTGGCTGCAGCTGGCTGGCTGCTCACCAGCCTGCGCCACAGCTCGGGCCTAATTACAGTCATTGTAAATAAATTACAGTCATTGTAAATACTGTACATCCAAATATAAGCAAATCCAATAAAACACAATAAAATCATCAAGATAAAACACGATTGGTTAAAAAACCTGAGCAGCCTTCAGAACTGTTATTGTGGAAATTGTATTGCACAATGTCCAAAAATTACTACAATTAGTATAAAGGAGGTGACAAATTGACAAGTTTCTAGCCAACATGTCCCTGTCTTATTTCATTTTAAGGGTAAACCTTCTATTGTGATCAGGTTTTATCTTTGTATGTGTGGGCAGAAAGAGAAAGAGAGTGTGTGTTGTGTCAATCTTTGTTATTTTCACTTCAATGCAGCCAGTGCTTTAAGGTCTTTGAATTCTCTTTTTTCAATTATTTTGACATCCCGATCAGCAAAAGCCTAGAAAGATTTTTCCTCTCCCTAGCGGTGCCACCTTCTGAGCACATATAACTAGCAAGGCATAGCTCTGTTTGTTTCTAAAAATAGATTGCTTCCTTTTGCTGTGATTTGGGCCAGGACACAGAGTAATATGAGCAAAATCTAATAAGATAAACCATGGAGGGGAGGCAAAGGTGCTAAACAGATCTGTGCTATTCAGATCACGTGAAAGCAGTTTGGCCATTTATATTTTTCTGTTTGGCTTCAAGCCTCCTGATTTATCCAGGGACATGATCAAGGTTAAGCTCAAGGCAATTATGCAGTCGTGAGTTTAACAATGTCATTTCAACCCTGAGGGGACAAATGTCAAGATCAGCACCTCTCAGCGAGAATCACAGCGTGTGGCCTCATCAAGCAGCTCAAACGGGGAAAGACGGACCACTTGGTTTCTGTTTAACAGCTGAGAAACAACACATTAATTTGCAGCTTATGAAGAGAAATGGAAGAGTTCAGCTGCGTGAAACTTGCACTGCCGTAAGCACTGATAAGGGAAGAAAAAAGGCATATAATGCACAGTCATTAGCATTGTCTTTGTGGCAACCCCCTCCCTGATCCACAATCAGGAGCATTTTAATGAAGCACAGCCCTGTTTGGAGAACTTTGCCAAGAAAGCAGGCCAAAACAAGGCTGGTGAACAGCTAATACAAACCCTCTGGGGTGTTGTACCTATTGTAAATGATGTAGGGTGGGAGGTAAACAAACAACATGACTATCTGCGTATTCAATTTGGCAACTCTGCTTTGTTTCAAAATTAGTTTTTTTTCCTCCCTCACCATTTCTTTGATTGCTTGTCAACGTCGATAAAGGAAAACAAAACATGGAAGAAAAGATTGAGAATGTGTGCAAACAAGAGATCATGGCATGATTGGCAAAGCTTCAGCCAACGCCTCCCTTTAACATCTGTTCTTCATTTCGATTTTTTTTTAAAGGCAGGCATGACTGCTTTCAAAATTAGAGACTGAACCTGAGTAGATTCTGGACATAACAACAAGCTATTGAATGAACAGCAGAGAGAGACATATAGAACTTAAAAGCAACATATATTTATTATTATTATTATTATTATTATTATTATTATTATTATTATTATTATTACCTTATTTATATCCCGCCTTTCTCTACGCCAAGGGGGACTCAATCATAGAATCATACAGTTGGAAGAGACCTCATGGGCCATCCAGTCCAACCCCCTGCAAGAAGCAGGAAAATCTAATTCAAAGCACCCCTGATAGATGGCCATCCAGCCTCTGCTTAAAAGCCTCCAAAGATTTATCTGCCCATTCAACAACAGCTCCATCGATGATGCTTTGCCAATATTATAATGCACTTTATTGACTATTTTAGCTGTGGATCTACCTCTCCCCATTTTGAAATATTCTGTACTTTGGCCCAGATCCGTGTATTAGTCTCCTGTTTTTAACATTTTATTCTGTATGTTGATTTTTATTATTGTTTTGTTGTTGTTGTTACATTGTTGTGTTGGGCAAGGGCCAGTTAGGGCAAGGTCAGTAAGCCGCCCCGAGTCCCTCCGGGGAGATGGGGCGGGGTATAAGAATAAAGTTATTATTATTATTATTATTATTATTATTATTATTATTATTATTATTATTATATTATAAAGATGGATCCTCCACCACACTCCGAGGCAGAAAGTTCCACTGTCGAACAGCTCTCACAGTGAAGAAGTTCTTCCTAATGTTCAGGTGGAATCTCCTTTCCTGAAGTTTGAAGCTGTTGTTCCATGTCCTAGTCTCCAGGGCAGTAGAATACAAGCTTGCTCCCTCCTCCCTATGATTTCCCCTCACATATTTATATTACTCAAGACGGCTTACAAACGGTCCTTGTACAGTGCCTTGTATATAAAAACAAAAGCTTGTGATAAAATTAGATTAAAATTTATACATACATAAAAACATAATTTAAATGCATTCAAATGATAAGACACGTCATCCAAAAACAAGGTCAAAGCCAGTTATGGCCAACCTATGACACGCGTGTCAGCACTGACACGCCTAGCCATATTTGCTGACACACTGCCACATGCAGATTGATTGGATGACTAATGTCTTTTGTGACCAAATTTGGTGTGATTTGGTCCAGTGGTTTTGTTGTTTACTCCATGGGAATTATGCACTATCTATTTATTTATCTATCTATCTATCTATCTATCTATCTATCTATCTATCTATCTATCTATCTAGCTAGCTAGCTATCTATCTATCTATCTATCTATCTATATCTCAGTCTATTATTATTCTATTATTATTGTAGTATATTATTATAATATTACTATTATATTATTCATTATTCATGACTACATTGAAACTACAATAGAGAGAAATCAGCGTGGAAACTGCAAGAAGTACCATAGATTGTTGTACATGGAAATAAGGGTAGTAAATAGTTTTATTAAATACAGTTATATATGACAATTATACATTTTTGTTATTTAAACTATATATATTGTGAAATTATGGGTTTTTTTCTCAAAGTGACACACCGCCCAAGTCATGCTAGGTTTTTTTTGGTGAATTTTGACACACCAAGTGCAAAAGCTTGCCCATCATTGGTCTTAGCCATTCCATTATCACTTGCACAATTTCCAGTTAGAATTATTGCACTGCACTATTTTTCAAAGGCCTGCTGCCAAAGTCTTCTTCTAAAGGCCAGAAGGGAGGGGGCTGATCTACTATTGCTAGGGAGGGAGTTCCACAGCTGAGGGGCCACCACTGAGAAGGCCCTGTCTCTCGTCCCCACCAGTCACGCTTGTGAAAAAGGTGGGATTGAGAGCAGGGCCTCCTCAGATGATCTTAAACTCTGAGGTGGTTCATAGGGGGAGATACGTTTGGACAGGTAGACTGGGCCAGCACTTTGAATTGTGCTTGGTAGCAGGCTGGCAGCCAGTGGAGCTGACATAATAGGGGGTGGTATGCTCCCTGTACGCCGCTCCGGTGAGCAACCTGGCTGTTGCCCGTTGAACCAATTGGAGCTTCTGAACAGTCTTCAAAGGCAAACCCATGTAGAGTGTGTTACAGTAATTTATATGGGATGTAACCAGAGCATGGACCATCGTGGCCAAGTCAGACTTCCCAAGGTGCGGGCTAATGTAATGATGTCATTAGCTCTTATGTAATAGAGGCCACTTCATTAGATACTAAAGGAGTGCCTCATTATAAATATGCCTGACTGAGGATTGAGATCGGGAAGTGCTGGAGGGGGCTTTCAGGTCAAGGAGTGCTGACGAAGGGTCACCAAAGTCATACTGGGTGACTTCATTCTCCAAAGTTTTATATAAACATAAAATATAACATTACATGCACAAGAGGAGTCTGTGGATACCGAGGGGGACCCAATGGCTCCGGAGGCCTGGGTATCCACAGGGGAAATTGGGGTGAAAAGGGTCGCATATGGGGTGAAAAAAAGGGGGAGGCCCCAGTTCGAGGGCCGTGAGGGCCATGGGGTTATTGGGGATGGCTGCCGGAGGTGAAAGGGGAAGAGAAAGCCACAAAAGTCAAAAGAAGATACAAAGACTCAGGAGTAGAGGATAACACACCGCAGTGCACATTTATTGAAGGGGTAATTTGTAATAGACTAATGATTGTTGCTAGATGTATCATTGGTAGCTGCTGCTAGGCATAACTGATCAACCAAACTTTAGGCTACTGCACCAGCAGATTGCTCCATCGTCGTGGTGCTATCTTAGGTATTTTGATATTTTGATCCAGGGAGGTTTGTGTTCGACATCAAGGGCACTAGAGAGCTCCCAAGCAACCCACCCTTTCACCATCCTTGCTTTAAGGAGTGTTGAAGAAAATAAGTGGAAAACAGAACAAATCCAATGGAGAAAACTGAGGTCAATGTGAAAAAAAACAACCAATTATAAGGTGTTTCCATTCACTGAAAAGTGGCTTCCCCTTGTTAAATATGTGATGCCCCCTTACAAAAGCTCACTTCTGTCACATCATCAGGACGTATGGAAATATGTTCTGTAGAATATCATGGATATCATCAGTAATGGCAAGGCTGGCTGTACACAGTTTTTAATGAATACACAGACCAATAATTTGTTATCTTGTTAGGTGTTATTGTCAAGTAGCTTGGGGATCCGGCAGTGCCTGGGTTATTAGAAGAAGACATTGTTTGTTTTTGAATGTTAGGTAGTATTTATTTATTTATTTATTTATTTATTTATTTATTTCATTTCATTTAACCCTGCCTTTCTCAACCTTAAGTTTGGTCCAGATCCATGGTTGGCTGGGTTCAGGGCTCTCTGGATAAGGGTGAACTACAACTTCCAGATCCGAGGTCAATCACCCCCAAATAAGGCCTGTATGCACAGTTGGCCATGTTGGGTCTGTGTGCCAAGTTTGGTCCAGATCTGATGTCAGCTGGGTTCAGTGCTTTCTGGATGTAGGTGAATTATAACTACCAAAAGCAAGGTCCATTCCCACTAACCCCTGCAGTATGTTCAGTTGGTCATGGGGCTTCTCTGTGCCAAGTTTGGTCCCAATCCATTGTCAGTGGGGGTCACAGTATCAGTGAAGATACTACAAGTCCCATCATCCATAGCAACTTTGGTCCAGATTCATCGTTGGTATAGTTAAGAGTGCCCTCTGGATGTAGGTCAAGTACAACTTCTGTAAATCATGGTGAATTTTCCCTAAACCTCTTGTTTGCTGTATGCCAGAGGAAAGGGTAAGAAAGGGTTAAGGGAGTGGGCGTGGTGATGCAAATTAAGGAATCCTGGAATGTCCATTCTGGAGGAAAAACAGAACATCTAGGATGAAATGGTCCCTGTCTGAAAGCCTTGGGTGGTAGGCAGAATGGTATTTGTAGAGGACATTGGCAGGTTTTGGGCTACAAGTTCATAGTGCTCACTATAACCTGCATGTCAGTGGAAGGAGGGCCATTGGTGTCTCCTGCTCAGTGGGAACTATAGGTCTTTGTGGAGGCGGGAGGCTGTCTGTGTAAATGGACAGTGGACACCTCTCCCACATACACACATACACATTTTTTTACTTTTATGATGTGTATAGATATCCATTGAAATAAAAATTAACTGCTGCTAGGGGTGCAGTTCCCAAGGCTGGTCAGAGCGTGTGAATTCTGATATTGCTCCCAATTAGTAAATAAAAGGATGCACTTTGGCCTTTAAAAATTTGCAGAGTGTGGGAACAAGATTCCTCAGGGACTACCTTCCCTCATATCAACTTACCTATCCATGTAAGTTTGTCTCAGAGGCTCTGCTTCATGTTTCCCAATCACTGGAGGGGTGATAGAAGGATCTGCAAAACAAGGCTTTTTCAGTGATGGCCTTGAGAAGAAGCTCCTTTGTCATCGAAGCTCATCTTCCTACAATCCTAATAGTCGTTACATAACAGCTGAAAGAGTTCAGTTTCAGAAGATTTTAGAGATATATTGATTGATGGTGCACTGATTGATGGTCTTCGTTTGTTGTATTTTTCTGGTTTCTTTGCTTACTTTTGTTGTGTTTTTAAATGACTACTATGCTGTGTGTTTAATTGTGGATGACATTGTTTTTATCCTGGTTTGTACTCTTCTTTATAAGCACTAAAGAGTCAAAAGGCAGAGTATATGTATTTATCTCAATATAATATACATTTCAGCCACTAGCAGATGATACTCCCCTGTCAGCTGATTATGTAAATCCCAGTATTATGCACAAATTTAAACCGGGGCTGGCTTTTGGTACAGCGTTTCAAAGATTGCTTTTCCATTAGCAGGTGGAGTCTGATCTCTTAGCATATTATCCTCATGTGAGCTACAAAGCTCTGCCAGGTAAAAATGTGGACAGTAATAAGAAACAAATAGCAGAGATTGGTTAGGTTCACATTCTGTCTTTTATCACAGTGAATAGAAATGTATAATGAAACTCATTTCCGGATATATTTATTTATTGATATCTTGATTTTCTATGTAAAAGTCTAAGGTGGAAGGAATTATGAAGTAGGTAGGATGTTTAAAGCCACAATGAAACATTGATAAAACGGACAAAACAACCCCACAATTAAAAAGATTTATTACTGCCCACTTCATTTCAGAGGGCAGAGGTATTTGAACAAAGTGGGCTCTGTGTACAAACTTTCCTCCACGGAGTCTCCATGGAGTATAGGTACCTAAGCTACCCTGCTTCCCCAAAAATAAGACATCCCCTGGAAATAAGACCTAGTA
Organism: Anolis carolinensis; assembly: GCF_035594765.1. Lineage (NCBI taxonomy): Eukaryota > Metazoa > Chordata > Lepidosauria > Squamata > Anolidae > Anolis > Anolis carolinensis. Next base: position 83,967,705 of record NC_085845.1, on the reverse strand, counting down.
GAGATTTTGCTGAATTGCTAAATATAAGGCCTCCCCTGAAAGTAAGACGTAGTGCACCTTTGGAAGCAAAAATTAGTATAAGACACTGTCTTATTTTCGGGGAAACACGACATGTAGCACTTGAAACTGAGAGCTGGTGGATCTGCTCATGCACTTGTAAAATGTGTTTCCACCACAACTCAAAGTAGCTGGGATAGAGCAGTGGCTCCCAACCTTTGTTCTTCCAGGTGTTTGGGACTTCAACTCCCAGAAGACCTAGCCATCTCAACCATCAGGAATTCTAGGAAGTGAAGTCCAAAATACCTGGAGGAACAAAGATTGGGATACTGTATGATACCCTCCCCAGGTAGACCTATAAGCAGCTCTTTTCATTTCCAGTGGACGTAACTGAGTTTGGTCTCCTCAGGCCATCTTCCTTCTTCCCAATACTCTGAAACCATCCTGGAATGCTCTCCCCAGTAGTATTTGACAAGCCCCGACACTCCTAAATTTTAGGAAAGCAGTCAAGACATGGCTGTGTACTCAAGCGTTTGAGGAATAAATATCTGAGGTGATATGGTTGAATCAAGGCGTATGCAAAAGGCGTCAGCGGATGAATCTAATTACTCATGCATCTTAATATTTTATAATTCGTGTTTTAATAGAGTTAATATAGCTTTTAATTGATTTTTGGTATTGTTATTGTTTTATTGAAATGCTACTGTTTTATTGAATGTTGTTTTTGGGGCAAAGGAATTTGCCGACTGTTGTAAGCCACCCTGAGTCCCTACGGGTGAGAAGGGCAGGGTAGAAATGATGTACATAAATAAATAAATACTGGGTTTTTTTCTCCCACTTTGGGCACTGGCTCCCACTGACTGGTTCCATTTAACAACCTAGTACCGTAGCTATATCTTGATTTAACAGAAGTCTGGGAATGGTCCCACCATTTAAAATTAGATAACTATATTGACAACAAGATTGGGTAGAAGATACATCTCCACCTGTTATAGATCCCTCTTATAGATCCCAGAGTATCATTAAGATGACAAATATTGGTGGAACTAAAGTTTTTTTTAAAAAACCTTGAGATTTCCCTTCTATTTCAGTACTCTGATGTGGAGTTTACTAGAACATAGGTAACTGTTACCCAGGTAAGGTGCTTGTGGGATTATCTGTCGCAGTTACCAATATTACTAGAACTGCTATATGTGAAATATGCAACTTGACTGATGAAGAAAAACAGATTTAACCCGTTGTTAAAAGGTGTTTCTACACTGAAATTTGAACAGATCACAGAATCACTACTTCAACTAGGATGAAGCATTTGTGCCTGAACTATAATTTCTGACTATTATGTCTGGCGAGGTTGGGAGTTATTTCCCACTGACATCTGAATAGTTACAGGGTTAAATTGAATTTCCTGACACTTGCAGAAAACATTTCGAAGACAAAGTGTTTCCGGACAACTTAACGTTCATCAACTGACCAGTCAGTTACTATTAGTGGCAAAATAACTGCATTGTCAAAAATTGTTTTAGCATCACTATAGCCCAGTTAGTCATTTTTTCCTGCTCTCCTGTTCCTTCTTACTTGTTCCTCATAAGACAGTGAGAATATTCCTTTTCCTTTAATTGTTCAACACTTGAAATAATGAGAAATCAACGTGTCAAAGGATTATAAACATGGTCAGTTCTATTATGTCAGTCAAGTGAAAAGGTCTGCAGCTGCTGTGAAATGCTCCACTTGATATCCAGGATAACCTCTACTGTAAAGCTCTAATGGAGTTTTGTATTACAGTACTAAAGTACAGAGTCAACAAGTACATTGCTATATTTTATCAAGAAGTCCATGTGCTAACACACATTGACCTCCTAGGAAGCAGGAAGTCACACTTGACCTCAAGAACCTAAATATGATACTTGTATTCATAAGTTTCCGTTTTTTGTTTCAACTTGTTGTCAAAGGCTTTCATGACCGGAATCACTGGGCTGCTGAGAGTCTTCCAGGCTGTATGGTCATGTTCCAGAAGCATTATCTCCTGTCGTTTCACCCACATCTATGGCAGGCATCCTCAGAGATTGAAGGGTCTGTTTGAAATTAAACTGGGCTCTACAGGCCAATGCATACTCCACCACAGCCATCAGAAGAGCTGCAAGACCAAGAACAAGTCACGAGAGTAAAGACAAAGATCCACCCAGAGGAAAAGTGTTCTTACTATACTTCAAGGAAACCACTGGTCACATAGGGAAGCTGATGAAGAAACACAACATACAAACAATCTAGACCCACTAAGAAAATCCAACATTAGGCCAAGGACAAGAGGGATCCTCTCGCCTCTGCAGGAGTCTACCGTATACCATGCAGCTGTGGACAAGTCTACCTAGGGACCACCAAACACAGCATTGTGCAAACACAAATCAAGGAACATGAAAAGCACTGCAGACTAATTCAACCAGAGAAGCCAGCCATAGCAGAGCACTTGATGAACCAACCTGGACACAGCATATTATCTGAGAACACAGAAATGCACTCCAAAAACTACCATGTCAGACTACACAGAGACATCACTGAAATCCACAGCATGTGGACAATTTCAACAGAAAGGAGGAACATGAAAATGAACAAGATCTGGCTACCAGTATTTAAAAAACTCTAAAATCAGGACAGTAAATAAAGAGCAAGATTCAAAAAGCAGGGGAATTCCAGACAAGAATCAATTAGGGCCAGCTAACACTTCCCAACAAAGGATCCCCCCAGGCAGCTACCAGCCAGGCCTTGAAACTATGGGCCATTAAAATGCTAATCAAGGTGGCAAATTGCAACATTCACACTGCCTCAAGCAGACAAGATTTCTTTCCCCCACCCTGGATATTCCAGATATATAGACCTCACTTACTTAGTTTCCAACAGACCCCTCAACCTCTGAGGATGCCTGCCATAGATGTGGATGAAATGTCAGGAGAGAATGCTTCTGGAACATGGTCATACAACCCGGAACACTCACAACAACCTGGTTTTTGTTTCCTTTGGCTACATCGTGTGATTAAAGAGGCACAACTTTCTTTCCCTCACAATATTAATACCAAGAATCAGTCTTAGCAATGATCCTGCTTTTTTATAATATCAAAAATACCTTGATAGTGTTTTCAAAATGACAGGAACTGCAATGAATACAAGGCTGTAAAGGGGACAAAGTAGCAGATGTAGAAAACCTGTGTATCTTCCCATTAAGGTCAGTGATCGGATGAACACACATGGATACTCTACTGCAGGCTTTGGAAGAGTATTGTTGCAGCTGTTATCGCACTGTCCCCTGAAACTTTTTCTATTCTATTCTATTTGCCAAATTTACAATATTTCATTCAGTTTGTCTCAGTTCTCTCAGGTGAACTCTTGTGATAGGAATAATCAACTCTGGAGGTGGAAGAATTCTGCAATATAGAGGGAAACGTATAACACAGGGCTCCCATCATTGAATCAAAACAACTCCACATTACATTTGCATTCAAAATTGTATAATCAATTTTCCTGATGTTGGTGGTGGGTCTTGAAACCATACTGGTACATTTTTCCCCACAAAAACAGAAAAACATTATTCTAGCTGTTTGTACTCCTGGCAAATACCAAAAACAGGTGCACAAATATCTGTTGGAGTTTAATATTGCTTCAAATGTTGCTGTAGTAGGAAACTGTAGTTTCTAGCTCTCGCCATTGTGCTTTTCCACCAACATAGTCATCCTGCCACCTCATCTTCACCATATCTTGAATCCTTCAGTGAGACACTTTTCAAGTTCTCATTAAAAAATCAAAATAATTTTTAAAATGTGCCTGCTATTTTATACCAAGTGATGCAATCCTTTTTAGTGAGATTACTTTCATTTTCCTGTCCTCCCCATCCCACTCCAATCCCCTCATTTTAAATGCCAGCCAGCAAATTGGAATGAGTTGGAATTTGAGTCACTCCAGTTCATCTTGTTACAGGTCAGACGGATTTCAGTTGGCAACTCTTCAGCCTGTGCATATACTATATATATAAAAAGAGAACATATAACTTGGTAAAACTTAGAGATAGTAGAACATAGAGCTTAAGATTAATCACTGTGTCTGTCCATTTACTATCTCTAATAAAAAAAACCAGAATTGCTTGTTTAGCCTTCAAGACTGGGAAGAATGTCTAGCCTCCATTAAACAATTCAAAGAAAGGCTGTAAAGAATGACCTCAAGTCACCCTGAAATATAGTACATAAGCAACACCTGACAAACAGGTATTAAAAGGAGTGGTATACTAGATTCAAGTAAATCTCTTTCTACATTCTCATTTTATTTCAGAGTAGTCAGTTGCATAAATCATGAACAAACAATAATAATTAACAATAATACATTATTTAGTGGGTGCTTCTGTGTGTCCCACTTCCCTGAGATAAAACTATTGCAATAAATGTGTTGTGACTGCGCCTTCGGGGACTGTGGATGATGTTGGTGGGATCAGGAGAGGAAGGAAAAACCCTCGCGAGGAGGGCTCGTTGGAGGATTTGTACAGAAAGAGAATTAGGGACCTCAATGGGGAGTCTTCTGAGGAAGATTCAGATGGGGAGTTTGTGGAAGAAATGGATGCTGGTGAACAGGTGGTGGCTGAGGAACAAAACTACGGTTAGGTGGATCTGTAATTGGCTAAGCGAACGAACCCAAAGGGTGCTCACCAATGCGTCGTCTTCATCATGGAAAGAAGTGACAAGTGGAGTGCCGCAGGGCTCCGTCCTGGGCCCGGTTCTGTTCAACATCTTTATTAACGACTTAGACGAAGGGTTAGAAGGCACGATCATCAAGTTTGCAGATGACACCAAACTCGGAGGGATAGCTAACACTCCAGAAGACAGGAGCAGAATTCAAAATGATCTTGACAGACTAGAGAGATGGGCCGAAACTAACAAAATGAAGTTCAACAGGGACAAATGCAAGATACTTCACTTCGGCAGAAAAAATGGAAATCAAAGATACAGAATGGGGGACGCCTGGCTTGACAGCAGTGTGTGCGAAAAAGATCTTGGAGTCCTCGTGGACAACAAGTTAAACATGAGCCTACAATGTGATGCGGCAGCTAAAAAAGCCAATGGGATTTTGGCCTGCATCAATAGGGGAATAACGTCTAGATCCAGGGAAGTCATGCTCCCCCTCTATTCTGCCTTGGTCAGACCACACCTGGAATACTGTGTCCAGTTTTGGGCACCGCAGATGAAGGGAGATGCTGACAAGCTGGAAAGCGTCCAGAGGAGGGCAACTAAAATGATTAAGGGTCTGGAGAACAAGCCCTATGAGGAGAGGCTTAAAGAGCTGGGCATGTTTAGCCTGCAGAAGAGAAGGCTGAGAGGAGACATGATAGCCATGTACAAATATGTGAGGGGAAGTCATAGGGAGGAGGGAGCAAGCTTATTTTCTGCTGCCCTGCAGACTAGGACACGGAACAATGGCTTCAAACTACAGGAAAGGAGATTCCACCTGAACATCAGGAAGAACTTCCTCACTGTGAGGGCTGTTCGGCAGTGGAACTCTCCCCCGGGCCGTGGTGGAGGCTCCTTCTTTGGAGGCTTTTAAGCAGAGGCTGGACGGCCATCTGTCGGGGGTGCTTTGAATGCGATTTCCTGCTTCTTAGCGGGGGGTTGGACTAGATGGCCCTTGAGGTCTCTTCCAACTCTACTATTCTATGATTCTATGATTCTATGAGGAAGTGGGCACTGACTGGGCACGGGCACCGGAGATGCCTGGGGAATTGGGGCCCATGGATACTGCTGAACCTTGGGTAACTTCAGAAGCAGATCCCACTTGGTCTGTTTGGAGGAGGGAGGCTGGATCCTCAGGTGTGCATGGTGTTGGGTGTGGGCAGGATGATTGGGATTCTGATGAACAATTAGGCACGCCCGATCCACGAGCCTTAGCTGTGTGGAGTTCTGACTCTGATTAAGGATTTGGGACACCTGCTCTTTGGGTGTTGGTGTTTGGACACCCAGGGAGAATTGGGATAAATTGGGAGTGTTTAGTTACTTCACTTTGCGTGTGGCAAGGTGTTGCTGGGCGCCATTGGGATTCCTGTACGTGTTTTAGAAGACTGGACTGGGACTTTGCTTCAGATCTGCTGTTGCCTTCTTTGTCTTGGCTCTTTGTGCCATTTTGTGGACCTAGGATTGATGACTACAACCTCTGACCCTGGACTGGAATTCGACCGTTTCTGCTTTCGCTCTCTGATTAGTCTACCCACGGCTCTTGACTTCTGGCTTGCCTCGGGACCCTGCTGCTGTCTCCTGTCCTGACCCTGGATCAATCTGATGACGTCTCTTTGCCTTGTCCCTTGAGCTTCTGGCATTACCTGCACTCCTGAAGCAGTTTGCTGCTGTTCCTGCTATTTCGACTCCGGACCAGTTTGACCACGTCTTTTTGCATTGCCCCTTTAAATCCCCAAAGCCTGTTGCTTGCAACAGAAAGGGTTTGGAACCATCCTTTCCCTTTTGCACTGACTCCGATTTTGTTTGCAAGCTCTTTTGCCCGGTTTTAGTTTCTGTTTAGAGCCTTGTGTTTAAACTACTAGTTAGTGACTGTTGGGAGTTTTTTGGGGAGTTTCCAAGTCTTTGTTTTGTTTTGTTTTGGCTGCTTTTCCAAGCCAACTTAGTTTGTTTAGAGCATACTTTTTGATATATTTTTGTTTGGACTGCCTTTAAACACTGAAAGTTAAGTGTTTAAAGCCATCTTTTGTGTTTGTGTCTATTTTTTGGGCTATCTCTTGAATAAACTCTGTTTTGCTCTCAAATTAGCGTCAGACTCTTGACATAATGTTACTGATGATTCTGATAAGCATAGCATATTTTTACATCTGGATGCTAACATGATAGAATTTGGTACTATTATATTGTATAAAGTCTGCACAATATAATCAATTGTTAATCAGAAATATGTTACAATGTTTCCTTACTTATCACTGGGGTTAGCTTCCAGGATCCCCTGCAATAAGTGAAAATCCACAAAGTAGGGACACCATATTTATACATTATTTTAGTAGTTATACACTATTTTAAGTCTTTATCAACCAATCGTGTGTTGATAAATTGCCTCCTTCTCCTCCCGTTGCCGCCTGGGCTCCTTTTCTCTCCCATTGGCTTCTCCTTCCTCCCTTCTTTAGACTGTAAATTGTATTTTTAATGATTTATAATAGTCTTTTAGAGTTTATTGAAAAACCGCAAAACAGTGAATCCACGAAAAGTGAACCGCAAAGTAGTGAGGGTACACTGTATTCTCTCTTTTGGCTTTTGGAGATAGTCTTAGATGAGTTTCTATTTATCAGTTTTTGGAAGAGCCTTGGCCAATTTATTTTCCATTTTAAAGGGAAATGTTGGAAAGGTGCACCTTGACACATATATTAGGACACCTGGCTGCTGATTTGCATTTCATTATACCATTCCATCTCAATCTCCATTCTATGTACATTTCCAACATTTAGCAGAAAGAGTTTATCTCCATAAATTAGTCATCAGTTTGCTGGCTGAAGACCACAGCTGTCTACCATTATCAACTCCTCTCCACTTGCCTCAGAGGACCATTATGAAGTGTCTACTGTTGTGACTGGCACTATGGTTTGCCAGTGAAACGGCCCGGGATGTGATTTAGATGAGCATTACTTGTGGAGTATCATGCCTTAGTTAGCATCTGTGTTACAGAAATGCCTTTCTGACTTGGTATTCTTTTGCCAAGAACACTGTCAGTCACAAACAACTGAAAATAGCAGTGTGACCTCATAGAGCAGCTGCTAAAAATATTGGGAAGAATGTTGCCAACAAGTGCTCTTGTTAAGGGAGAGTGATAACGCTAGCAAAAGAGGTATTGGAGTAGTCCTAGTTGGACTTAATAATAGACTTGTCCGATCGATGGAAAAAATGTTTCAATTCTTGTTTCTAAAGTAGGGGGTGCCGGCGCTTCGATATAGAAATTATTTCTGAATTTTTCACCCAAAAATTTCGGATATTTCCGAAAATTTGTAATGATTCTTAATGTTTCTAAAATGGCGGACGCGCATGCGTAATCGCCAAAAAAAAAAAAAGGAAACCGGGGGGGGGGACTTTTACAGGGCTCTCCCACCCTCATTTCTTGAGCTATCTTCATCAAATTTGGTACAGTGGGAGATCACATTCAACACTCTTTGCTCAACAAATTGCAGAACGTTTCCCGTCTCCTATGATTTTTGGCGAATTTTCATAACTATTTATAATACACTATTTTTCAATATTTGAAGAAACCTGTTCCTGGTTTGAAAGTCTTATTTCCTGTTCAATTGGGTTCTTATCACTGTAAAAGTCTCTCTTCTACTTGTGTAGACTTTGGATTAGAAACGCAGCACACGCCAAGCAATGCCTTGGCAGGAGTGCCACTGTCCTTTGGAAACTATAAATTGCCTTTGAACCTTTTGATCAATGGTGCCACTGACTGACCTTGTGATTGCAAAAATGAAACTCTGGCTGAGGACTTTGGATTAGAAATGCAGCACACGCCAAGCAATGCCTTGACAGGATTGGCAACGTTCTTTGGAAACTATAAATTGCTGTGGACCCTCTATTGAATCAAATCAATGTCTGACTTTGTGATTGCAGAAATAAAACTCAGCCCAAGGCTTGGGAATAGAAATGGAGCGTGAGGGAAGCAATGCCTTGGCGGGTGCCCCACGTCCTTTGGAAACTATTTCTTCCAATGTACCCTTTTAGGTTTGAAAACAATGTGTGTCTTTGTGATTGCTGCAATAACACTCAGCCCGGGGGCTTGGGATTACAAACGGAGCGGGAGGGAAGCAATGCACTTGCAGGAACGCAGACGTCCTTTGGAAACTATAATTTTCAAGTCCCCCTCCCCCTTTCAGGATTGCAAAGAAGGGCTGATGTAGTGATTGCTAAATTCCAAAAAACCCCAAAAAAACAAAAAGGCAAAGGGTCTCCCTCTGGAGTAGAAAAGTAAAGGACCCCAAACACTGCACTTGCAGGAACGCAGACGTCCTTTGGAAACTATAATTTTCAAGTTCCCCCCCTTTCAGGATTGCAAAGAAGGGCTGATGTAGTGATTGCTAAATTCCAAAAAAAAAAAAAAGGCAGAGGTTTAGAAATGGAGTGCCAGGAAAGCAATGCCTTGGCGCCCACGTCCTTTTGAAAATAAAAATTCCCTAAAGCCACAGCAAGGACTCTGCCACAGAACAGTCACTTAGCCCTCTCCCCCAAGCAAGCAAGCAGCTTGATTCCCAGCGTGGCGCGAACCACCCTCTCTGCTCAGTATCCTAGCCCAGAATGGCTTGGCTCGGTTGGGGAGGGGATTTTTATAGAGATCCTACACGTGGACGCGGAGGACGCTAGCCCCCACCTTTTTCAGCCATCATGGAAGTCTCTGATTGGCCAGGGAGCGGTAGCCATTTTAGGCTGCGCTAGGCTCCCATTCAAGTTAGTTTGCAGAAACAAAAATATTTTTTAAAAAATATTTTTTTAAATATTAAAAAAAAATTTGGGAGGAAAAAATTTAATGAAACATTTAAGACACAATTAGAGAATGGGCCAACGATGGTTCGAATTATATTGCCAGTTGCGCCCAGGGAAAACGTTTCAATACTCGGTTCAAAAAGCGAGAACAATCCGAAATAATAACGAAACGAGAATCATAACGAAAATTTGACAACCTTACTTAATAACCCAAACTCATTTTATGTTCTTCATTAGAGTATGGATACTTGTACTGGAGAGAACGCTTAGCAAAAAGTGTGTGACCATGCGTTGCATACAACACACAGCAATTGCCTATGGGTTAAGAGGACATCCCAATCATCTAGTATTGTATGCCTGTATAGACAAAACACTGAACTTAGGAGAGACTAGGAATAGTAGACCTTGAATGGTAGCATTAAGAGACAGAAAATGGCACCTATAAAACATGTATTAATTTGGACTCCCAATTTGTTTTCAAAATTCCCACTATCACAACAAACAGAACATGGAATGAATCTGGAGACCCATAAATATCAATTCAAACATTCAAAAGTATGCCTTGTCATGGGAAATCCCAACATTAAAAATGGGGCTAAATATGCATGGTCAAACCTAGGAATTAACACCGTAGCACTGCTTATTTATCAGATCGATTACTTCAAATTGTTTGAGGACCTTAAGCCAAAATGGCTGAAAGGTAATTATTTGCAATTCAACATATTAATTATGGGCCCTTGGTGGTATTCGAGTCACCTAAGGAGTTCAAATATTTACAGATGGTGGAAGCTTTCCCATAGCCACCCAGGCTCTTTTATTACTGGGTCCCAATCCAGATAAGCTACAGACAAGTAGGCCACTGAAATAGAAGTGAAACTAGATGCCCTCATGTGGAACTGCATTCTTGCAAATATAAAAAAACTTCACCTTGATTCTAAGTTGCAACAAAGGCAACCAATTTTTTAATGCTCCTCTATTGGAGATTGGACAATTTTTAATGACTAAAGATATTGAGCCACATCTGATGCTGGATATGCTAACACAATGGACCTTAACTCCTGTTCTTAGTATGATTGAAAAGGGCGTTTGTATGGGGAGAGGGGCATTTAGGAGGTGCAGTTATGTTGGAGTTGATAATCTTTCAACCTGTCTCTAGAAAGGAAGGAAGGATGAACAGACTCCATTATTGCAAAGTTCTTCATTGGAACACTTCATCTTTCCCCTGCTTGTTTGTAAGTAGATCAAGTTACAGTAGAAAGAAAACATTTCAGCAAAATATTTTCATTCCATTAGAGATGCTTCCACCCAGACTTTGGGCTTGGAAAGAGTGACTTTCCAAGCCCAAAAACATATATTCCCAAAATTCAGGGCAATCCTTTGCCATCAAATTTGGTGGCAAATTGCTTTAGCCATCTGCTGTCAAGGGTAAGAAAATTATAGACCAAGATCTCCTCAGAGACAGAAAAGGTAATAGTAAAGTTAATCAGTGGAAAGATTTGAACTCTAAATCAATTAGATATATGTTACAAGAGAGGGAAGCTTTAAATATTATGCTTATGCCACATTGTCCAAAGCCAACCGTATTTTATTTCCTACTCCTATGTCTCGTGTTTTGGTCTTTATATTCACATGAATTTCAGATTTTTTTTACAACTCTGAAGTCCTCCAGGATCTTGTACAAAAGGAAACATGTATTTGAACTTTAAATATATGCAGTTTTGGGGGTTAGCATCATCTCTTTTCTCAAGCCTTGGGTCTAAGGTGGCTTAGAAAAATTAAAACTGATGCAGGTAAGTTTATTTAAGTGTGAGTATCAAGCACTTGGCTCACCTAAATGTTCTTCAGTCCTCCCGAATCTGCCCATCATCAACATAAAAGGAGGAAGGCACTGCAGTTTGTATCTTGCAGGAATAAACACATTTTTGTCAAAAAATACATACCGTAGTCACTATTAAAGTTCTTCTGTAAAGAGTGGCTGCAAACGTATTAGTGTATATTTTCTCCTTGGTACAACTATCTGTTTTCTTGACCAAGGGGTTTAAAAAAATAACATGGTTACAGTGCAAACATCTCAGAGATCTGTTTCTAAACAAAAGGTGTAATATTTGCAGTTTTGAAGTGAAGCGTGTGGACAATATCTGTTGACTTTCTCAAGACCTAGAAAGGCAGAGCTTGTCACTAGTGTCTGCTAATGCACAGATGTTCTGATTACTTATTCTATCAATGTTTAGTCTGAAGCGTCATCGATGTTCAGGGAGGAGACTAGAATTATATTATCAATTTCTTTTCACCAACACGCCTTTTTAAACCCCACTTGATCTGTCGTGGAAAGCTTTTATTAGCACAGTTAAGGCTGCAGTAATGAGAGCGCATGCTTTCTGTTTCCATGAAATTCCAGTGCTGGTCTGCACCAACTACTTGAGATGAATCTTCATGTACCTATGTAAACTATGATATGTCCTGTGTATTGCCTTACACTAAAATAGGGAGGTTCTTGAGATTAATTTCCCTGCTGAAGAAAAACAAAGTGAATGTGTGGTATTTTCTGTTCTGCTTAGGAAGGAACATTTTTACTATTTCAACAGCATAAAGGTGAGAGGGACAGGATTTCACAGGAATTAAAATTAATTTAAGTGCACAATTCAGGACAGGAACTATACCCCTTTGCACAAGAATAATCAGCATTTTAATAACTTTCTGAACATAGGCAATTGTTATTTCATTCAGTTTGGTGTGATTGTCTAATGGGCAGGAGCGCTCCAAGTTCTTCCACAAAGATTTTCCTACATAGAACTCTATGTGGTCTGATGTGGATTTGCCAAAATGTACTATGCAGGTGAGCAAGAAAACAAAAACAGATTTCATCCCCTGATCATTTTATAGACATTTTGAAATGTATTTCAAGTGCATTTGAGAAAGACAGAGGATTTTTGCCTACCTGCCTATGGAACCTATATTTCTGGAATTTGATTCCAGGTGAACACATACAATACGTACTCATGTATGTTATATGTATGATCTCACATATAAGTCAAGAGCAGGTTTTGGGGTCCAACTTACTGATATTGATATGACCCATGGATAAATCGACAGTCATTCTGCAGAGAGGGTAAAGCATTTATGCCATCTGTTGCCACTACTGCCATTTCCTTGCCTAGGTATTCAGAAATGACAGAAGTGGCGGAGAGAGTAGAGAAGGTTGGTGTTTCTTTTTTAAGGTTTCCGCAGGACAACTTCATTCTTTCTCTTTGTAGCTCTTTTCAAAGAAGGGGATAGTTTCTTTTTTTAATAAGAGACAATGTACAATACTTACATTGACCCATAGATGTCAACTCAGTTGTTTGGGCTGATTTTTTACTAAAATGTTTAGACTTATACATGAGTATATAGGGTACATTCCATACCTATAGAACCACTATTATTAGGTGATGTTAATTTTATCATATAAGAGACTTTTGGTCTAATACCCAGATAATTGAGTGGCCCTCAGGTTTGCAGTGGGTGGCCATCCCTGGTTTATAGCATAATGCTTCCCATTCTCCTAAGAGACTTTACAACAAATATCTAGAAGTAATTTGCTTGTCAAACAAAACCAAATAGCTATAGGTTTCACTATGGGAACTAAAACTTTATTTTCATGTTTATTACATTAATCTTTGATGCGAAGTACAGCATGACTATTTAAACATAAGATTTAGGTGATGAATACTTACTCAGTTAAGTAGGTTAAGAAAATGTAAAACTAGAGAAAGTTCTGTCTCCGGATTGATTTTTTGGCAAATAATAAATACATCTCAAATCTTCTAAGATTGATTCTTTGCTATAAAAGGATTTCATACCCATGTCATAAACAATCATCTGGGGAAAAATACTCCTAAAATTCTTATGTTAAGTATAGGTTATAAATAAATCAGTTTTTTTTAGAGTAAACACAAAAGGCCTCCTGACTGCCATTTCTAAATAGAAGTAATGTGCATTTATGAAGTGGAAGTTAAAGATATCAATTCCTACCATCCTACTTGTTTAAAGCAAACATAATCTATACTGCATGTCTCTACATGGAAGAATTAGGATATTTAAGATTCAAGCTTTGTAGAGTAAGTTGTTTTTGATATCAAACTACTTGATTTAAGGAGCTAAAGATTCTTTAATAAGAAGAGTCAAAGAAATTCATAGAGTTTTAATTTGCTTTCACTCCCCAGAAATATCTAGAACCCACAACATTCATGTCAGGGAATTCATAGTGCATAACAGCTTTTTCCCCAAAGCCTTCACATACAGAAATATAAATTAAGAGGAAATCTTACTAGACTTTGTGATACTGCTACTTCTCAGACAGTTCTAAGTACATTGTGTGGAACAGGTAGAAAGCCTTGCTGAATTTTAATCAGTTTCTGAAGACAAGCCTACTGTGTTTATCAGGGAAAGGATAACCACAATGTGAATTCTGTGCATAACCGTGACTACTTAAAGGTATTCAAACCACTGCTTTCGATAATAATACATTCATTCTGTGAATAATCACATAAAACAGCAAAATTTAGCAATTAAGACTGGGAACATGTGGCTTACCACCACGTCTGGACAATTTAATACATTTCATTGCAGAACATTGAAATATGGCTTTTTAACACTATTATAAACGTATTAACTTGGTTTATTCCTTTTGTTAGAGTCCTTCTGAACAATTTCCAAGATAATGTTTAAACCCACCTTATATTCCACCTACCCTTTGTACAGCTAATGAACAAACATACTGCCTCCTCTAAAAAGGCAGACAGGTCCTTGTCTTCTAGCAACCACCCTAAATATGCCTGTACACCTGAGAACTTGATGCAGCCTGTCAAGACATTCACTAAAACCAACTTGTTCTTTAGTAAACACACTCAATAAAAAGTGAATCAAGTGCAATCATGGACAAAAGTACCTTTCATTACTCTTGACGTTTCTAAAATAGCTAACTTCTGCATAGTGTGCCCTATAGGGGAGGCTACCAATGTAAAAGGAGTTTGGCTAGTAGAATGTTTTATTAAAGTCATTTAACAAAAAAAAATAGGTAAGACGTCTATACAATTTAACATCAAATCGGACAAAAAGGCAAACTCAATGACCAAAATACAAAAAAGGTAAAAAGTGCACTAATCAGTTAAATCTTTTGTTTTGAAATTTGTCACAATATATGGAAAAATAAACTCAGAAGTGTTTTTCTTTTAATATACCACTTCCATTCCTGTCCATATTTTACATATACATACTCTGCAGTGGAAGGAAATTCTTTATTTTTACAACCAACTCTTCTGTACTCTTGTTTGGAAATGAATCCCATTGGTTGCAATGGGATTTATGCCCAGGTGGATACATACCATAATGGAACCTTGGCTCTTGGAATATAAAGAAACACTTGACAATGCTTGCGGCAGTAAAAAGTCCTTCCACAGTTGGCATTACATTTATATCTCTTGCTCTCTAGCAAAACCGATGCATTTATATACTCTTATTTATAGAACCTCACTACTACAGAAAGAACAGAAGTTTACCTGTCAAACAACAGATAACTATCAAATGACAAGACTACTGTCAACGACAAGCTATTTGTCAAATGACAGATAAATACAATGAACAATGAGGTTTGTTCTTCTGTGGGACGTGAGGAAATAATCCTGATTAAAACTTCCAAATACTACATTTTTCACAATAAAACTTAAGGCCGTGTTTTATTTGCTGATAAATGGACACAAAGGCAATGAATTCCCATCCCCAAATATTTCCTTGAAAGTCTGTGCTCATAAAAATCATGAAAAGTTGGAAAGACATAATAATTGAAACTTTAAATATATTTTACACAATCTTATTTATACAAAAATACAAGTTAAATATAAACATAAAGCAATGATACTTTTATGCAAATCTGTTTTGTGGTATGCTACTATATATATATATAAAAAGTCTCAGCTCTGTCTCATTAATAAGGAGATCAATACCAGATTGAATCGCTACTGGCAAAGGGTCCCTAAAAGCACACTATTTTAAACTGCAATTATTTCCTCAATTTAATCTCTTCAAAAGACAAAAAGAAAAAAAGAAAAGAAAGGGCACTGATGTCCATAAACCAACAAATAATTTGGCTATAATGTGGCAAACACAAACACACAGATCTCTACAAGAAACAATTAGCAGTACATAATTGTTACACATATACAAACACGGAATGAAACTTTAGTGAGATGACACTGTCAGTTCACTAGTCTTCAGCCTGGCATTTTTTCTTACTTCATCAAATGAATAAGACTTCGTTACTACTCCGTTCTTAAACACCGTATGAAGGAGATCCTGCAAACACACACCATTTTCTTTTAGTTTAAAACAGCATTTCATATGTCAAAATATCAAACTCATCTGCATGATTGAATATGGATCACATAAAACAGTTCCTAATATACGGCATTTTGAGAGCCTGGCTACACATGTCATTCATTGTCTCCAAAACAATTAACAGATGGTTGGTTCTAAGTGCAGCACTGCTGTTGCCTCGCCAAAGTTTCAGGAGATTTAACATAGGACTTTCTCAATGCAAATGTGTTCTTTCATTGCATAATATCCCTTCCTATAGTCTGTTGAGATTTCGAAATCTTTCTGATCATAGTGAAAACATGCAGAAGAGCAGGAAGATACATCAATACTCCTTCACTCATTTATGTGTGCTTATTATACTTGCATTCTGTCACTTTAATCCTAAAACAACCTTCAAATGTAGGTCATATGGAGAGAGAGGCTGCCCAAAAAGCACCAAGTACGTTTAATGGCTAAGTAGAGACTAGAATCTTTGCCTCCTAGGTCAGTCTAACAAAACTCAAACCAGTATCCCAACACTGCTATTGCTTCATCAGAAACTAATTCTAGAATTCAAGGGAGGAAATAGTAAGATAAATGAACCTCTAATGAAAAATAAGATAATCTGACCATGGCTACGTTTTGATGTTATGAATGGAATTGTATAGTTAAGCTATCAGGCACATTTAGAAGACCCCTCTGGAAATATACTCAAGACTTGGCAAAATTAGAAGCTATTGATTTACATAACTCCTGATACAAATGCTTCTTTAACTCTTTATTAAAATAGGTTATAATTATTAAAAATAGTATTTTTATTTGTATCCCGCTTTTTCTCTAAAAAAGAAACTCAAAGCTGCTGATGATAAAACTGATATAATCCAATTAAAATCTAAAATGTACAATCATTAAAATGGAACTAAACATAAACAGCATTAAAAATAAACAGTTAAAATAAAAAAAATTGGTTTGACAAATAATGTCAGATGAAAAAAGAGATCTTAAATATTCTTATATGGCCTATAGACAGGATGGGCGAGGGCCATCTTTGGTGAACAATAACCAGCAAAAATCTTACTATCTTAGAACTTTATCAGGTGAATGCATGGAAAGTTACAGCTGAAAACTAGTACATTAACTGTGTTTTTTAATAACAGGCACGTCTTTTATTGCAACTGTCAGTTCACAGCAGCAAATTATAACTTAGTGCGATAATCACCTAGGTTTTGATAATCCCCATGTATTTTATAGGTGATTTATATTACAAGTGCAGGGTAGATCTGATATGCATTCAAACACACAGCTTGCAAAATATGAGTATCAGATCATTTGTACAGACGTGGCATTAACGTGTCAAAAAGTACAAATGTTATGGGCTATATATTTCTTCACTTCCAAAAGTGAAGAACTGACAAAACTAGGTACCGAATTGTCAGACCTGATGTTTGTCTCTGGCTACCCAGTTCATATACCATATTTCTTCAATTGTTAAGATGTTACTAATTTCAATACCACCACAATCAGCACCAATAAAAACACTTAAGATACACCTGCCATTCTAAGACACACTCCATTTTTAGGGATGCTTATATAGGGGGAAAAGTAAGTCTTAGAATGGAAGAAAAACAGTATTTGTTAACAGGTCAGTACATTGATGGATTTTTATGATACATGTACAACAACATTACATTCTACCAAACACTGGAGGATATTTAAAAGAAGTAACGTTTATAAAACAGTCAATTAATTAAGAACTTAAATTGTAGAATAATTGCTGCAAGGAGGAGTAAATCAGGAGTCTTAAAGTAATGTGTACAAAATGCTGCAAAATGATTTATTTTATAACACAAATTAAAATACTGCAGATTTTTGAAATCAATGGAATTTATATTTGATCATTTTTCTGTTCTCTACATGTTGCAGAATTACCTGACATGTGACTAGACCAGGCATGGGCAAACAAATGCATGCAAGCCGGACGCAGCCTTCTGGGCACTTATGTCCAGCCCCTACTCATTTTACCTGTCTTCTGGACATAAGGACACAGTGACCCACTGCATCCTTATGCTGAAAGGATGGGGGAGGAAGGCACATGTCCTCAACCCCACCCCCCCTTCAGACCTGCCCTGCCCCACCCTAGCCCACAATGCAGCCCCCACCGCAAAAAGTTTGCTCATGTCTGAACTAGACTTCTAGTTCTTTGATTCATGTGAAAAGCAAGTTAAGGCCCATACACTTTGCCCTTAGTTGTTCTTTATGCCAGGGCTTCTTAAACTGTGGATCCCAACCCCAAATAGGATCCCCTTAGCTCAATGTTGGGAGTGATGAAAAATTTGGCAACAGTAAAAGTTTTGTGATTGCCATACCCCTATCAACAACAATGTGCAAAGTTTACAGTGGATTCTGCAGAAAATTCTTTAAGTGTACCCCATAAAAAATCAGCTTGTTCAACAGGCCTTGCAAATGCTAATTTCTTATAAGTAAATGTTTGGCTTTAATCCGTATTTCATATCCCTATGTACTTGGGGTCATGTAAACATTTATTGGGCCAAAAAGAGTCCTGAGTGGAAATATTTAAGACTCCCTTCTCTATGCAAGCTCCAAAGACCCAGAGCTTCCTGCCTACTCCTCACCATTACCTACAGGGGTGACAGTGAAAGAGAATGAAAGTGTATGTTGGTGACCTGGCCTCACTCAGTATTAATTTAACATCAACATTCCTGTTAATATGACTGCTTCTATGCACTTCTCAACCATAAAAAGGTTGCCTATCTCAGCTCTGAAGCGTCATAGTAAGTGGAAAAATCTGTCTCATGTTAACTAGATGTAAAGAGGAATTAAAGTTTTTACCTGTCCATATTCTTCAAGATCGCCCTTGCCTTCTTCTAGTGTGACAAAGTCTCCATTTGGTGTTCTGTGTAAGGATAACCTGCCTTTCTTTGATCTTTTGTTAGGATCAGCTACAGGATCTTTGAAGACATTTACCTAGAATTCAAAATGAAAAAGTTCTGTGTCTAAAAGATTTATCTCCTATAAAAATTAGCTCAGAGGTCCTGAGAATTTAAACCAATCCTCCCACCTGCCCCCAGTTTAAAAACTCTACATTTGATAAAACATACCCCAAGGCCATTTGTGACCACATAACTGCATTTGAAGGAGCAATTCAAGAGATCTCTGGTTAGCTTTTGCAATAAAGCTCCACCTGACCCAAAGGCAATATTTTCAATACTCCACTTCTCTTGTTTCATTCCTTCCACCATCTGAAAATGACAGAAAGCATGTTAAGAGTTGGGCAAATAAGGCACATTCTCCACATTATTTACTTATAGCAATGTTCATTTACACACACATATATTACACAGGAATTTAATTTTAAGATTATTTAAGAATACTATATATACTTATATATAAGTCTATAAATTTTGGTCAAAATTCGACCAAACAATGGGCTGACATATCCACAAATCAAGGTAACTACTTACTGTGCCTTAACTCTTATCAAAAAAGAACCAGTTCTGATTAAAGTGCTGAAAGATGAGACATTATTCTGTACCAGAAGAACCTAAAAGAAGCACCAACTCCATCTACTCTCTCCACCACCATACCACTTCTGACCTTTTTGAATGCCTAGGAGGGAAAATGGTAGTGGCAACAACCAGGAATGACTGGCCCACTGAGGAGGCATTGCTGTTTCTCTCTCTCTGAGGAATAACCCTCAACCTAAACACAGGTCATATCAACATCCATAATTTTGGCCCCAAAACCTACCCTTGACTTAAATATGAGATCCACTTATAATTGAGTATATGCAGTAGTTGGTATTTGTCTGAATTCTTTAAAAATAATCTAAAATACCTACTGAGATCTTCCACCATGTCACAATCTGTATATTAAAGAATGCTTTCCATATGCCAAGTAACATCTAGCTAGCTAACAGCAATATTCATACAGGACAGATTTGTGCTTTTCAGCCATGTAGTATTACTAATCCTGGTTCAGTAGATGGAGCTGTGTGCCTTTGCTCCACCTACCACTCATCACCAATCTTTCTCATTCACGCAACTGCCCCAGTTTATCCCACAGAAAGACAACCTACCCTAACTCTAGAATGTCACAGTAAAACAAATATTTCTTGAAACAGATATGATGTTCTCTATTCAATTTAAAACAAATGTTGTCATACCTCATCCTAACTCTCAATCCAGTTGTGTTTACTTCAAACCAAGTCTCAGATTTTACTGGGAATTAAAATGCAACCCTTTGTAAGCTTACTCAAAAGCAAGCCCCAGTGGTTTCTATATGATTAACTCCCAGATAAGTGAGTATAATAGTACAACACTAATTTGAAGCAAATGTATTTAGGTCCCCCAAACACACCAGGTTTATTCTCACAGCATTTGTTCATTGGATTCTTGTCCATATGGATAATTTTAATATGTGACGTATATTAATGCAACGAATCTGGGAAGGAAGAACTATTCTCCTGATTAGAGTAAATGTAGATCATAGCATCTGTAACTTACTGATTTACACATTATGTTTCATACATATAATGGGGGGGGGGGGAATTCAAATCAGGAACAGGTATAGTTAACAGTGATTTTAGTACACACCCCAACCAAACATTCCCTATTTTATCTACTTAAAGCAATGACAGTGGATTAATTGCTTTCATAAATGACTTATTACAATATATATCATACACTTTTCAGAATACAGGTAAAACCCTATCTTAATCTGCCTCCAGTAAAGGGGGTTGCCACAAGAATTTTACTAAGTGCATGTGGCTATAAAAAAACTATATTATTATTAACAATGATTGTGATTGTATTCAGGTTGTTTCACTTTGCTTTACAGACTAGCTTTAAAGGAATTCTAAAGGTACAGTATACCATTCTAGTTAATTAAAAGTCTTTCCAAGGTTCCGTAGTACACTTCAGTGTCTTAGGCTGCAATCTATACATACTTACCTAGGAGTAAGCTTCACTGCACACAATAGGCTTACTCTAAATTGATCTGGACAGGATCAAAGTGTTAAGCATTAAAGATTTTCATGGGGAAGGGGTAGAAATAAAAGATTGTCTCAAACCTTTAATAGAACCTGGTTTCAGTAGCAACAGCTAGGAATAATGTCAATGATGTTAAACACTCTTTCCCAACAACTCATTTAACTACTAATTAGATCACTCACTGAAATAGCCACTGACAAGTTAACAAAAAAGCCGCACCTCTTGCAACGTGTTGATATCTACACCATCTCCTTGAATAATTCTGAGGTAAGGAGGCAACACTTTATAGCCTTTTGCATTTTCTGTGATGGGGAACTTCTTTCCTAAAATGTCCAAAACCTGAAAATATCAAAGTTAAAAAGCAATATTAACCATTGCTCTGTTGCATAAGCCAGTTCGAGCACACAAATTACATGAGCCCTCATAGACAAAGTTGTATCTTTAAACTATCTATAAAACAAAATCTCTAAGGGAACCTGAGCCTAAATACAATGTAATACCAGTTGAGGTGAACAGTGCAGATACTGGTTTTCCAGTTGTGGAAGTGATAATGCATTTTGTCATGTGACCCTGGACATACCACTGCTTGTGCAAAAGGCTGCACAACTAGAAACTGCATTGGATCCCCCACTGTGAGTGCTTTGGTGTCTGCACACGCAAGGTCCTTTATGATACTATAGGGTGGGCCAGCACAATCTGTGGCCCTCCAGATGTTTTGAACTTCAGCTCCCAGAATTTTTGACCATTGGCCAAGCTGGCTAGAGTTTCTCAGAGCTCGAGTCCAAACATATGAAGGGACACAGTTTTTGCAGGCTTGCTGTAAGGGAAGGCTGACCTTTGTGCCCCCATTTTAAAAATTCAAAATCCTCTCATCCGCTCTAGGACATGGCAGCAATTTTGTCGTGTTTTCTGTTCTCCCCTACACTGGCCCCAGGACAAATCTTTTTATGAAGCAGGAAGTGAATCGGAAATAAATAAAAACACAGACACATAGACCAGGCCTAAATGGACAGAGGAGAAAAAATAAATATGACCTCAGGAGATGTAATTTAATGAGTGCAAGGACACCTTCCAGATCTGGACACTATATTGAACTACAGTTTGAAGGAAAACTTCAAAAAATGCTATATATGTTTTGGCAGAGCGCATGCTTCATACACTGAAAGACTCGAGGTTGAGAAACCTGCTTAGATAGCACTGCCAATAAGTGTAGAATAGGAATAGAATCTCTTCCCTACTGAACCCACATTACCTTGATCAAAAATTGAAGGTGAGTCTTACCTTTGTTCAATACATAATGAACAAAGGCATTTGCATATATTTTCTTTCTCCACCAGTAAGCCAAACCAGGGCTCATAAAGGGGCATGGTATGAGGAAACCATGGTATCCTGTATTTAGCAGGTTGAAGGCCTACATTTTCCCCATGGACTTAAGATTTCCCATTCCTAATATAGATACTACTGAACTGGATGGATGAATGACTTCAATGTAAGGCAGATTCCTATGTTTAGAAACAGAGACAAGAGTAAGATATTATTAAAGGTCAATGAAGATTTCAAAAGTGGACTGTCAGCACATAGAAATCTGCTGAACATTGGCTTTAGAATCACAGGGCACTGATAGAATTGTTAGACATTTGAAGGGGTTTACGAGTATTCCTTCCTGCAGCCCTCAGAAACCTCTATAAGATCCAATGCTTACAATATTGAGATTGGAGGTAAGGGGAGGAATATGCTTTCACTTTGATGACATCCATATTACCCCCTATTGCATTAAAAAAACCCTGATGTGAACTGCTTTTACATCAGTTTTCAAAGAGATTATATATCTATTAATTTATTTTCAGAAAGGTGTTATAATGCACAGCATCTGTCTACAGTAATCAGAGCCAATTTAAACAAATAGATAAATTCATATATCTTAGTGTATATAACCGTAGCTGGAAAAATTGTGATTGTTTAGCAAGCACTTCATTGTGCTGGTAAACTGAAATCATTAGCCTTTACTGGCAAAGTTGAGGCAACATACAACATATAGACACAGACCAGAGAATAGGTTTCCCCCCTATTCTCTGGTCTGAATTACTTGAAGAAATAAAAGGGAATATTCTGGACACTGCCATACTAAATAATGTTAGTGAAAAAAAATTAATACCCTGTATATTCCATGCATGTGCACTGTTACAGTCTACAAGAAATCTGCATCAGCACCCCAAAAATACTCCAGAAACAGGCCTAAAGACAGAGAAACCAAGAATTGGGGGGTAGGGGCTGTGTAACAGATGAATATTGCCTCACTTAGCTCACAGCATCATTTCACTACATCAGTCACAGTATTGGGAGAGGAAAGATAGGACAATAATCACCTTAAGTGCAGCTAAGTATAAAAATAATAAAATGTTGAGGTAGAAAAAATAAACACTGGCTGGGTGGTCCCAGATACCACAAAGAAGATAACTCCATCCTATGAGGGTGGAGGGGGTGAATTACTCAATTTCTCCGTCACATAGCCTACCCCCTTTAGCAGAGCTTCCAGCCTTCTGTGGTGCACCTTCTGTGCGCCAGAAGAGCTACTACAAGGTGTAGAGTATGATGTAGTCTACATTACCAGCTCAGTTGCAGGTGCCTAAAACTGGACCCAAACTCTATATATTAAAAAAGCAAGATTTCCTAAAGAATCTCATTAAAAACTTTAAAATCTTGAGAGAATTTTAAACCATTACCTTTAGCACAGTATCAAGAGGATTTCCTGAATCCGGCCTAATAATGAGTGGAGCTTCTGCACTTCTTGTTTCAATTAAATGCCTTAAATCTTCACCCCATAATTTTTCACAAGCGTTGTAAATGTCATAACTGTCACTGACCACAGATACAGGCACTGAAGAAAACTGTGTCACAATGTGTTCAAAAGCGTCTCTTTCATGGTCTTTCCCCCAGGCTGTTATAGTACTGGAAGAACAGGAGATATTTATTAACCCAATAAATATGTGTGCGTGTCAGAGACGCATGTGTTTTGAGAACACCATGTTTTCTTTTCAGGATATGTAACACTGCAAAAGGCAAAAATATTTCCTCATATACCATATTTACTTGAGTATAATGCACCATCGAATGTAATGAGCACTTCACATTTGAAGATGGGCATTACAAAAAAAAGATTTGCCGCTGAAAATAATGTAAGGTGTTGGTGGCCACAAAAATGCTGGGGAAAAGCTGAACCCCTCCATCAGGCTTGATGGGAAGCTGGCAATGGCCATGAAAAATCTGGTGGGAAGCACACATAAAACCCACCTGCTCTGTTATTTATCCCTGCTGGGGATGGAGGAGGGAAGGGCGGCTGTAATTGCAAAAAGCCTGGTGGAAAGCTGCACCCCTCTGCCGGCCTTCCACCAGGCTTGACAGAGGGGCACGACTTACAAGCAAACTTTTTGCGGCCACCATCACCTCTCCTTCCTCCATCCCCAGCCATGATCTCTTGCCCAATGATGCAGGTGTGTTTACGTTTGCAGTTCTAATGTGCCATTAAATTGAATGCGCACCTCAATTTTTGCAAAACAAAAGGTGTGCATTAGTAAAGGTAAAAGTTTTCCCCTGACATTAAGTCTAGTCATGTCAACTGCTAGGTTGGCAGAAGCTGGGGCTAACAGTGGGAGCTCTCCCTGCTCTCCAGATTTGAACTGCCAACCTTTTGGTCAGCAAGTTCAGCAGCTAAGCAGTTTAATCCACTGCACTACCAGGGGCTCCTTAGACTTGAGTAAATATGGTAGGTTGAGATGCCCTTTTCTGTAAGTCCAAACCTTTTTGCTGCCACTGTCACTTCTGTCTTTGAAAAAAGGGTTCAAGTTATAGGAAAAAGGTAAGGAATGGAAGGGGAGGACTCCAGGGGAAAGGGCTCCAAGTCTTGCAGCTTGACTTACACAATGTTCCTGTAAAAAGCAGGTGTCAGTAAAGGGAAAACTCCAAATGCATCTAGCTGCCATGAACTTGAGGGATGTTGGAAAGCTCCGGCGGCCTGTCCAGTTTGTGTCCTGCTCTCCTTCTGCTTGGCTTATGGTGGTACACTAAGGGGTAGGGTTCATGGAAACAGGGTGCTAAGGGCGTAGATTGGCCGGGCAGCAGGAGCTTTCCATCATTCCCCAAATCTGAAGCAACTAGAGGCATTTGGATTTTTCTTTCCTATGATGTCTGCTTCTTACAAGAGCTTTGTGTAAATCAAGCCAAAAGACTTTGGAGTACTTTCCCCCTCCCTTCAAATTTCGGAAAGTGATGGAGCAAGGGTTCCTTGAGGAAAAACTCAGTTTCCTTTGCTGCCCATTCCTCAATTACAATGTAAAGATATATATTCCAACCCTTCCTCCAAAATCCAAAAAACTTTGGTTTCAAGCATGTCAAATAGGGGAAACTCAGCTTGTACAAATATAAGAAATTCTTATCTTTATATATGTTTGTCATCCATAAACTACATGGTAAATGTTAAATATTTATATAGTGTTTTCCTCTTATGAGACACTTTCTCTATCCACATAGATCTTTATTGCTTCATTGGAAGGTTTTGACTGCTCCCAAGATGATACAGGTTTGTACTGGTACAAGTTATAGGTAAAAATGTTCACCTTTAAAACTAACTGAATGCACAGATAGATAGATTCCAAATACGATTCACAGTTAAGTTGGAGAAGTAAAATGTGTGCAGTGTATCCATCTCCGTAGTGTAATCAGGTTGCCCAGAAAAGATATCTTTACACTTAAGACATCTTTGATTCAAAAACAATTTCAAGATCATATGTAAAATAATACACACAATACATACAAGTACATACCACATCAATAAAAGGAATCTCAGAAAAATTAAGACAATAATACATCTGTAGCCTGCGATGTTCACATCTATAGCAGCAGAACAGTTAATTTCAATTTGATTTTGAACACAGGAAAAACAGAGGTACTACAACCAAAGTGTTAGGGGGTGATAAAAGATACCTGTGCTCAGCAGCGGGGACAGAATAGCCTGGGACAGGGTCTTTTGTTCCATAATATTTCTTGATTAAGCCAATTCCTGCTACTGTATCAGTGCCTTTGAAGTTCACCAAATGGGCAGAGGCTCCTATTCCCGCAGTCTAAGAACAAGACATGACTGTGAATTACCATAATGGCTATGACTACAACGTCCCTGTTTTAATACACAGTAACTTCAAATTGTTTAGTACTTTCTCCAGTTTTACAGTTAGTGTCTATAAGACAGTATAAATGAGATATGAGTGCCATACTCATTATCATTTTTCTTAAGGTTGTAAGAAAAAAAGTGACAGAGAATATGGCAGAGAAAGGCAAATAGTATTCTCCAGATTTTTTGGAAAACAACACCCAGAAATTCTGGCTGTGCTGCTTGGGGTTGATGAGAGTTGTAGTCCAAAGCAATTGATAGCTGACAAATTGCATTTTTTTTTGTAAATAGTGTTCAAGGTTTATGAAGTCCAATTGAGAATTAACTTTAAGTCAAACTGACAGACACAGCAGTCAAACGTTGTTCAATTTTTGTGTTTCCTACATATATATTATAGGAAGAGCTGGCATTACCTCTTGTGAAGAGACTCCTCTGTAACCAAAATCATGTAGTTTGTACTCTAATCCTTCTAAACTGCCTGAGGTTTCTAGAAGGTATTTTGCCAAGATCTTCTTTTGTTCTCTGGAGTTTGTTGCTACTGTAATTGGATACCATGACTGAACAAGAATAGTCTAGAAAAAGACAAAATGTAAGAGCAAATGATTTGCACCCTTGGTTTCAAGTTATACATACAGTAGAGTCTCACTTATCCAACCTTCGCTTATCCAACGTTCTGCATTATCCAACGCAGTCTGCCTTTTAGTAGTTAATGTTTTTGTAGTCAATGTTTTCAATACATTGCAATGTTTTGATGCTAAATGCGTAGAGTAGAGTCTCATTTATCCAAGACTTGCTTATCCAAGAGTCTGGATTATCCAAGGCATTTTTGTAGTCAATGTTTTCAACATATCATGATATTTTGGTGCTAAATTCATAAATACAGTAATTACAACATAACATTACTGCGTATTGAACTACTTCTTCTGTCAAATTTGTTGTATAACATGATGTTTTTGTGCTTAATTTGTAAAATCATAACCTAATTTGATGTTTAATAGACTTTTCCTTAATCCCTCCTTATTATCCAAGATATTCGCTTATCCAAGGTTCTGCTGGTCTGTTTAGCTCTACTGTATTTATTACATAACATTACCATGTATTGAACTGCTTTTTCTATCAATTTGTTGAAAAACATGATGTTTTGGTGTTTAATTTGTAAAATCATAATGTACTTTGATGTTTAACAGCCTTTCCTTAATCCTTCCTTATTATCCAACATTCTACCGGCCCATTTACGTTGGATAAGCAACACTCTACTGTATTAGGAAAAATGGAAATGTTACAAGGGGTACTAAAAAATCTAATTTTTGTTGCATGCCTTTCAGTCTGGTCCAACTAAAGCAAACCTATTGTGGGGCTTCCTTGGCAAGATCTGTTCAGAAATGGTTTGTTATTTCCTTCCTCTGTAGCTGGGAGTGTCTGATTTGCCCAAGGCCACCCTGGGAGTTTTCATGACTAAGCGGGGATCTGAATCCTGATCTTCCAGCATCTTAGTCTGGCACTCAAGTGACTACATGATGATGGGTCATGTGACTCTCAATGCAGTAATGAAATTAGGCATGGCAGGTGATATACATGCATGCATACGGGTTAGATTATTCAGAAAACATAAAAGCCATTCTGGTCAGACCGAATCTGGTCTATTCCAGAATTATGTTTCCACACTGGTCAACCAGAACCTTAAGAAAACCTTTTGAGAAGATAGGAATTTAACACTCATCTCAGTAACACTATGCCTTGGATTCTGCATATAACACATAGCTATCATAACAGCTTTATCTGCCATGACTTATCTAATTTTTAAAACATCCAGGTGATGGTCATAGCTACAAAATCCATATGAGGTGTCCATGTCTTTCTCTACCCCTTATATGACTTTGCTTATTAGCTTTAAAAGTCTAAACCCTGCAACCATTCTTCACAGGGCTGTTGCTCCAAACCCTTTTCTTGCTCCTCAAAATCCTTGCTAAAAGTGTAGTTATTTTCAAAGGGCAGCCTGTCTTCCAAGTGTGGTTGCACCACAGAGTTTCACAAATGCATTACAGGACTGTTTCATTTTTGTTTCCGATGATCTCCAACATACAATCTGTCTTCTTTTTTTTGCAGTAGCTAAGTCAATGTATTTATCAAGGGATGTACCATAATACCAAGTCCCTTTACTGGCCACCCATTGCCAATTCAGACACCATCAGCATATAAGCGAAATGAGCAGCAGTAAGAGTGGGTAGGTTGGCCAATTGTGCATCATTTTACAGGGGCCTAGGCCCTACATGTACTTACAAGCCATGCAATCTCTGGCACCCAGCATTAAAGGTTTTCAGGCCAATTAACATATATTCTAAACTTACTGCATGAATCTATCCACTGCAGTAGAGCTAGGGCACGCAAGGCCCATGGTCCAAATCTGGTCCGCCCACATCATTTTATGTGTCCCACAAGGCTTTCAATGTCAGGGCAACATAGTTACATAAATACAGTCTTACAATTACAAATGGCTCTTTGAAGACTAATAAGCTAATAAGTTTGACACCTCAAAGCTAGGGGGAAAGTGTATTTATAAAGAGGAGAAGGAACAACAACAGAAAACTGGCAGCATAGCTATGGGAATTTAAGTACTAGTCGTGTTCCTACTTTCATTCTGTCATAGATGAAATTGATGGTAGAAATTCATCAAACTATCAAACTGTTAACAAAAAGACCCCTTTGGGCAAAAACAAGTGATTCATACATTCACAGCAAATACATTCTATGAAATCTAAGTATTAAAATAAACACAGAAACCCCTTCTTCATTACAATTTCATATAAACACACAACAGAGCCTCACAGACCACTCTAAGGCTGCACCCAGGATTTTTTTTTAACTGATGCTTCAAAGATGGGATGCAATAACTGTCAGGGAGTCACACTGGTTCTCTAGGAGAACTTGCAAAGGCCAAACTCATCCTTGAGCTATCAGCACTGCAGCCACCTTTGAACTACCTGTCCTGCAATAAATAAATAATCTTGACTTCTAGGACACAACTTCTGCTTTACTTCCACTTAGATAATAAGAAGGAGAAGACAAATGGAACTGTTGCAGACAACTGAAGGTAGGAAGATGGTGAAGAATGTGCCTCGGCATATCCTAGCCTAGAATAAGCACCAACCTGTTCTGCTCTCCTTACCAAGGCAGGGAAGCACTAAAGAGACACCACTGTTGCATTCATAAGGGCCAGAAGCAGTGAAACAGCATAGAAAGTAGAGGGGAATCTGTGCTTCTTTTAGATTCAGATTTGCCCAGGATGGACTATTCCCTCACCTTTCACTTCTGTACTTCTTTTTTTAAGAGTTGATACCATACCTTAACTTTTATACATAGAAAGAATCAAACCCTTCTCAGTGGAATGGGAAGAGGCCTTCTAAATGCCTGAGCAGGAAAATGTCATACTGGGACTTAGGCTTCTCCCCAGAATGGCTCCGAGAAGCCCTGTGCAGAGCTCCAAATTTTTACCTTCAACTTACCCAGGTTCATGCCAAAATTCATAATTTTGGCTCCAAACTTGACCTCAATGTATACATATATCATGAATACATATGATAGTCAATTGTGAGTCAACCAACTGAATATACAAGCTGTGCTGGATACACTGGAGAAAGTATGGAAGAGACACAAGCATAATATTACACTAAGGACACTGAAAATGATGCTAAGTGATTTTTGATTGTAAAAATAAATTCAATCTACAACCATAACACTATAGCTATTACTTGTATTCCATTATACATTTCTCAAATTTATTCATGTAAGAGGGGTTTTTTGTGTGCCAGGAGTGACTTGAAAAACTGCAAGTCACTTCTGGTGTAAGAGAATTGGCCATCTGCAAGGATGTTGCCCAGGGGACAGCCAGATGTTTGATGTTTTACCATCCTTTGGTAAGAGGTTAAAATGGCATTGTTTAAAAACAGGAGTTTTTTTCGTGTCAGGAGCAACTTGAGAAACTGCAAGTCGCTTCTGGTGTGAGAGAACTGGCTGTCTGCAAGGACATTGCCCGGGGGATGCCCAGATGTTTGATGTTTCACCATCCTGTGAGAGGCTTCTTTCATGTCCCCGCATGGAAAGCTAGAGCTAAAAACAGCTTGAGATGCATGATAGGTCATATAGGGAATGAGTGCCAATCATTTAGGAAATTTTCAGTCATACAGAAAACAACTCTATTTATTTACCTCAATCCAGTTTGTAAGCCAATAACAGTCTGGATCAGTGTTTTCAACAGTAAAGAGTACATTTCCTCTGGGAATGACAGCACCCTCAGGAACAGCTTTTATTTCGATGGGAAGGCACCCTTCATATTTCTATTATACAAACAGAAATCCACAATAATAATTTATAAAGCAACTACATATTATTTAGTTCATGATATGAAGAATATGTTTATCATCAATGGATATATTTATCTAGCAGTCTACTTCTTCAAAAGTGAAAGTTACTCTAAGTCATTCCACCAAACACCCCTGGCTTGATGATAAAAAACATAAAGATACACTCAAGGACACAAATGCAGCTCATTTATTCCTCCCTTTTCTTCTGGATACAAGCTTTAATATAATTAGCAAGGTTCAACTCGCATTTGGCAGGGGAATGCAAAGAGATGGCTCTCTCTTTGAAAGAAAAATGATATGTCCAGAATTTAAGGCAGTGCTGTTTGATTGTTGACTAAGCTTCCTTATAAAAGCATGAACAGATCCTAATCCATCAGGATTATTTTTCAAATTATGCTTGCAGTTTCTATTGGCATGGTCAATAAACCTGGCTTGCGCTTGGAGCTTTCCTTTCTTCTTCTAACCGCTAACTTTTGTATCTTGACTGAAGAGAAGTTCTGGATTATTGGAAAGCTCACATCACTACTTTTGCAATATGTTAATGATCCTAATAAAGATATTTCCCAACCCTGGTACTGTTTTTATACTATCGCATGTGCATTACCAAAAGATATTTACTCATAGAACAAATATTATGAAAGTGCTTCTCAAATGTGTCATTATTTGCTATATTGTATGGTAATTCATTCAGTAAACTCATCTTTCATGGATAAGAGCAGAAACACCTCTTACCTGAAAAATTGGTTTTACTAAGGTATTGATTTAAAAATATCATAGTAACAGCAGTTAGACCTATCAAACTGAAAAAAGAAATCAAGCATTTGTTAACTGCACCTTACAAAAACGCACAGTAACTTTGTACAGTGTTACAAACACAGCTATTCAAGGAGGCAAGGAGGCAGTGCTCTTTTAAATTAATATTAATGAAAATTTCTTCACCTCAAGAATGTAGTTCCATCCTGTTTCATTGAAGACATCATCTTGAAAATGTTCCTTGTAAACCTCTTTGGCTTCCTGAATTTTCTCTTTGGTAACCACTTTACCTACGACAAAAAACAAATATGCTGGTTGAGTGACATAAACATAAACAAGTAGTGAAACATAAGAATGCCTTCTGAAACTGGTGCTGAGGACATGATCATTCATAATTTTATAGTTATATTGGGAAGAAGGTGTTGACTAATTTATGTCCCGATTACTGACCAGTGCTGTTCTTTTTTGTTTAATTACAAACTCAGGTTGCATCTTAGTAATTACAGTGTTTCAATATAAATATATACTGGAGGCATATATTCTGATCTTCAATACTACTTGTTTCAAATTAGACCAGCTGATCAACATGAAAATGATTTAAGGAAATATGCCAACAACGAGATGATTACTCCAGTCCGAGTCACCCAGAGGAATCTATAGCTGTTGCTGCATTTGGAAAAGGCTGTATGGTGAATTAGAGGGCTCCATACTATATCTCTGGATAAGTATTCTATTTAATGTTATTCTACAGAACAACTTGTATCCAAACTATAATTATCCACCTTATATTGCTTTCTCTGACTTGGCACAATGAGGACAGGAAAATACATAGCTGGATTTATTTCCTTCCAAATTGTACAAGGTAGTTAAGAGTGAAATAATAAAAAACAGATAGGTAAATAAAATAAATAAAAAATGACAGTAACAGAAGCTGGAACACATCATGACATTTACAGTGGATATTAATAGTCAGCATATGAAACCAAAGACCTAGCTATATAAAATGGCAGAAAAGAACTCGTTTGGTCTTCCCTGGTAATGAGCTCCAGAGCTTGGAAGAAAGAATGAAGAAAAGCTCTTTCAGATCCCTGCCAAATAAAGGACAGATGTTCAGATGTAGAGATGGCTCAATACCTTGAAATTGGGCAGATTTGTAGGGTTTTTAGCTAGCTGATCTGATGATAGTCTTTTAAAATCATAATCTGAACTTTCAGATGTACACAGAAATGAGTGGACAATCCATGAGAGTGTTACCTAGCTCCAAAGTTTATGAAAATATGAAGTTCCTAAATACTGTTCAAAGACAGCATTCCCACCATGCAAATGAAATGTAATTAAAACACTGCTGAAGTAACTATTGTTTAATATATTGTATATGAGAAGTGTCTATAACAAAATTAAAAATTATAAAAAGGTGTATGTGGTCAGATCAGGCACAAGCAGGTTCTGTGTTCCTGACACTGTTTTCAGATGAATCTTAAGAGTAAACTTGACCAATGATCTTGAGTTTTCAAAACAGCACAATTTTATTGAAATCAGACTGAATCCCTATCCCCTGATCTGATCTTCTACTAACTAGGGATATCTTTGCCTAGGTTTGGATTAGGATGAAATGTATTTGTCTTTATTTCATTTATTACCAATATTAGATCTGACTCAGAACTTCAAGGGCTTTGCTGAAATCAGATGGAAAAGATGTACAGTCAGGTGTCAACAACATTTTAATTACAAAATTCTTGATGGCACTACCTGCAGATGTAAAAAGAAACAAGGAGGACAAGATGTATCCCTATGAGAAAACTTAAAAGCCAAAAATATGCAGTCTATCCACCAGAGGTTTGGCACTGTGATAATCATATCAAAAGCTGCACAGAGGATAATCAAAATCAAAAGGGAAATAATTCCCCACCCATATACAGGCAGATATGATTCATTAAGGTGACCAAAAGTCATCACCATCTCATGACAAAGCCTGACAATGGATTAATTATAGATTTTGCTGCCTCATTCAGGAATGAGCTAAGATTTATTACTTTGCCAAGAGCCCAGGACATACTGAGACACCTCGACTAAAGGTGCATCTACACTGCAGAAGTAATGCCATTTTATACAACCCCAACTATCAAGTCTCAATGCTTCGGAATCATAGGAGTTGTAGCCTTACAAGGTTTTTAAGCCTTCTTAGTCACGGAGTGCTGGTGCCTCAATAAAGTACAATTCCTAGACTTCCATAGCATTCAGATGTGGCTGCTAAAGTGGGGTCAAATTACATTAACTCTACAGTGTAGATGCACCCTAAGAGCTGAATATTAAAAAATGGCTAGAAATTATTAATTTACTGGAGCAAAGGGGAAAAAATGTTAATGGGTCTATCACTTTCTCGAATCAGGTGCTGTACCACCAAAGCCTCTTAAATGCCAGTTTATACAGTAAATTAAAATTGTCAATCATCAGCACCATTGTTTATTTAAAGGACAACTGGTAAGCTAATTTAAAAAAATGTACAGAATTTTTTTATCACTTGAGTCACTATTGAATTCATTATGCTAATTATTTATGCTAGTTTGAACAAGTGGAATAAATATTCTGGGCAATACACTTTATAAGTCACGTTCTGCCATTTTTGAACTCATGGAAAACAAAAATAATAATTTTGCTTTCTTTGGTTAGTCCAAATGTTTCTCAGTATCTGAACAGAGACAAACAATTCACTTGAAGGCAGACTATAAAACAACAACGTATTAAACATACAAAGCATGTGCTGTACACAACTTAATTTATCTAAAACTTAAGAAAAGGTGACCAGATTTCTTCTCAAACTGGAGAGACTGCCCTTGTCAGACTACATAGCAAGATGGATTATTTATCTGTTAGAAGACTAAAGCAGCTTTTATGCAAAACATATTTGGACATAGATCATGGGCATATGGAAGTAATTAATTCTGAAGTTAGAACAGTTTCAGAAAACACTACTATTTGTTTTTGTTTTATCCTTAAATGGATTAAAACATTCAAACAATTATTCATATTCCAAATAATTTGGGGGAAGAAAGTTGAGAAATTATAGTTTAAGTGAAAGTATATTTAAAATTCTAGGAAGAAATACCTTTTAAGTATTTATTAAGAATGTACTGCAACCCGTAAAAAACAGTTTCCTCATATTTCACCTTCCTAAATTTTGAGTTCTCCGTCTTCTTTTCACGGCATTCAAAGTAGGAATAAACTTTGCTTGTGTTGGGTGGATACTGTTTATAATGTGTCACCTACAAATAAGAAAAGTGCCGGTAAGTGAACATTTCACGACATGTTAAAAAAAATTCAAAATAAATGATTGTGTCACATGCAAGGATCAGTTTCGTCCTTTAACTTGCAACTGGATGTTTCTCAACTTTTCCTGAATATGAACAAGAGAGCATTTTATCTACTCCAGTTTTAGAGAGCCGAGAAATATGGCTCTCCAGCCTTACTCTGTGTATTATTTCCCTCTTTTACAATGCTTACTGAATTTTTTGTCACAACTGAGAAATGAAACTGAGCAGGATTTTGAACAAACTGGCCTTTACAGATGAGGCTATTGTTTCAGAAATCTGCTGCATGTCTACGGGCCATACAGCAAGGTTTCCTTGAAGCACACACCACAAAGAAATGTTTTCCTTGTGGTCCATTGTTGTGATGTTTCATATACATGTCCACAGCAGCCACCACCAACTACAATAATGTGTTTCTAATCTGGCCTCTTACAAGTCTACAAAGTTTTATTTTTGTCTGTAAAAACATTATATTGTCTATGTGCTTTCTGTCAATATTAAATACGCAAATGACTTATATATAATCAGCAATAACAAATAAATGTGTAATGTTATATAATAGTGATTATGTAGTTAGTGAGGACAGGGGCACAATTAACAACACTATTAGCATTACCCACAAGATCTTAGGGAAAAGCAAGATTCTGCTTGATCCTTTTATCAAGACAATTTTCAATAAGCTAGTAAATTCTATTGGCTTACACTCCTAAAAGACATTCAGTACCATGTCAACAAAAATGGGATTGGGTTGCTGTGAGTTTTCCAGGCTCTATGGCCATGTTCAGAAGCATTTTCTCCTGACGTTTCACCCACATCTATCACAGGCATTCTCAATTTGCCTGCCATAGATGCAGGCGAAATGTCAGGAGAGAATGCTTCTGGAACATGGCCGTACATCCCAGAAAACTCACAGCAACCCAGGGATTCCAGCCCTGAAAGCCTTTGACAACACAAAAATGGGATTATTTTACACACCGAACATTCACTTGATAACATCTCTTCAGGGTAAAAACCCTCATTTCATTTTAAAATATGTACTTCTGACATTTAAGACAAAAGCATTTCATTTTTCCCTTACCTGAAAAACTAAAGCTGTAGATTAAAAGATTTTTTAAAGTCAAATCTCCTTTCCACCACTTATGCTTTTTATTTTTGCATTTCTCTCAGCTTGGGCAATGAATTAGACTGATCAGTTTCACTCCCTGTTTCTGATACACCAGCACAATGCTGTAGTGTTTGGATTTCGAACACTGCAAGGGAATGTTTGATAAGGGTAAAAATAAAAAGAGTGAAAATAGTTTCAGTCAAGGTTTTTAGGTTTAAAAAATCCTAACCTGTGAGCTAAATGTGTGACAGTGTGCAAAATCTTCATAATGTCACAATACTAAGCTATTCCTAAATTAATTAATTTTGCATTCTTCCTTAAGCCACCTTGAGGGTTTGGACTGAACCAAAACACAAGGTTAATTTGTTTGAATAAACCGAGATTGTAAAGATGGTTCCTCTAATTTTGTTCCACTGTCTTCATTGAGAGCATGTGCAACAACCATCAGATGATAAATTTCAAACCAGATGCCAACACAGTAAATGCCAGCAATGAGCATAAGTGTTCAAAAAAGAGAACAGTGGATAAAAACAAACCACTCTCTTTTGGCCCAAGATTTGACCAAACATTTTACTTCCTCTTTTATAAATTCCACATAATCAAGTCTTTATCATTTGTTTAATGATACCTTTCAACTTATTTTCATACCTATAATCATACAACTTATTAAAAATGAAACAGCAATCTACTAGAATATCATATTCTGTTTTCAATCTGATGAAAGCGCCTAAACTGAAGACCTTTAATTATTAAGTCATCCTTGCCACATTCTATACTTGCACTAAAAACTGAACTCCCATGCAAGATATTTAGCTTTGGATACCAATTCAGATTTTTGTTTCCTTTAAAAATAGCTTATTGATACAACAGGTACTATAATCACTTCCAGAGAATTCAGTTTGAAATGTGAAATATACTTTGGAAACTCTTCAACATTTAAACTCTGGCAGAGGTTCCCAAGCTTTGGCCCTCCAGACATTTTGGACTTCTGCTCCCAGAATTCCTGATAGTTGGCCAAGCTGACAATGCTTCTAAATACTTGGAGAGCTAAAGGGTTGGAAACTAATGTATTAGGCAATGTATATGCAAAGTTTCTGAAACAGATTGGCATTCTCATTGTTTAACCTGGATAATTTTAAATGTAGAAATAACACAGAGGTTTGACAAATCAAGGATTGAATACCTAATAAAATCAACTTAAGATGAGAAAAATTTATTTGAAAATTGCTTCTTTTCATTCAATTTGACATGCCATCATTAGTATCATATAGCTTAGCAATAAGAATGGTCCATGCCAATGAGCTGGAGTAAACAAAACAAAATAGACTTTGTGCACATTGAGAAATAAAACTTCAGTGTTCCCAGTGCTCACTATACTTATCCATTTTTATATGGTTCTTATGCATGAAAATTCAGTTTTCCTATCACCAAAGTCACCACAATAATAGGTCTAAGGAGTTAGTAAGATGAACAAGGTTCTCACGAGTGCCCTTCAATTAAGATTACAGGGTACCATCCTAAGTATGCATGCTTATCTACTTATATTTTAAAAAATCTTTCAGAATTCTGCAAACTCTAGGCTCCATCTTTATATTATGGTTTATTACCCCATTGGCAAGTATTTGAAAGCTCCAGATAGGGCAAAACATGAGAGCTCATCTGCTAAACTGGGAAGGGATACCATTAATATAATATTAATTATAAACTTTAAAAAGGCCAATTAATTTAAGACACAATGAAAGACTTTGGCTTTAAACTTCAAGGAGGATGGAAACCATAGCCAGCTAAAATTAACAACAAAAAGAACTGCTCTGGATGTTTAGTGAAACAACACTAGGAATGCACAGAGCCTTCACAGGGATAGCTCATGTTCTGTGAATCTCTCTTCTTAAAGATGTTTAAAATATATTTTTAATTGTTAGAAGCACTTAAATTGGAAGTTCTTTAAAGGCTAGGCAGGTTACAAAGTAGTCACAAAGAACTAATCTGCCCTTTTCCCTTTAAAATCTTCCTCCAAAAATGGCCTCTCTCAAGTTAAAATTCAGATGTAAATTCTGCAAAACAGAACTCCTGGTTTTTGTATTCCAAATTGTGCTCCAAGTGCTCCTATGTCTCACTACATTCACTCTTAATTTGCTTCAGGGGAGATTTGAAAAATGGGTAATGTTCCTGGAAATTTAGACTCTTCAAATGTGTGGTGTATCTTGAATAACAGCTATATATTCACAATAAAGATGGCTCAATCTGCCTTGTTCTGGTCATTCGATTTCAGATGTGTTTATCCACATCTCTTCTATCCCATTTCTACATTAATCTGTGATTTTGAGAAAAAAAGATCCATGTGACACTTCAGGTTCCACTCTAATATTTTAAATTTAATACAAGTTAGAAAATGTAACTGTCAAAGTTATTTCAAAGTTTATTTACTCTGAAAGCACATATTTTGATAGGTGATGTGTGTGTTTATTTAAGTTGAGAATTGTTGGAATATTCAGATATCACCAAAAACCACTGAATGATTAAACTCCATTCAGTACTTTAGTCCAGAATATACAGTTCAGCCCTCTATGGTGAATATTTGAAAAAGATCTATAATGTTATTGTAAGCATGAAAACACAATATTTTGGTATGCTGCTTTCTTTCCATCCATCATTCATGGAGATGTCGCTTTTTCTGTCTGAACTAAGCTATTCCATTATAAATAAAATTACAATAGATCCACTTTATAAACTTAGGCCAGTTTACTAGCACATTTGCTTCAGAAACCAGCATAGGACAAGATAACACCACAGTTAAACAGAAACACTAAGCAAGTGGAGTAGCCTTTGGCAAGCCTTACATTTAACAACTCACCTAGTAGCCATAGGCAGCCAAGATTTTCATGTGGTCCCCTTTCTACAAGTCAACCTTTAAAAAAAAAATCAGCCCCCCCCCCCCTATTTTTTAGCCTGCTAAAAAGTTGGATGTTTGTATTCCCATCCTGGTGGCTACAGAGAAAGGGCTTTTCCTCATCTGTGGTCAATCTGGAATTGTAGGGCACAAGTCCCACTGCAGGCTAATAATATTTTTTTAGAGGCTAATAATTTATGTAGACCTCTTCATGAAGCTGTTGAAAAGGATGGCTTAGACCGGGGTCCCCAAACTAAGGCCTGGGGGCCAGATGTGGCCCATCGAAGCCATTTATCCGGCCCCCACGGCACAAGAGCAGAAGGGGCTTCGGCTAAATAATCCAAGGGGTCTCTTCTTCTCTTACAACCATCATCATCATCATCATCATCATCATCATTATTATTATTATTATTAACATTGAGGCTGGGTGGCCATCTGTCAGGGATGCTTTGCTTGTGCTTTTGGTATGCAGAGGCAGAAGGGGGTTGGACACAGCAAACAAGATAGATCTGCTGGATTTCGTTTCACAAAATCACAAGTCGAACACTTCCCAGGTGTCTAGGACTGTGTGATGTATTTTTGGATGATGCGTGTAGATCCCAGTCGGGTGGCCTTTTGCAGATCCCAGTCGGGTGGCCTTTTGCAGTTGGCAGATCGTAATTTTGTCAATGTCTATTGTTTCCAAATGCCGGCTGAGATCTTTGGCACGGCACATTTTTTAAAATTATTATTATTATTATTATTATTATTATTATTATTATTATTATTAACATTGAGGCTGGGTGGCCATCTGTCAGGGATGCTTTGCTTGTGCTTTCAGTGCACAAAGCCAGAAAGGGATTGGACTCAATGGCCCAAAGGGTCTCTTCTAACCCTCTTTATTATTATTATTATTATTATTATTATTATTATTATTATTATTAATGATAATAATTATTGCTCAGTGGCCAACTATAGTCCGGCCCACCAACAGTCCGAAGGATCGTGAACTGGCCCCCTGTTTAAAAAGTTTGGGGACACCTGGCTTAGACAATGACTGCTGGTAAAGCATAAGGGTTTTAAGTACACAAGCCTATTCTTGCTTTCATCTGCCAAGTCATGATGTTTTAGACACTGTCTAAACCATCCCGAGCATTGGGATTGTTATATAAATATTACAGCTCACAATAATCTCAAAATAGAAAGTCAGTAATGAGTATGCAGTAAGTGCCACCACTGGTTATTTTAAAGATGTTGTTTTATAAAACAGTGGACATTTTCAATTTTACACCAAGGGAATTACTTAAATATAAGTATAGACAATGTTTTAAAAATATTTTTAGGATGCCCTTCCAGCAATTTAAAGCAAGATTTGTGCCCACATAATCACTATCTTAGATAAATTTAATATTTCAAATAGTAATTTCTTATATTATGCTCCTATAGACATTCAAGCAACTGACAATTAAAAATATTAGAAGCACAAAACATGTATTATAAAATTAAGAACATAACAAATATTACAAGAAAAAATACTGCAGCAAAACAGTAATAATAAAAAGAAGAATATCTCAGTTTAGATTAAGGAAAAACTTGTTGAAATCTAGACACACCTTATGTAACCTGTTCAACTACTGCTTCTTTCATAAATTCACTAGGGGGCCTCACATTCTCGGGCTCAATCTACCTTATGTTAGACAATAAACAGTAATATTACTTATTTTATGGGGTTGTTTTAAGGATTACAACACCATTACAAGAGCGTAACCCTTGATATATACTGTATCTACTGTGTTTCCCCCAAACAAGACAGTATCTTATATTAATTTTTGCACACTAGATCTTATTTTCAGGGGATATCTTATTTTGCTCTCTTCTCTGCTGAGGAAGGCACCTTCCCAGGCAAGGAAGGGGGGCGTTGCCGCCAGGGAAGGGGGCCGTCCCTGCTGGGGAAGGCGAAGGAAGAAGGAAAGGCATGCACCTTTCCCTGTTCCTTCGTGCCTTCCTCAGTGGCAACGCCGGCTTCCTCCTCCTACTTCTTACTTTCAGGGGATGTCTTATATTTGGCAATTCCCCCAAACCCCTACTAGGTCTTATTTTCAGGGGATGTCCTATTTTCAGGGAAACATGGTAACACTTGAAAGCACCAGATTTTATTGCTACAGGAACATAGGATTATCTATAATATGCTTTCATTCATTATTGAAAAATAGCTTCATCTTAAATAAAGATAAAGTTTCTTATTTTTCTTATTTAACAGGAGTATTTCAGAAAACATATTTCATCATCTGAATAAGATGTTTGCATCCTAGTATGAAAATACCTTCAGTTATACTAAGGTACATGATACATTAGAGAGCCAGGGTGGTGTAGTGTTTGAAATGTTGGACTAGAACTCTGTAGACCATGCTTTGAATCCACGCTCAGTCATGGAAACTCATCAAATGACAGACAAGTCACACTCGGCCTTGGAGGAAGCAAACCCCTATGAACAAATGTTGCTAAGAAAACCCCTTGACAGGTCCATCTCAGGGTTGTCATTATTTGGAAACTACTTCAAGGCATACAACATAAATACATGATATTTTAACCATAGCCTTATCCATACAGAATTTCTGCAAAGGAATAGGGCATGATCCCTGACAATTGGACAGCCCACTGTGAAACATTTGCTTGGTTCTTTGTGGACAAAGTCGCTCTGATCCGTTCTGGCTTTGACACCATATTAACAGCAGTCCCTGAGGATATAACACAAGCACCTGCTTGTCTGGTTTTAAGGGATTCTTTTCAAATGGTTCAGCTTGTGGATGTGGACAAGATGCTTGGAGTGGTGAGGGCTACCACATGCATCCTAGACCCTTGCCCATCCTGGCTGATGAAGGAAGCCAGAGGGGGTTTGGTGGAGTGGGTGAACATGGTGGTGAATGCCTCCCTTTAGGAAGGTAAATTTCCAGCGAGCCTTAAAATGGCTGGGATCAAACCGCTATTGAAGAAGCCATCACTGGACCCCACTCAACTGGACAACTATCAACCTATATCCAATCTCCCCTTCCTGCACAAGGTTGTGGAATGTGTGGTGGCCGCACAACTCCAGGCATTCTTGGTATAAACTGATTTTCTAGATCCGGCACAGTCTGGCTTTAGGCCGGGATACGGAACTGAAACAGCCTTGTTTGCCTTAGTAGATGATCTATGCCGGGAACTGGACTGGGGGAGTGTGTCCCTGCTGGTTCTGCTGGACCTTTCAGTGGCCTTTGATACCATTGACCACGGTATCCTTCTGGGACGCCTTGCGGGTATGGGGCTGGGAGGTACTGCTTTGCAGTGGTTCAGGTCCTTCCTGGAGGGCTGTTCCTAGAAGTTGTTGGGGGACATATGCTCAGCCCCACAACCATTGTCTTGTGGGGTCCCACAGGTGTCAGTACTGTCGCCCATGCTGTTTAACATCTACATGAAGCCGTTGGGAGAGATCATCCGGAGTTTTGGAGTACGGTGTCATCGGTCGGACTGGATGAGGGCGAACAAATTGAAATTGAATCCAGACAAGACAGAGGTCCTCCTGGTCAGTTGTAAGGCCGAACAGGGCATAGGATTACAGCCTGTATTAGATGGGGTCACATTCCTCTTAAGATGCAGGTTCGCAGCTTGGGGGTTCTCCTGGATTCATCATTGAGCTGGAAGCCCAGGTCTCGGCAGTGGCCAGGGGAGCTTTTGCACAATTAAAACTTGTGTACCAGTTGTGCCCGTATCTTAGGAAGTCTGACTTGGCCATGGTGGTCAACACTTTGGTTACATCCCAAATAGATTACTGCAACTCGCTCTATGTGGGGCTGCCTTTGAAGACTGTTCGGAAGCTTCAATTGGTGGCAGCCAGATTGGTCACCGGAGTGGCGTACAGGGAGCATACAACCCCCGTTACACCAGCTCCACTTGCTGCCAGTCTGCTACAGAGCACAATTCAAAGTACTGGTTTTAGCCTACAAAGCCCCAAACGGTTCTGGCCCAGCTTACCTGTCTGAACATATCTCCCCTTATGAACCACCTCATAGGTTAAGATCATGTGGGGAGGCCCTGCTCTCGATCCCACCTGCTTCGCAAGCGCAGCTGACGAGGACAAGAGATGGGGACGAGAGGCGGGGCCTTCTCGGCTGTGGAACTCCCTTCTCAGCGATATAAGATCAGCCCCCTCCCTTTTGGCCTTCAGAAGGAAAGTGAAGACCTGGCTCTGGGATCAAGCTTTTGGATAACTGTGCAGTGCAATAATAGACGTCTAATTTGTATAATGACCTCAGAATGGCTTTAGATCACGATTTTTTGGATGGCATGATTTTTAACTGTTGCAATGTTTAAATTTTTATGTTTTAGATTTTAAATATTTTATATGTGTTTTGGGGCATCGAATTGTGCAATGTGTAAGCTGCCTTGAGTCCCCTTCGGGGTGAGAAAGGCAGGGTAGAGATGGGGCAAATAAATAAATAAATAATGTTCTTTGCACTACAAAGGTAACATGTTGTATCCAGAACGCTCTCAATAAAAGTGGGAATCTTATTTCAAACCCTAGAGAGTTGTTATAGAAACACCTCTTACCATCTCCATGAACAGAAGCTCTTCAAAGCTTTAGGTGCTCTTACTGCCTATTACAGGGAACGCCAGCTGATCCCTAATTCATCTAAAACACAGACATGTGCTTTTCACCTTAAGAACAGACATGTATTTAGAGCTCTGAGGATTACCTGGGAAGGAATCCCACTGAAGTATTGCACCAGTTACTCTGGACCATGCTCTGACTTACAAGAAGCACTGCTTGAATATCAAGCAAAAAAAATGGTGGTGGAAAAAGATCATACGAAAGCTGACTGACACAACCTGGGGATCACAACCAGATACAGTAAAGACATCTGCCTTTGTGTTTTGCTACTCTGCTTCTGAGTATGCATACCCAGTGTGGAACACATCTCACCATGTTAAAACAGTGCATGTGGCTCTTAATGAGACATGCTCCATTATCACAGAATGTCTATGCCCCACACCACTGGGGAAATTATACTGTTTAGTCAGTATTGCACCACCTGACATCCGCCGGGAAGTAGCAGCCAACAGTGAAAGGACCAAGGCATTGATCTCTCCTGCCCATCCTCTGTTCAGATATCAGCCAGCATGCCAATGCATTAAATCAAGAAATAGCTTTCTAAGATCTACAGAGATATTCGCAGGAACATCTCAGCAAGCAAGAGTCCAAAAGCGGAATGCTAAAACCTGAAACCTCATTCCATAGCTGAGACTGGATGAGAGACTTCCTCCTGGGCACACAGAAGACTGGTCGACATGGAAGGCACTGAACAGACTGAGCTCTGGCACCACAAGGTGCAGAGCCAATCTTCAGAAATGGGGCTACAAAGTGGAGTCCGCAAAACACGAGTGTGAGGAAGAGCAAACCACAGATCCTTTACTACAATGTGTTCCTAACCCTGCCACATGCACCGTGGAGGACCTTCTCGCAGCAACACCAGAGGCACCCCCAATGGCCAAATTCTGGTCAAAGGACATTTAGTATAATACCAAGCTTTTAACTTTGTTTGTGTTTCTAAATACATTACAATTGTACCCCCGGTTTAGCTTCCGATAGAGTCTCTATTACTGCAAATGGTAGCCATTGCCTGTATTATGTAAGCTGTTCTTGGCTGAACCATATTCTAAACCTGGGATCTATTCAGTGATTTAGAGTAAATCCCATCAAACTCAATGGGGTTTACTGTTGAGTAAGCATGCTTCGGTACTGATTGAACTCTTCAGTCCCGTTACTTTCAGTTTGAATAGTTGAGCACAAGTTCAACTCTCCCCTATTAAAATTAATGGGACTTAGAAGAGTTTAGCCCTGAATGGATTGTACTGAAAGTGTTTCATAACAGGGCAGTATTAGTGTTATAACACAGCTATGGGACAGCAACAGTTATATCACTAGAGTATGTTAAAAGCTTAGGCTTCAAATCAGGGAATCTGGATGCAATGTTCCTTAAACTAAACTTTTCCCTTTACTTCCCTTAAAACACAGGGAGATTGACATGGTTTCATAACCAGTAAACCGAAGAGGTAGTATGACTAGTTTTGTTCAATGATCTTGTCGGCATGAGAAATGGTTTCTGTTTCACATTTACTGCATATCCAGGTCCAAACATTTCAGCATGAAATGTGTGAGGGAATGAATCTATAAAGTCCATTCCAAAAGCAATATTATTATTATCATTATTATTTTAAATCAGTCAATTTAAATACTGAATCCAAAATTTAGCAAGAAACAATTATACACCTAAATACAGCTACATAGTTATAAGCGTGTGCAACCAAAACCTTCTGATCAAACACTGTATATGCAATGTTCAGCTCCCTTTCCTTGAGCTGTTATTTGCTAGTTAGAAACATAGGGTTTTTGTTAGGAAGTAAATGTTAGCTTGTGTACAAAGGATTTTGTTTTCTCAGAAATGCCAACACTCTTTTACCACCACAGTCACCTAAAATTAGCCCTCTGAACTAACTTAGTAATAGAATGAGGCAGGTGCTTTCCCAG
Source organism: Anolis carolinensis (assembly GCF_035594765.1). Taxonomy (NCBI): domain Eukaryota; kingdom Metazoa; phylum Chordata; class Lepidosauria; order Squamata; family Anolidae; genus Anolis; species Anolis carolinensis. The sequence goes on along the minus strand of NC_085845.1, from coordinate 83,922,762 downwards.
TATTTCATTTAGCAACCCCCTCAAGTCAAATCGTGAGTGTCTGGATGAAAAGATCAAATGTCGCAAGAGCTCTAGTGCTGAGCCAGCTCCTTCCCACCATAAGTTTCACTTTCTATCTTGCCCTTTTGCGCCATCTCCGTTTTCCTATTACTGGAAGCCCAGAATCAAGAAGAAAAGAAACTAAAAAAGGGGAAGCTCCTAGTACTAGGATTCCCTTCCTCACCCCTCCATCTTTGCTATTTGTGACTAATAAATCCTTAATTTCTGCCATTGCACTAAACCAAGCTCGGTCCTACTACCCTTTTAAATCACAGATAAATATCACTATAGGTTGAACATCCCTTATTCAAAATGCTCACAACCAGAAACATCTTGGAATACCCAAGTTTGAATATGCAGGCAGTCCCCAAGTTACGAACAAGATAGGTTCTGAAGGTCTGTTCTTAAGCTGAATTTGTTTGTAAGTCGGAACAGGTACATTTTTAAGTGTAACTCCAGCTACACACACACACACACATAAGCTTTGAATAGCATAGGAAAGTCTTAACACTCCTGTAGTGTTTGTTTTGCTGTCTATGTCCCTGTAATTTCACCTCACTTTCTGTCCCTGTGAGAATAGTTTTGGAAAAATTTGGCTTGTGGAAACATGGATTGGAGAGAAAGCTTCAGTGGAGACACGTTTTCTCCATGATCATTCTTTCAGGAGCGAGTTTCCCTTCTGAGGGGTAGATTATTCTCACTTACTATTGTTCCCATCCTTAACTATGAGTCACTTGTAAGTTGGATGCTTGTAACTTGGAGACTGTTTGTATATACCTAATGAAATATAGAATCAGAGAAGCGTAAGAGTTGGAAGAGACCGCATGGGCCATCTAGTCCAACCCCCTGCCGTGCAGGAAAAGCACAATCAAAGTACCCCTGACAGATGGCTATCCAGCCTCTGTTGAAAAGTCTACAAGGAAGGAGCTTCCACTACGCTCCAAGGCAGAGAGTTCCACTGCTGAACAGCTCTTACAGTCAGGAAGTTCTTCCTAATGTGCAGGTGAAATGTCCTTTCGTGTCATTTGAACCAACTGCTCTGAGTCCTATATCTTGGAAATGAGACCCACATCTAAACATAAAGTCCACCGGGTTGCTGTGAGTTTTCCGGGCTGTATGACCATGTTCCAAAAGCATTCTCTCCTGACGTTTTACCCACAGATATATAAACCACACTTGCCTAGTTTCCAAAAGACCTCGCAACCTCTGAGGATGCCTGCCACAGATGTGGGCAAAACATCAGGAGATAATGCTTCTTTTTTTCATTTCAGGAGCAACTTGAGAAACTGCAAGTCGCTTCTGGTGTGAGAGAACTGGCCATTGCCCAGGAGACGCCCGGATGTTTTACCATCCTGTGGGAGGTTTTTGTCATGTCTCCGAATGGGGAGCTGGAGCTGACAATCTCCCTGGATTGAATTCGAACTGGCAACCTTAAGGTCAGCAACCCACCTTCAAGTCTGGAACATGGCCACACAGCCCGGAAAACTCACAGCAACCCAGTGGTTCCGGCCCTGAAAGTCCACCAATCATAGAAACATAAGAGTTGAATGACAGAATCATGGAGCTGAGAAGGATCGCATGGGCATTCCAGTCCAACCCCATTGTGCCAGACAGGAACACCTAACCCAAACACTCCTGAAAGATGGCCATCCAGCCTCTGCTAGGGGAAGGGATTCCACCACTTTCAGGAAGTTCTAATGTTGAGATAGGATCTCACATCTTTTTATAGAGGAGCTCAACCTCATTCCGCCCTGCAGGACACCCTCAATGAAGGCATCCCCAAGAGCGTCTGCTCAGAGGAGGAGATTCCCCCACAGTCACAAAACAGCCTCAGGAAGGCAAAGGTGTCACTCTCTGGGCTGCCCATGTGCTTTGGGGTTTCGGGTGAGGGATGCTCAAGCCTGTGTATTCACTCCCAACGGGGGACAACTGGCCCCATTGACGACCCCAACCCAAGCGGGTGACAAAGGGATCTGCTCCCAGAAGAGCCCCCCCCCCCGGTCCTCGTGCCTCGGCATGGCCTGCGAGCCGTTACACACGTCGCGCGCCACAAGCAGGTGAAGCCTGCTCTGTGCATGGAAGGCCCTGAGGGGACTCATTGCGAGGCTTGCTTGCTTTCTTTCTTTCTTTCCCGCCAGCCTCCCCGCGCTCCCTTCACCCTCCAACCTTGTAGGAGTCCGTGGCCAGGAGGATGTTGAAGTCGGCTCCCACGCCTGCGCTCTCCATGTCTGAAAGGATGAGGAGGAGGAGAAGCGTTGAGAAGGCAGGTTCTTCTTCCACTGCTGCTGCTCCTGCCGCCGCCTCTCCGCTTTTGCCCACAGCCTCAGCACCTCAGGGGCGGCCCCCGACGACGTCACAGGCCGCCTCTTTCCCTCCCCGCTCTTGATTGGCTGCCGTCCCCGAGGCGGAGAGGGAAGGGCCGCCAGAAAGGGATTATGAGGTCACAGGGAGGCGGGCTCTCTCGGCACCTCCTTCCGCGCTGACGTCACGCTCCTCTGCTCCAAAACGTCACGCGAGAGGGGCTTCAGGTTCTCTTTTCTCATTGGCTTGGAGGCGCGAGGCGGTGTATGATGGGGCGGGGCCGAGGGGGAGAAAGGGCGTGAGGCTCGGCTCGGCCGGGATGGCGGTGGGTGCGGGGAGCGCATGCGCGGCGGGAAGACGCGGCTCTGCTTTCGATTCTCAAGCGCGGAGGGAGGGAGGGGGGGGGGGAGATGCGAAATAGAAAGCGCGGCGTGAGGGGAAGCCCGGCAGTTATTCCAGGAGTTGGCTCTGAATGTCTTCCCAGAAACCTGGTTTTTTTTTTTACTCCCAGCGTCAAATATCTGGCCTCGTGTCCTCAGCAGAGTGACAGGTGCTGCGCCATCTTCCCTACTCAAGAGTAGGCCTCGCTTAATTCTGTAGGCCTAAGGATTTTACTTTCTTCCAGGCCCCATCTACACAGTTGTATAAAATCCACATTGAACTGGATTATATGGCAGTGTGGACTCAGCCATATAACCCAGAATACCAAGGCAGGAAATCCCACAATATCTGCTGGGAACTGGTTATTATTATTAATTTATTTCTATCCCATTTTTCCCTCAGATGGGGACTCGAAGCAGTGAACAAAATGTAAACAAAACATTACATAGCAAAAAAATAAACATAATACGGTAGAGTCTCACTTCTCCAAGCTAAACAGGCCAGCAGAATCTTGGATAAGCGAATATCTTGGATAACAAGGAGGGATTAAGGAAAAGCCTATAAACATCAAATTAGGTTATGATTTTACAAATTAAACACCAAAACTTCATGTTATACAACAAATTTGACAGAAAAAGTAGTTCAATACGCAGTAATGTTATGTTGTAATTACTGTATTTACGAATTTAGCACCAAAATATCACGATACATTGAAAACATTGACTACAAAAATGGCTTGGATAATCCAGAGGCTTGGGTAAGCGAGGCTTGGATTAGTGAGACTCTACTGTAATCAGACCCAAACATCTGATAAAAAAATATACAATACACGACACACATAGTACAAAAGCAGCAAAAACAATGTAAACATTCAATAGATTAAAAAAAACAAAATAATGTCCATTCCTTTAGGCCACTGGCAGATCCATTGCCGGAGGACCTGTGTTAGTTGGATAAGTCTAAAGTGGTGGTGTCAAACTGCATTTGCTTTCTAGCAGGCATTGGCAAACTTCATCCCTTCAGGCGTTCCATGTCCCAACTCCTAACAGCCCCAGGCCCCCTCCCTGAGTCCACACTGTCATATATTCAAGTTCAAAGCAGATAATGTGAGATTTTATTCAGCTGTGTGGAAGGGGCCTTAGGGCCTGTCCAGACAGTACCTTTATCCCAAGAGTTTCCCCATTCAAAATGGAGGGTGACGAAACGACATGTGAGAAAATGTGAGAGAAATTGCTACAAAGCCCAAAAAATGCAAGATTTTCAGTTGTGGGAATATCCCAGTTCTGGCTGAAAAATGGAGATAATTCGAATCTCTGTCTCTACACTTAGAAAATATGGGATTTTTTATGTTGGTTTGTTCCCGGGTTATACATGTCAGTTCCTAACTGGTTGTATCCTAAAAACGTGACAACAATTGACTAGAGGGTGAAAGTTTTATCTTGGCAGGAGAAACTTCGTCCTTCACACGTTTAATGAAGTTTGTGACACACAAACAGGTTTTGGCATGTAATCAACTTTCCCATGTTTTTATGATAAAAGCAATGAGAAACAGACATGTATAACACAGGAACATCACCCAGGCACAAGCACATGGCCAACAGATGGCCACACAGCCTTTAGAACCCAGGAACGGAACTTATGCAATGATTTGGATATTCGCATCATAAGTATTTTTATAAAAAAAAAACCCGCCAAAAATTCTGGCTGATGTCCCACGGCAGCCATCTTGGGGGCTGCAAAATCCCAGGACAAAGCAACAAGTGTAGACGATGGAGGCAGAAATCCCAGGACCAACAGGTCTGTATGTGGACCTCTTCTCAGGTCCTTTTTGTTTGTTTGGTTTTTTTTTGTTTTGTTTTTTTGCCCCTGACTAAAACCTGTGGTTTGGTGCTGTCTGGAAGCACCCTTTGTCACGCTACCATTTATTCCAGTTCAAAGCAGATAATGTGAGATTTTATTCAGCTGTGTAGAAGGGGCCCCAGGTAACCCATTTCAAAGTAGATGTTGATTATCTGCCTTGATATACTGGGTTATATGGCTGTTTGGAAGGACCCTCTGACTCTGTCCAGTTGTCATGTTTATGAGGGAAACAAACCTCATAAGGGCACCTACAAAACACCCAAACTCAATGCAGTAAAGAAGCTCCTATAGGGCTGCATACAGGCATGTAGCCGGGGGGGACCCAAATTCTCAGAGTGGTCTGCGAGAAGGCCTTACATTTATTATTTAAACTACTATGTTTATTCATATCATGATCTGATCACCATGCTCAATATATCCCATATGCATTGGGGTATTGGGATAATGATACAAAAGGTTTGCTAGGGTAGATCCTCTCCTGCCCAGACTCACCCCCCCCCCCCAACCAAAATCCCAGCACCCCCGGAATCAAAATCCTGGCTAGGGGCCTGGTTGCATAGATCAGGTTGCAAGTCATTCATGGGTGTTTAAGGAAACCAGAGCTGGCTGCTGAGAAACGGGGGGGGGGGGGGGCACCCCTGTAACCGACACCTAAAGGTACAAAGGAGATGGGTGTTTTCAGGGGGAAAGGAAATCCATTGGGAGTTGGCAACTTTCCTATGTGTTTGTGTAAATATATATGTATCTAATCTATAAAAGGTAAAGGTTTCCCCTGATGTTAAGTCCAGTCGTATCCGACTCTGGGGGTTGGTGCTTATCTCCATTTCTAAGCCGAAGAGCCGGCGTTGTCTGTAGGCACCTCCAAGGTCATGTGGCCAGCATGACTGCATGGAATGCCGTTACCTTCCCGCCAGAGCAGTACCTATTGATCTACTCACATTGGCATGTTTTCGAACTGCTAGGTTGGCAGAAGCTGGAGCTAACAGCGGGCGCTCACTCTGCTCCCCAGGTTTGAACCTGTGTATATATATAAAAATCAAAGTACCGATGTTGGTTGGTTTGTACCATAAAGGCTCCTACAGGCAGTCTTGGATGACACACTTCATTGACCCAATTCAAACTGGCTTCAGAGCAGGATACGGAGTTAAGACTGCTATGGTCGCCTTAGTGGATGATCTCCATCTGGATACTGACAAGGGGTTTGTGTTCCTGTTGGTGCTTTAGACCTCTCAGTGGCCTTTGATACCATTGACTATGGGATCTTTCTGGAATGTCTGGGATGTGTGGGAATTAGAGGCACTGTACTGCAATGGAAAAGGAAGGAAAGGAAGGTAGGCTAGAAGATCTTCGCTCCGTCTCATTTCTGCCTTGATAGCCACGACCTCCTAGTGACTTTGGACCTTGTTATTCAGCCTTGTTTCCTTCTTGTTCCCTGCTCAAACTTTCCAACAGTTTGAGCGTGTTTCGGTTTTTGGACTTTGGACAATTATATTGGACATTTCTCTTCATCTTTTTGGACTTGTTTCTACGTTTTCACAAAGGACTATTTCCCATTCATCCTTTCCGCTTATGCATTCCTGAATTTATATTTGCTTTAATAAAGATATTATATGATTATTGGTCTCTGTCTAGTTTCCAGTGCTCACGCTGCCTTGGGGTGCAACAAGTCTATAGTCTGTAAATATACTTGTACTCATTGAAAGCCATAATCATATTGTAACCATTAAAGTCCAAACAGCAACCTGCTTTCATTGAAGATCAAACACATACATGCATCCACCTCCATTGAGGTCTGATGCAAGACTGAATACAAAATGGAGTCCTGAGTCTGCACATGCTCAATGCAATCACATGTCTAGAATCCCTCCCACACCAAAGAAGTACAAACTGGGAAATCAACATATACATAGAATACAGGTTAGCTGGGAAGCCACCACCGAGAAGGCCCTCTCGCTCGTCCCCACCAACCGTATTTGATACAGTGGTGGGACAGAGAGAAGGGCCTGACAAGCAGATCTACTCATGCCGGTTCATAGAAGGAGATGCGTACCCAAAGCGCATAGGGCTTTATAGCCCACCTGCACTTTGAATTGGGCCTGGAAACTTGGAATCCAGTGGAGCTGCTTTAAAAGGGGCATGGTATGGTACCTAAAGCTTGCCCTGGTTAGTAATCTGGCTGCCGACCTTTGCACTGACTGTAGTTTCTGAGTTGTCTTCAAAGGCAGCCCCACATAGAGTACATTACAGTAGTCCATTCTGGATGTAACTAAGGCATGGACCACCATGGCCAAGTGAGACTTTTCAAGGTATGGTTGCAGCTGGTGCACAAGTTTTAACTTTGCGCAGGCCCTCCCAGCCACCGCCAATACCTGAGCTTCAAGCATCAGCGATGCATTCAGGAGAACTCCCAGACAATGGACCTGCATCTTTGGGGGAGTGTAACTGCATCAAGCACAGGCTGCCACCTTATACCCCGATCGGTCTCGTGACTGACCAGGAGGACCTCTGTTTTGTCTGGATTAAGCCTCAGCTTGTTGACTCTCATCCAGTCTGTCACAGCTGCCAGGCATTGGTTTAGGACCCGAGGAGCTTCCCTGAAATTTGGTGGAAAAAAGTAGTAGAATTGTGTGTCATCAGCATAGAGGTGGCACCCATGGAGAATTGGAGGTTTCAGCAATATGTAACAGAGGGGATTTTTCAAATAGCCATAATTGCAAAGACTTTTATTTCTGCTGCCACCAAAATGTAGAGGATTTGAATTCGCTGCCTCTACCAGTGCTGCCACCAATGCTTTATTCAGGAGCCTCTTTTAGGTTAGGATATTGAGAGAGAGACACGATACACTTTATGTGAGGAGAAACAAGAAATTGTTGTTTATTTGTAGTTTGAACAGTAAATATGTGTGATGGTTTCATTCAGATTGAACAGTAAATATGCTTAGCAATTTCATTAAAGGCTTGTGCTTTTCTCTTCAAAGGATGTTCATATAACTTGGTTTCTGGGTAAATATGTTCCTTCACCAAGGAAACACAAACTGGACAATTTACTTTTAAATCCACTTTTCCTGGTATTTAAACAGCAATACTCTAGACCAGGGGTCCCCAAACTACGGCCCGGGGGCCACATGCGGCCCATTGAAGCCATTTATCCGGCCCCCATGGTGGCAGCGGCTCCCTCCTCCTCTGCCGAGGATGATGCCTCTTCCCACACCTTCCAAAGCTTTGTTTATAATGGTATTTTAATTATTATTTAATTAATTATTAATTATTAAGGGGTGCTTTGCTAGTGCTTTTGGTGCACAAAGGCAGAAGGGGGTTGGACTAAATGGCCCAAGAGGTCTCTTCCAACTCTCTTTATTATTTTTTTTATGATGATGATGATGATGATGATGATGATTATTATTATTATTATTAACATTGAGGCTGTATTTGTTCCCATTTTGTTTTACTTCAAAATAAGATATGTGCAGTGTGCATAGGAATTTGTTCACAGTTTTTTTAAAAAAACTATAGTCCGGCCCTCCAATGGGCTGAGGGACCGTGAACTGGCCCCCTGTTTAAAAAGTTTGGGGACCCCTGCTCTAGACTATAGAGTTCACAAATATAGGTCTCAGCCTTTCCTTTCCTGAAGACTAACTATATTTCTTCAAAGAGGCTTCCTCTTCAAAACACAGTTCCCAACTGACTGCATTCCAAAAACCAACTGCTAACTGCCTGAATTCCAAACTTCAACTGAAAAAGAATTCTCTGGCTCCAACTGTCACTTTGGCTTCGCCCATCTCCAATTGCTAAGCAACTTCTCATTTGCATTCAGCCAATCAGACTGCATCTATTGTAATGGCTGCTTGACTGCTCCTCCCCCTTGCTCTGCTGAGCTTCTGCAAGTAAGGCCTGTAAAATGGCCCGGAAAACATACAACTCTGTGATTCCAGCCATGAAGCCTTCGAAAACACAATGCAAATCGTATTTTTGTAAGTTCAAGCCCAACCTGTGTCATCAAGAACACAGCAGACCCCTGCCTTCAAATTGATCTGACCTGCTGCAGGCAGTTCCACAGGTCCCAAGACCCACAATTGGACGGAATGGGGTGGGAACGTGATCCAATCTGCAGCCACTCATCTCTAATGCTTCTTCTGATCTCTTTCCTAACCCCAACCTTGTAACAAATCCCCTAATAAAATGTTTCCTAACTTGCAACTTTATTCCTGCTTTCTGATACACTGTGTCCTTTTTCTTCCAAAAAATAACAATAAAACCTTATAAACTACCTTTTGGGGCCGTGGGAAGCCACTGGCCAACCCAGGGGGCCTCCATAGGCAACCTGGGGGAAACAGAACCACGTTTTTCCAAACCGCGGATACGGAAACCGCACTAACCCCCGTAACCGCGGGTTTGCCAAAATGCTCCGTTTCGGTGGCATATTCTTCCTGACTAAATCCTAACACTAACTGCTATCTCACTTTTTGCGCCAAGGGCTCCTGTGCTTGGAAAATAAACTTTTTGTTTTAAGAGCCAAATTTAAAGGGACAAAAACAGCTGAACGGTGGAAGTCCGCTGCCGCCGCCGTCCCCCTCGCCAAGCCAGGAGCCTCGGTGGCCGTTCCTCTGGATCTCCCTGGAATGACACCACGACTGAGCCACGACTTGGGAGGAAAGCTATAATCTCCCAAGGACCAAGGGCCAGCTCCGGGGCCCCTGCAGAACCGGACTTTGCCTGGAAATCACCCTCCTTCTAACCCCATGGAGACTGCTAGCCTGCTGCCAAGAGATCCAGATTTCCCACTATGTCTTAATGCTCTAATTTCTCTCATTTCTCCTTTATATGAACTGTATGCTTATATGTTTATGAAATATTGGAATCAATTCTTTATTAACTGTTTAGCCAAATGTAACTTGGCCTGTGGGTTCCCTGGAAGACCCCCAAACTCATATATTTCCCCTTTACATATATTTTATTACAGAGAAACCCGGGTTTTCCCTTCCTTTTAAAACCGGAGGGAATCTGAATTCCCTCCCTGTCCTCAGACGAACCGCGATACTGCTGAATTGCCTACCCCCAGCATACACTTTCATTCATAACTCACTCAATTTTGCACCAAGAATCACCCCTTTTCATATTTATGGCTAGAATCGCCTAATCTTTAAAATACAACCATCGGAGATGATTTTTGACCGTTTTTTCTCTGATCATCAGCTGATTGTCAAACTGCGTTCTTTGCGTAAACAGCCTCCTGCCTTGCGCTATTGGCGTAGGAATGGAAAATAAGCTATAAATGTTAATATTTGGTACTTTTTTCGGTAATTTTGGGGTGAAATGGCTAGAATATGATTCTCTATATTTCTAAATTCCATTATCTCTTTTCCTTGTGCCTGACCTCGCCCTGAACTATCCAGCTTCTCTCTTTTTTTTTTCCTTCCTGGAAGGAAGCGCCCCGCCGATTGAAAGGGCGCAATCAGCTTATCATGCAAAGTTAATCCCAAAGTACATTTGCATGGGACAGGACAAAGGAATCCTCCTGATCTCGGAGCTGGTCCATCAGCGAGGATCTCCACATGGAAGACTTAGTCATTTTGCTTTGGGGACCCAAAAGAGCCTTAGGAAAGCTTTTTTATCCCTACAACAATAAACTTCTTTTCTATATTGCACGTCCACCCCAGTCTCACACTGTAGGTAATCAAGGAACCGTTAAAGACAGGAAAGCCGGACAAAATCCTATCAATGTCTCATCCAAAAAGACAATAACTCTAGACTCCCCTTGTAGGCAAACGCCTCGGGGGGTCCGATTGGCAGCCCGATTACACATGATTCATTCATCAGGACATTGTCTCTCCCTGTCCCACCTCACTACCTCCTGATTCGCTGCTGTGGAGACGAAGAAAGCCCGTGGTTGGTTCCTAGAGCGAGGCGGGAGACCAAGCCTCCTCCCAGCTGGGACGCACCGGCCAATCAGCGGCCAGTGGGCGGGAGGAAGAGGGTGGGAAATTTGAAGAGGCTTCACTTTGAAAATTGTATAAAAATGGCATTTTTCTCTGTATCCACATGCTTTGCCTGACGAACAATTGTATCCTTTTCAGCTGAATCGCAATAAAGATCACCTCGGTGGCATTTCCTTCAACTTTGGCTGAGTTTTTCATTTCGTCTCAGGAAGATCTATAGATTGGGCTTCCCTGGCTCGCCAAAGTAGCGATCCCTCCTCGTTGGGATCATATAGTCTCACCTCACTGGGGCAGACTTCCCAAAGTCCGCGGTCGATTTCACCTGTATGATAGAAAGCATTCCAGTGTAAGAATTTAACACAGCAAGAAATTGAGCTTTAACTTTTAAAAAGCAATAGTTACTGTCTGTACTGGAAAAACTAACCTCAGTGTCCATGGAATAGGAATAAACGGAAAGGGTATGTAGAGGCTAGCATTTTTTGCTGTTAAAAATGTTGTGATAAACACATGGTTGGTTCTTAAAACAGTTTCTCAGACTGTTCCTCCAGATGTGTTGGACTTCAGCTCCCACAATTCCTAACAACTAGTAAACCGGCTGGGATTTTTGGAATCTAAAATCCAAAACACCTGGAGAAGCACTGCCTTAGAAGAAAGGAAACTTGTTCCTAAAATTTTCCACCTGTAGTAAAATGTGCCTGTCGAAGAAATATGTTTACATATGAATGAGCTTGCCCTTTTTTTAAAGAAGCTCTGCCTAGATTATCTGGGCGGTATTTATTTTCCACACCCCATGGGAGCGGTTAGCTATTGTGCCATCCTTACCAGGTGAGTTAAAAGGAATTACAAATAAGCTGTCAAATCATAATGAAATATGTTCTTGTCCTACTTTTTCAAAATCCCATGAGAGTTAGTATTCTGCTAAAAGTCCAGTTTCTACAAGCTTACATGCCACTCTTTGGCAGCCACATGGTGCAATTCCTTCTGTTCACAACACAAAGGTGTGGCCCTGCCACAAGCATTTAACCCTCAGGCTGTTGGTAGATAAAACATGTAGATATTATAAAGAGATCAGCAGAGCTCATTCCCCTCTTAAATTAATTTCAGTTCAGGATGACAAGCAAAAAATATGCATACTCATGCAAATAGATTTTAAAAGTAAGTATATCTGCATGTATACATATGCTTTTTAACTGCAAATATAAGCAATGAGTACTTATAACATAGTTATGGAATACAGTATACAGTAGTACAATTTGATTATACAGTGTATTCCACAAAATTCTGACTTAAATTTGGTAAGTATAAAGTCTCTCCAACAATTATAGCACTATGAAACCTCTTTAGCTTTCAGGGTTGCATCCCATAGGATCCTGGGATGTTTTGCTTGTAGAGGCACTAGAGTTCTCTAACTGAGAATTTGAAATGCCTTTCCCTAAACATGCATATATGCATACACAGATAAAGCAGTGTCACCTTCTGACCGCTGAATAATCGATGACAAATGTCTGCTTTCCTGATCTTGAAATGTAAATCATAATATGTAGGACCAGGTATGCTGACTCTCAGGTGAGTTCTAAATTACATTAATATAATGAAAAATTAACATCTACAAATAATAAAGCTTTTTCTAATACACACTATTCATCAAATAAATAGTTTTGGTTGTGTTACAAGCTGGTCTAATTACAAGCTGTGTAGATGCGGGGAATGCCGTGGATTGTCGAAGGCCTATCTGGATTTCAATAAGGCCTTCGACAAGGTCCCCCATGACCTTCTGGCAAACAAGCTAGTCAAATGTGGACTAGGCAAAACTACGGTTAGGTGGATCTGTAATTGGTTAAGTGAACGAACCCAAAGGGTGCTCACCAATTAGTCGTCTTCATCTTGGAAAGAAGTCACAAGTGGAATGCCGCAGAGTTCTGTCCTGGGTCCGGTTCTGTTCAACATCTTTCTTTCTCTCTTCAATCGCACAGTCGTTTCCGACTCTTCGTGACCTCATGGACCAGTCCATGCCAGAGCTCCCTGTCAGAGCTCCAACATCTTTATCAACGACTTAGATGAAGGGTTAGAAGGCATGATCATCAAGTTTGCAGACGACACCAAACTGGGAGGGATAGCTGACACTCCAGAAGACAGGAGCAGAATTCAAAACAATCTTGACAGATTAGAGAGATGGGCTGAAATTAACAAAATGAAGTTCACTTAGGCAGAAAAAACGGAATGCAAAGATACAGAATGGGGGACGCCTGGCTCGACAGCAGTACGCGTGAAAAAGATCTTGGAGTCTTCGTGGACAACAAGTTAAGCATGAGCCTACAACGTGATGCGGCGGCAAAAAAAACCAATGGGATTTTGGCCTGCATAAATAGGGGTATAGTGTCTAGATCCAGGGACATCATGCTCCCCCTCTATTCTGCCTTGATCACACCTGGAATACTGTGTCTAATTCTGTGCACCGCAGTTGAAGAGAGATGTTGACAAGCTGGAAAGCGTCCAGAGGAGGGCGACTAAAATGATTAAGGTTCTGGAGAACAAGCCCTATGAAGAGCGGCTTAAAGAGCTGGGCATGTTTAGTCTGCCGAAGAGAAGGCTGAGAGGAGACATGATAGCCATGTACAAATACGTGAGGGGAAGTCATAGGGAGGGGAGAGCAAGCTTGTTTTCTGCTGCCCTGCAGACTAGGACACTGAACAGTGGCTTCAAACTACAGGAAAGGAGATTCCACCTGAACATTAGGAAGAACTTCCTGACTGTGAGAGCTGTTCGGCAGTGGAACTCTCTGCCCCGGATTGTGATGGAGGCTCCTTCTCTGGAGGCTTTTAAGCAGAGGCTGGATGGCCATCTGTTGGGGGTGCTTTGAATGAGATTTTCCTGCTTCTTGGCAGGGGGTTGGACTGGATGGCCCATGAGGTCTCTTCCAACTCTGCGATTCTATGATTCTATGATTCTATGTTATTTATTTTAGGTGCTTAGAAACCTTTTTTGTTTTTTAGCAAAAAGCAAACAAACCTAAATCCCTCTTTAGAACCAATGTTGTTAAACTGGAAGAATTTGTTTCATTACTTAAAAGCCTTAAAAGAACACAAAGATCAAGGTATCATTTCTGTAGTTTGTAATGTTTCTAAAACAGTGGGAGGAGGTATCATGTAAATTACTTTTCAAATATCAAAATGAGAAATCTCAAGCTATATTGAGTATTATTGTCACTGAGTTATTTGTTATTGACATATAATCTATGTATACACATAATAAAAGTGAAAATATGTATGTGTGTATGTGGCTGGGGTGTCCACTTACACAAACAAACTCCTGCCCCCACAAACAGCTATAGTTCCCACTACTCAGGAGACACCAATGGCCCTCCCTCCAATGACATTGCAGATTATATCGAGCACCATAAACATGTCCAAGAGCCCTGACAATGTCCTCCACAAACACCATACTGCCCACCACTCAAGTGAAGGCTTTCATACTGGGACAATTTCCTCCTAGATTTTCTGTGTTTCCTCCACCACAGACATCCCAGTGTTTCTTACTCTCTCCATTGGTGTGGAATTTGCATGACCCTGCCCACTGTCTCTCCCATAACCCTTTCCTATTCTTTTCTAGGGCACAAATCAAACAGAGGAATTGATCAGCTACTGAACATACTAGAGATGTATGGGGAGAATTCATGATTTATAGGAGCTGTAGGTACAAGGATGTATTGTTCACCTGCAATCCAAGAGCTCTCTGAATTCCACCAGCAATTGACCTGGAACTAACTTGGCACACAAAACCCCCATGACCAACAAAAAATACTTTTGAGAGATTTATAGGAATAGTAGTTCACCTACACCCAGAGCACACTATGAACCCAAACAATGATGAATCTGGACCAAACTTGGCATGCATACCTGGTATGCTAAAAATTGAATATTGGTGGGTTTTGAGGGGAATTGGCATGGAAATTTTGGAGTTGTAGGTACTGAAATGTATAGCTCACCTGCAATCAATGAGCACTCTGAACTCCACCAAAGATGGAATTGGACCAAACTTGGGACACAGCCCCCATTACCAGAAAACAATACTGGATGTCTTTGGGGAAAATTCACCTTGATTTGGGGGAGTTGTAGTTCACCTACAGGAGGTCCTAGAGAGGCCCGCAAACAATTCCAATGAGTAAGTGAAACCATTGATACCGAGTCTATGATAAAGAGGATCATACAATGGTTGAGATCCTGTGTTACTAGACATAACCACTGTGATAAATCTCTGTCTCTGTAGTTGTGTATAATGATGCCACTTGTTAAAAACATACCTTTTCAAAGATTGTTTTTTGTGGCAAGGGCTCACTAAAAAGATCTCTGGGGCACTAGAGGTCAGCATGCTGGAGAATATTATTTGCAGCACTCTTCTGACCCTGGGACATCTTGACAGTAGGCAGTAGGAAAATCCCTTGGGATCCTGCCATTACTGTTACTCTGAATGTGCCCTGCAGCTAGCTGGGAAATCACATCTTTTCCCACGACCATGATCTGCAGTGCCTCAAAATCCCTTTGGTTAGACCACTGCCAGGCTGAAGGGGTAGGATTTATAGGTCTACAGTTGGTCATGTGAATCCTTAACCGCTATCAGATCCTAAGTCCAGCTTATGTTCTTATATAAGTACTAAACAGGATGTTAGCCTCCGATTGTAAAATAAAAGACTGTGACCCTTTCAACACAGCTGTATAAAATCCACATTGAACTGGATTATATGACAGTGTGGACTCACATAATCCAGTTCAAAGCAAATATTGTGGGTTATCTGCCTTGATATTCTAGGTTATATGGCTGTGTGGAAGGGCCCTATGACTACAATCATTGATAGTAGTCATAGGGATAGTGCCAATGAAGTGCCAGTGTAACTTACTTTAGAGTAAACATGGGTTGAGTTAAGCTTCCAAAAGCACCTTGCCAATATTAGGGTGGGCAACTTCTGACCCATATTTTTAGATTGCTATTCCTATCAGGGAAGGGCCGGGCTATAGCAGCTGGTTAGTAGCTCACTACTAACTGAGAGGTCATGAATGCGAGCCACTATAGAATCCACAATCAGCACGTAGACACTGCGAACATAAAACTTGAATCTGAGCCAAAAATACAGATATTCAAAACATTGCCGCTTACCAGATGAAGGGTTAACTGAAACTGGAGTAAACCTGGGAACCAGTAGTAAACGGCTTACATAAACGGCTTACTTCGGCTCACAGCCAGCCACTCTAAAATAACATCTATTTGACCGGGCTTCCTGGCTGGGAACTGTAAACGACTGCAACATCTGTTCCCCTATTTGGAAGCTTATCTCTGAAAAACTGAACTTATTGTCAACAAACTGAAGCTACGGCTAATTGACTGCATTTACAACCTGAGGAGTCCTATAGAACTGCTTCAAGACTACAGAGACTTTGATTTGTTTTGACTCCAAGCCAGGTTTGAGTCAATTGATTTGTATACTGATATATTTAGTTTCACAGCATATTACATACCATTTTGGAGAGACTGAATGTACACATACTGTGTCGCTAACAAATTTTAGTTGGAGTCTTGTTGATATATGTCTGATATGTGTTCTATACTGTAAACTGCTCTGTGTAGCATTTAAATCTGGATGATTGCAGTCTATAAAGCTCTATACTCTGTAAGTTACTACTCTGTAAGTTACGACTGTGTGCCACTACAGCTGACTGAATTTGGTCATCAGTTGTATTATTATTTGTATTATTGTTAACATAATTAGGTATATGATGCTCTAATATACATATTGTGTTCTGTGCTTTGAACCTTTATCTTGGTGCATATTTTTCAGATATTGTTTAGAATAGACAGCTGTGTTTAGTTATTATTATAGGTCATGAGTTCAAACCAGCCTGGGTCGGATTGAGCGCCCGACCATTAAATAGCCTAGCATGTTGTTTACCAAACAACCTGAAAAAAGTTGCATCTGTCAAGTAGGAAAATTTAGGGACCGCTTTATGCGGGGAGGCTAATTTAACTAATTTGCATCACCATAAAAACGTCCAGCAGCATGTATGTGAAAGAATGAGGAAGTACTTCATCAAGGACTCGGTGTCACAGTGGATGATGAAGCAGCAGCTCCCCCTGTGTCTGAAATTGAGCATAACCTCATGAAGCCAGAAGCTGGAAAATGTTAAACAGCCTTTGTGTCTTTGTCTGTATGTCTAATGACATTGAATGTTTGCCATGTATATGCACATTGTGATCCACCCTGAGTCCCCTTCGGGGTGAGAAGGGTGGAATAGAAATACTGTAAATAAATAACGAAAGAAATATTACCCTTAGCTTGCATAGGCATAAATGATTCTACAACTAGGAAGCCTCACCGCTAGCTTTATGCAGTGCTTGCTGTGCAAACTTTGAGATCATCCCCAAGGATATTTGGCTGCTTTTTGATCAAAGGTTCTTTCTACATCCTACATTTTGGGAAACCCAGATCTGTCATTAAGTACACATACAACAAAAAGCAGAAGACTAGATGCATGGTTTCAAATTGGATTGAGTGATGCTTGTAGCAGTCCATATGGTACATATTCAGCAAAAGGACCCATAGCATTCTAAAGCATTTGATGGTAAAACACTATACAAGAACTGGACCCTCCGATACTGTCACTGATGTTTTAATGGACTAGTTTTAAAAGATCAAAGTGAACAGCAGCAGCATACAAAGACAGCCAATAAACAAGTTGCACCATGGAAGAATAGAAAGCAAGCTTTCTTGTGAAAGATGGAGGATAATCCATCTCTTGCCAGCTGCATGACATTTGTTATCAAAGAAGCATGTTGCGCCAAATAGTGAGAAACTCTGACATAATTTTATCTCAGATTTTGTCTCACTATGCAGTAGACATAATATCACATATTTGAGATAATGAGAGCAACCTGAGGCTGAGCAATCCAATAAATTTTCTGAGGAATTCAAAAGGGCAATGAAAGTGTTGACAAAATATTCACATAATTATAAGATTATTCACTACATTAACTAGAAAGAGAACATGCACAGGGCAGTGATACATCTGTACATTTTGTAAAGACACCCCCCCCCCCACCCCAAAGACAGCCATCATTCCTGCAAGTAGTTGGTTAAGTGGGTTGCTGTGAGTTTTCTGGCCTGCATGGCCATGTTCCAGAAGCATTCCCTCCTGATGTTTCACCCACATCTATGGCAGGCATCCTCAGACGTTAAAAGGTCTGTTGGAAACTAGGTGAGTGGGGTTTGGTATTCTGGATACATTTTTCCCACAGTTGGGTGTGTGGCAAGGGCCATGGAGAAGCCCCCATAACACCTTATTGAATGGATTTTTTATCATGCTTGATATCAAGCAAATAATTTCTCACTCAGTAATCAGTGACCCCCTAATTTCATAGAGTGTTTTTAGGCAAAGAATGCTCAGAAGAGATTTTGATGGTTCTGTCTTCTGAAATAAAGCTGACAGCATCTGGTATTCATTGGGGGTTCCTGTCATAGTATTAACCAGGGCTGACCTTCTTTAGCTTCCAAGACCAGACAGGATCTGGTGCTTTTAGAGCATTTAGGTCATTCAATTGAAGACTGAAAATAGATGAAAACAATACTATATAGAAAGAAGAGATTGACAGAAACAGCAAAGAAGAGAAGGCATTTTTAAAAAATCAGATAAAGACCTTCATTGGAAATTTTGCATCCTGGCCGCATTTAAATCACTGTGGAAAAACAATGACAGTATGCAAAAAATGATTTGTTGAATACTATTTAACCACATGGATTTTTTCTCCCCTGCAGTGTCAAAAGGAACACATGAAAGAATTTGAGATCCCACCACTGGTTCTGTAGGAAGAAAATGCAGAAAATGAAGAGAGGCATTGCTGCCAATAAAAAAATTATTCATGCAGAATAACTGGAAGGCAGTGGAGAGAAACTATACAATTTTTTTGCAGGATATTTTATATCAGGTATGTCCAACTAGCAGCCCATGAGATGCATTTAGCCCAGGACAGCTATGAATGTGGCCCAACACAAAATTGTAAACTTCATGCAATTTTTGGGTGATTTTTTTATGTAACTTGATTGTGCAGTTCACGAGTGCAAACTTTGTAGACAATGTAACAGAATGGAATAATCAGAGTATGTTACATCCACAAATATTGGAGTATTATCCTAAATTTGCATTATAATTGCAAATAGTTCAGCCAGAAGACCTGCTCGACTATTTTTTAAAAATCCTTCAACCAGGGTGGTGTATATAATTCAGATCATTATGCGAGGACTGCTTTTGCTTATCAGTAGTGGCGAATGTCTCAAAATTATGTACAGATTTCTTTTTTTCTCATCAGATATCATTCATTTTAGTGTATTTTATGTGTGGCCCAAGACAATTCTTCTTCTTCCAGTGTGGCCCAGGGAAGCCAAAAGGTTGGACCCCAATTTTATATATTACTAGCTTGGGGACCCGGAGGTGCCTGGGTTATTAGAAGTAAGCATTGTTTGTTTTGGGATGTTAGGTAATATCACTGAAGTTTGGTCCAGATCTGTCGTTGGCTGAGTTCAGTGCTGTCTGGATAAGGGTGAACTACAACTCCCAGATTCCCAGGGAAAGCAGCCCCCAAACTCTGACAGTATTCGCAGTTGGCCATGTTGGGTCTGTGTGCCAAGTTTAGTCCAAATCTGTCGTCGGGTAGGTTCAGGGCTCTCTGGATATGGGTGAACTACAACTCACACATCCAAGGTCAATCACCTCCAAACCAGGCCCGTATGCACAGTTGGCCATGTTGGGTCTGTGTGTGAAGTTTGGTCCAGATCTGATGTCAGCTGGGTTCAGTGCTTTCTGGATAAGGGTGAACTATAACTCCCAAGATCAAGATCCATTCCCAATAACCCCTGCAGTATGTTCAGTTGGTCACAGGGCTTCTTTGTGCCAAGTTTTGGCCCAGTCTATTGTGTTGGGGGTCACAGTATCAGTGAAGGTACTGCAAGTCCCATCATCCATGGCAAGTTTAGTCCAGATCCATTGTTAGTTGGGTTATAGGTTAGTTGGATATAGGTCAAGTACAACTCTTGTAAATCATGGTGAATTCTCCCCAAACCTCTTCAGTTGCTGATCAGTTTCTCTATTAACTGTGTGCCATAGGAAAGGGTAGGAAAGGGTTAAGGGTTAAGGTAGAGGCAGTGGGTGGGGTCATGCAAATTAAGGAACCCTAGGATGTCAATTCTGGAGGAAAAACAGAACATCTAGGATGAAATTGTCCCCACATGAAAGCCTTTGCTTGGGTGGAGGGAAGAATGGTGTTTGTCGAAGACACTGGCAGGTTTGGGCTACATGTTCATGGCAGTCACTATAACCTGCATGTCAGGGAGGGCCATTGATGTCTCCTGCTGTTTGTGGAGGCGGGAGGCTGTCTGTGCAAGTGGACACCTCCTCCACATACACACATACACATTTTTCACTTTTATTATGTTTATAGATAGATATTCAGTTTAGAAGACTAGAATGACAGTACTCCCCCAACCCTCCAAAACCGTTCAAAGGCCCTACAGCCTTGGAGCCGTTCTTTAACTGTCTCAACCCAAAAGAACTATGGAAAGAAGATTATGCAGAATGAACCTTTGTGACCACGATCAGAATGTTATACTTGCACTGTAGACAAGTCTGTTAGATATCATTTCATAGAACTGAGAGTAAAGATGAGCAGAATGTTAGTAGGAAACAGAAGATGCCACTGACCATAACTGAATGAATCTCAAAAGGGGCTCAAAGTGTCTCTTTGGCCCACTGGAGCAGAGATGGGAAGACCAGGCAAGGTATCTATCTTGGTGGATCTGTTCCCAACATACTTTCTCACCAATGAAGCAGATCCACAAATCACTAGTCATTTTTTTATTCTGGCCCTCTCTGTGAAAAGACTAGATATGTGGGTCTGCATCATTGATGAGAATCGACAGTGAAGATATATCTGATAAGAAAGATGCTTGTATCATAGATGGCATTTCAAACACCTATTTGTCAGTCACCATTGACAGCTTTACAAAAGAGCTTTTCTGCAGTTTGCAGTGCTTGCGAGAATTATCATAAACTGAATAGATACTGTTTAGATATGACCTCAAATATTTCACAAGCAACAGCAAACTGTGAACTTGGAAACTTCTTGAGTAGCTGGAACGGTGTCACAAAGTATAGGAAAATTTTGGAAAGAATAAACATGAGAGAACAGAAGAGTAAAGTACAATGCATTGAAGTGACATTCTTAGAATCGCTCCTAGGCCTTAGTCTGAAAAGATGAGTTTAGAAGAGTTGTAGATACTGACTGATGTTCTGATGTTACTGCTCTAGTTTTAGTCTTTTGAATTTTGAAGAAATTATCCAGATTCTGCATCCTAGATTGTTACTTTAAAGTCTAGGCTAAAACTGAGTAGACACCTTGCTCCAACGATTTCATTTTTAAAATAATTTTTATTACTTTTCTATTCATTTCATTACAAAAAAAATCTCTAAAATTCATGTAGTTATTTCTTCTCCTTTCCCCCGTTGTGCTACCCATTCCCCCGTTGTGCTCCCCATTGTGCTCCCCATCTCCAGTCTTTCTTTTCTTTATGATTCAACCAGAATCTCATTTCTTCTGGTGAGGGATTGGTTCCCCTCACTAGATGTTTCTTTTTTAATGTTTCTTCAATAATTTTTTTCCATATATAGTAAAGTCTCATTTATCCAACATTTGCTTATCCAACGTTCTGGATTATCCAACGCATTTTTGTAGTCAATGTTTTCAATACATCGTGATATTTTGGTGCTAAATTCGTAAATACAGTAATTACTACCTAGCATTACTGCCTATTGAACTACTTTTTCTGTCAAATTTGTTGTATAACATGATGTTTTGGTCCTTAATTTGTAAAATCATAACCTAATTTGATGTTTAATAGGCTTTTCCTTAATCCCTCTTTATTATCCAAGATATTCACTTATCCAAGCTTCTGCCGGCCCGTTTAGCTTGGATAAGTGAGACTACTGTACTTTCAAAATCATTACTCTTCCTTAGGCCTTTTTAAACCTTTCAATTACATGTTAATTTATCTTTTTCTCTCTTTTTTTGCTAATTTCCAAATTTCCTTATACCATTCTTCTATCTTAATTTCCCCCTCTCCTTTCCAATTTTTGCTATTAAATGCCTTGCAACCATTAACAACATCGTTATCAAATTCTTTTCATTTTCTTTCCATCTGTATAATAAATAGATAACAGTATAGTCACCGGGATTATGTTTTTTCTTCATAATACTTTCTAGTTCTACTATAACTTTTCCCCAACATTTCTGTACATATTTACATTGCCACCACATGGGAATATATATTCCCCTTTCTTGGTAACCCCTCCACCAATTTCAGAGCCACCACCTGTCACTGAGGGCTGTGTGTTTTACTCAGTTGAATTCATTTATTAAATTATTTCCAAAACTTTGTGTCAATTAAAAATATTACCCCCAAATTATGAATTAGTTATTAAAAGTTAATTACTATTTAGCAATGTGCTTCGCGTTTGCCCAAAGTCCCAGGCCTTTACCGAAGGGAAGAGTTTCCTCCCTTCGGTAAAGGCCTGATTGGGACTTTGGGCAAACATGAAGCGCATTGCTGTTTAGCAACGCGCCCCAGGTTTCCCTAGACTGGGCCTCCCTATTATCCAACAGATCCAGTTATCCGACATGCGGCCCTCCCATTTAAATTGGATAACTCTTCTGTATATGAATTTTCACCTCACATGTTTGCAAGTCTCTGTAAATCCTATATAGATATAATTATCTATATAGAGAGAAATGACTAAATAGATAGATATGAATATAGATATATAGGGCTTGCAAATATTACAGGGGAAAATGCATGCACAAACATATATATATACATGTCTAGATAGATATGAATAGATAGATAGATAGATAGATAGATAGATAGATAGATATAAATATACATGAATATAGGAATATAGAACTTGCAAATATTGCAGGGGAAATGTACACACACACACATATATAGACAGAGAGATGTCTAGATACATATAAACTGATATATAGGGCTTGCAAATATTGCAGGAGGGAAATGCACATATAGAGAGAGAGGATTTGCAAATTTTTCAGGGGGAAATGCATATGTGAAATTAGTATATATAATTATAGATTATATATACCCTAGCTCTGTATTTTTATATAGGCATTGAATGTTTGCCTGTTACTATGTTGGAAGCCAGCCTAAGTCTCCATGGGGAGATAGGGCAAGATATAAATGAAGTTTTATTACTATTATTATAAAGTTATTGTTGATACCATGTGGTTTTTGTTGACCTTACTTTTCCACTTACAGAGCTAGTTTACTGTTTTTCTTTGACATATGGTAATTATACAAAAACATTTAACCTACAGATGCCTCCATTAATGCAATTTTATTAGTATCTATTTTTATTTTGAAATTTACCAGTAGCTGCTGCATTCCCCATTCTTGGCTTATACTTGAGTCAATAAGTTTTTCCCAGTTTTTTGTGGTAAAATTAGGTGCCTCGGCTTATATTCTGGTCGGCTTATACTCGTGTATATACTGTGGTTAATGTCTAAGATTTATTTAGCTGCATGAGAGCAGCAGTGCATATCAATGGATTGCAAATATCTCCCATGTTCTTGTCAGATGACAATTGTCAGCTTTTGCCACCATGAACTGTCTTTTTGAACCAAGCCTCTGCCACACGACTTTGCATTCATAATTCTGAATGTGACCCATGTGCAAATAATACCCTCTCCTTGTTTAATTACGGTAGCTATCTGCATATTTTCCAACATGTTCCTGAAATCTCCAAGGAAAGAGAGATGTTTTAAACTCTAATGCTTAAAAGTCAGGACATCCAAACCTTCCAACAGCTTCCGGATTCTATCTAGTTCCATTCAAAAATAAATAACATTTTTGTTCAATTTCTTAGACTAACTTAAACAAGAAGTCATCTGAGATTAATAATTAACATCTATTACTTCCCTAAAGCTTCTCCAGAGAGTTTCTACCCACTTAGACTTGTAATTAAAACAAATCTCTACAAACTTACACAAGCAATCAAGTCTGTGTTTATAATCTCCCCAAGACATTTCTAGCAAATGGAGAAATGTTTGTGTGTGTGAACTTCAAGTAGCTCCTGTTCAGCACAAATAGCAAACACACCTTTCTTTGGTTTAGAGTTCATAGTTGGGTGAAATCCCCTCAATGCTCCATTCAGTCATGCTGGCCACATGATCTTGGAGGTGTCTGTGGACAATGCCAGTTCTTTGGCTTAGAAATTGAGATGAGCACCAACACCCAGAGTCAAACATGACTAGACCATGTCAGGGGAAAACCTTTACCTTTACCTAGATGAAATGGATGAAACAGCAGGGGGTAAATTGGAATATATAAAATAGTTGATGCTATTTTAGTTATTACAGTTGACATAACTTCACCCAGATGTGCAAATCAGAACACCAGGATATAATCCCTGGACTTTATCACACCAACCCAGGATCCTGCTACAGTCTTAACATAGATAGTGGATCCATACCAGATAGAGCACCTTTGATATTGCTTTTGCAAAGGCATTAATTTTTAGAGATTATAACCTTTTGGAAAACCAGAATCCCCATAACCTTTTGGAGAATAATGGCATTCACATCCATTTGAAAATCATAAGCTTTTGTAATAGTATGATCTTTCAGAGAAGAGGCAAAAAATTCACTCTTCTCTGGAAGATCATACTTTTACAAAAGGTTATGATTTTTGTTTTCAGTTGTTAGACTGATAACCTCTGATCTGTTAGGAACAAAGATTATGCCAATGCACCAAAACAGCAGAGTTTCAGAAGTGTCCTTTCAGTGCCCAAAACATACCTATTCTCCCATAAAATATCTTGTTTCTATATCATGCTCTCAAGATACAAAAATGAAGTAGACTTCAGTTGTTATGAGTCTTCCGGGCTATATGGCCATGTTCCAGAAGCATTCTCTCCTGATGTTTCACCCATATCTATGGCAGGCATCCTCAGAGGTTGTGAGCTGACTTCGTTAAAAGTAACACATTTGGTTTATTCACAACCTTCATGTATTCAGCATACAGATACATAACTTGTCAATCCAGTTACATATAGATCTGAAGTAGTTTCTCTGTGCAGATAACACAGGGCATCTTTCTTATAATCAACAACAACATGAGTTTACTCTTAACAGTCCATAGTCTAATGCATCTCTTTGTCTTCTGAAATGGAGTCTCGGTCTGATCACTCCCAGATCTGATCATGTGGTCTGCAGCCCCTCCCACAACCTCGAGAAACATAGAAACATAGGCTTGAGAAAGTTACCTTTTAAAACTAGAACTCATAGAATCCTTCTAGGCAACTTAGTCACTAGCTATGGTAGCTGAGGGATAATGGAAATTATAGGCCTCAAATGTTGAAATTCCAAGCTCTGTTTCTAATCACTCATGACTGTGTTGGCTTAGGACACCTTTTAAGCTTGGCAGTTGTGCTCCATGTAGCATGTTACACTTTAATTGGCAAACTGAGGCTTACCAGTCACAATACAAGGCGTGTGGTTGTCCTTAAGCAGCCTTTGCTGAATCATTTTGTAAGTCTTTTGTACACATCATATTTGTTTGAATTGTGGAGACTGGAAAGTTCAGCTAGAAGTGAGAGAGAAAGGCCTCCTGTTTCTGAGCTTGACTGAGGTGCCTCTCCTTTCTTTGGGGAGTATTATCTCTTGCAGCACTCAATTTTTGCCGTGTCACGATGTGTATCAAATCATGTCATCATCTCTTATAAGTAAAATAAATAAGTTAAAGTAAGAGTAGGTAGGATGAGGAATGCTGAAAGTTGAAGTAGAATAGTGGACAATATCTGTTTGGCCGCTATTCGTACATGAAACCAAAATATTTGTGTAGAGGATTGCTTTGTAGGAACTTTCTGCAGCATTCTTCAAGACCTCCTCTTTCTTGCCATCAGTCCCAGTTCTACAACTGGTCTGTCTGATCTTCCTTCTTAAAGTTATGATGTATTTTGTGGATATATGAAACCATGCATTTCAGTTCCACTAATATGGGATCATATTGTATATGGAGAACTGTGTTTGGTGCTGCTGGGTGTTAGGAACTCCCTCTGCCTCTACTACTGCCAAAGAATCCCTATGAAGCCATTCCAGTGTTAGGCACTTGAATCTGCTTGGCTAATGAATGGGTCAGCGTAGTCCTTCGTTTCAATAGGGTTCACTATTATCTATAGTTTTACTTATTTACATGAAGTCTGGTAAGATAAGCCCCACTGATACGAGGCTCATCATTATCAAATTCTTATTTCAGTAAAAGGTCTTTAGATGCTAGTGAAAGGAGAACAGAGAAAGATTAGCCTGGGAGCAACCATTGAGAAAACTGTCTTCTGTGTTCTGGATGCATTTTGGAAGAAACTTTTTAATAGTTTCTAGGAGATTTTATAATGGTTTTGTATACTTAAAAATAAAGGTAAAGGTTTTCCCTTGACATTAAGTCTAGTCGAGTCCGACTCTGGGGGGTGGTGCTCATCTCAATTTCTAAGCCAAAGAGCCAGTGTTGTCCATAGATGCCTCCTAGGTCATGTAGCTGACATGACTGCATGGAGCGCTGTTACCTTCCCGCCGAAACAGTACCTATTGATCTACTCACATTTGCATCTTTTTGAACTGCTAGGTTGGCAGAAGCTAGGGCTAACAGCAGGAGCTCACCCCATCCCACATATTCAAACTGCTGATCTTCTGGTTAGAAAGTTCTGCAGCTTAGTGGTTTAACCTGTTGTGCCACCTCGGCCGGCAAGGCTTAACTGACCTGGTCATTTAATGTAATAAGTACATATTCTTTATTTTGGATAAAAAGTTTACCGAAAGCGGTTCAGTGGATCTTTTTTGTGTGATGTGGGAACACATACCTATTATTTCTTCCTCTGGAAACAAATTTTCTATTGACAAAATATCAACAAGGAACACATCCACTTTGTTAATAGAGGTCTACCTGTAATGTATTTCTCTTTCTTCAGTAGAAAGTGAACCCAGAGTAAAAGCATCACTGGAAAGGTATGATTTCTGACCTGAATGGCAGCCTTCCCCACATCATGTGACAGTGTAATTCCATCCTTCTATCTGTGCATCCACCCACATTTTTGTTGTTACTCTTATCCCAGATGAAATTTCTGACTGCTTGTTATGTAATACACGTGACACAACTCTACACCTACTCATATTGCACCCTCTCATCCCTGCAGATATGTGCATCTAAACCCCTATGATTTGGGAGTCATGTGGAAATTCAGGGCAGATCCTGAAAACGAATCAACTCAGCATTGAAGAATATGTAAGAAGACTTTTAAAGTAAAGATAAAATGTAGGATGGTGGGAAATACTATCTGAACTTAACACCAACGATGTGTTGTCAGAGAAATGGTAAGAAATCTTCCGCCTGAGATGGGATGGTACAGTACTGAGACTGGGATTGATGTTGTGGGATGGACTGCCCCCAGAACGAATCCTATGACCAGATGATATCCATGATGGGCACTTCCTCTAAAGCTCCACTCCAGACATCAGCTCAGTCATTTCCCATTGGACCCAGGGTTCCGAGGATCATCTGCTCTGGGTCTGGTTGAGCTGACTTTGCCTGCTGGAGGCCATGGCTTATGTTGTGCCTCTCCTTTTGGAACAGTGGTTCTCAACCTGTGGGTCCCAAGATGCTTTGGCCTTCAACTCCCAGAAATCCTAACAGCTGATAAACTGGCTGAGATTTCTGGGAGTTGTAGGCCAAAACACCTGGGGACCTACAGGTTGAGAACCACTGTTTTAGAAGGACTTTCCCCAAGACTCTACTAAGTGAATAGGCCACGTTGTCAGAGCAAATTTGGCTCATGGGTTGGAGGTTGCTCATCCCTGTCCTGAGAAATATAAAATACATCATTTATTTATCTAAATATTTGTCTTCTGTTCCGCTGGCCTAATGTCTTGGAATGGCTTACAACAAAATAAGTTTAAACAATTTTAAAATGTAAAATAATAGAAATAATTTAAGCAACCTTAAATATATTAAACAATTGGATTATGTCGACTTGAAACTTTAAAAAGTGAAAACTGTGGGAATGCATATTTGTGTATACATTTATATGTATGTGTTTAAATTATACCGGTAGTACTCTGCAAGCCACATTATACCACTCATATTACTTACCTTTTTATGCAAATGTGTCTCAGCAGCCATTAATGTATGATTTCTACAAAAACTGTATACTACACAGAAAAATACTGTAGTTGCAAAACAATGTCAAAAACCTTCCCTGAACTGGCATTCTTTTCACTTGTTAAGGAAAAATTACAGATTGAATTTGTGTTCATTTTTTATTTTTAAGTTTAATGCTTTGACTGTAATATTGAAACAGAGCTGTTGAACTTCGGCAGTAAGGTTTTCTTTATTCCCGATGAATGACTCAGCAGCATTTTAATCTATTTGTCCCCAAGTGGCCGTAAACAAGTTGTTTTCATAGTCTAATTTAGATTGGCTGCAATTACATTCTTGTAAGTATCGCAAATATGTGGAGTCTTTACTGAATAAATTTAGTAAAGCTGCCTGGGGGTAATCTACACTAGCAAAAGGATTCAGCTGCAGTTCACAGTATTCTGTCCTGGATTCACCTTGTTAGCATCACACCTACTCCAAATTAACCAGACTCCACTTTTATTGATACCCACACATTTCCCATGTCAAATCGTTACAAAAGGGGTGCACTTTTTTTCTTCTTAGCATGCAGTAACCTATCAACCATTAGCAGTCAATTTTACTATCCATTTTGCACTCTTATAGGATACTCCCCCATCCACACCCCTTTCCTCCTTTGTGGACCAGAGAGTGATCATGATAAGGGAGGAAAATTTAAATGTCTCCCAGTTCCATACATACATATTGTATGGAGAAAGAAAAAAATGTTTCTTTCTCCTTCTGCTCAGGGCCATTATCCCATCCGCATCCAGACCAACCATGACTAATCTGATCTCTTTTTTCGACAGAGTTAAGAGTTGGGTTGATACAGGGAACGCCGTAGATGTAGCGTACCTGGATTTCAGTAAAGCCTTCGACAAGGTCCCCCATGACCTTCTGGCAAACAAGCTAGTCAAATGTGGACTAGGCAAAACTACGGTTAGGTGGATCTGTAATTGGTTACGCGAACGGACCCAAAGGGTGCTCACCAATGCATCGTCTTCATCTCGGAAAGAAGTCACAAGTGGGGTGCCGCAGGGTTCCGTCCTGGGCCCGGTTCTGTTCAACATCTTTATTAACGACTTAGACGAAGGGTTAGAAGGCACGATCATCAAGTTTGCAGATGACACCAAACTGGGAGGGATAGCTAACACTGCAGAAGACAGGAGCAGAATTCATAACGATCTTAACAGATTAGAGAGATGGGCTGAAACTAACAAAATGAAGTTCAACAGGGACAAATGCAAGATACTTCACTTCGGCAGAAAAAATGGAATGCAAAGATACAGAATGAGGGACGCCTGGCTCGACAGCAGTACATGTGAAAAAGATCTTGGAGTCCTTGTGGACAACAAGTTAAACATGAGCCTACAATGTGATGCGGTGGCGAAAAAAGCCAACGGGATTCTGGCCTGCATCAATAGGGGTATAGCGTCTAGATCCAGGGAAGTCATGGTCCCCCTCTATTCTGCCTTGGTCAGACCACACCTGGAATACTGTGTCCAATTCTGGGCACTGCAATTGAAGGGAGATGTTGACAAGCTGAAAAGCGTCCAGAGGAGGGCATCTAAAATGATCAAGGGTCTGGAGAACAAACCCTATGAGGAGCGGCTTAAAGAGCTGGGTATGTTTAGCCTGCAGAAGAGAAGGCTCAGAGGAGACATGATAGCCATATACAAATATGTGAGGGGAAGTCATAGGGAGGAGGGAGCAAGCTTGTTTTCTGCTGCCCTGCAGACTAAGACGCGGAACAATGGCTTCAAACTACAGGAAAGGAGATTCCACCTGAACATCAGGAAGAACTTTCTCACTGTGAGGGCTGTTCGGCAGTGGAACTCTCTGCCCCGGACTGTGGTGGAGGCTCCTTCTTTGGAGGCTTTTAAGCAGTGGCTGGATGGTCATCTGTTGGGGGTGCTTTGAATGAGATTTTCCTGCTTCTTGCAGGGGGTTGGACTGGATGGCCCATGAGGTCTCTTTCAACTCTACGATTCTATGATTCTATGACATCAATGGTGAGGGGATAGATCAGACCACTACCTCACAGTGAATCCTGTGGTTGGGCACCTCTTTCTATCTGGTTGTGTCCTGTCTGAATACCCTTATTTTCAGAGTGTTGTTCTTTATTTATTGTCCAGATTGTAGAATTTTTTAATGCTGGCTGCCAGGTTTTGTTCATTTTGATGGTTCCCAGAAACATAATAATAATAGTAATAATAATAATAATAATAATAATAATAATAATAATAAGCAGATGAAACAATAGATCACGTCCTCAGCTGCTGCAAGAAGATCGCACAGACTGACTACAAGCAGAGGCATAATACCATTGCTCAAATGATTCATTGGACCTTGTGCCACAAATACCATCTGCCTGCGACAAAGAACTGGTGGGATCACAAGCCGGAAAAAGTTACAGAGAATGAGCATGCCAAGCTACTCTGGGACTTCAGAATTCAGACAGACAGGGTTTTGGAGCGCAATACTCCTGATCTCACGATCGTGTTAAAAGACAAAGTATGGATTGTCGATGTCGCAATCCCAGGTGACAGTGGGATTGAGGAGAAACAATTGGAAAAGTTGACACGATATGAGGATTTAAAGATTGAACTACAAAGACTCTGGCACAAGCCAGTCAAGATGGTCCCAGTGGTGATCGGCACACTGGGTGCAGTGCCTAAAGGCCTTGGCCTGCACTTAAACACAATCGGCGCTGACAAAATTACCATCTGCCAGCTGCAGAAGGCCACCTTACTGGGATCTGCTCGCATTATTCACCGATACATCACACAGTCCTAGACACTTGGGAAGTGTCAGAAGTGTGATCCAATTCAGCAGCCAGCAGAGTGTCTGCTGTGGACTCATGATGTTGTGTTTATAATAATAATAATAATAATAATAATAATAATAATAATAATAATAACTCTGAGGGGGAATCCTTTTTTGGGAGGTGTTAGCTGGCTCTGGTTGTTTCCTGTCTGGAATATGTCTAGCTGTGCTTGGTTACACGTTGGTGTGACGTAGTCTGTTACTATGGAAAATAATGTAATGGGAAGCAGCCTGTGTTTGAAGCTGCAAGGCTGTTCAGTGCTCTTCAAGGTGGACAACGGAGGATCCCCGTAGGTAGGAAGGAGCCATGCAAGTGCGGTTTATGTACACGTGGAATAATGCCCAGGTTTATTTATTTATTTACAGTATTTATATTCCGCCCTTCTCACCCGAAGGGGACTCAGGGCGGATCACATTACACATATAAGGCAAACATTCAATGCCTTAACATAGAACAAAGACAAGACAAACATGGGACTCTGAGCTGGCCTCGAACTCATGACGTCTTGGTCAGAGTGATTTGTTGCAGCTGGTTGCTCAACAGCCTGCGCCACAGCCCAGCCCAGGTTGGGAGAAAGAACTCTTGCCTGCCTGAGGGAAGTCTGAAGGTTGCAATTAGGCAGCTTGATTAGCATGTAATAGCCTTGTAGTTTCAAAGCCTTGCTGTTTCCTCCCTGGGTGTATCCTTTGTTGGGAGGTGTTAGCTTGCTCTGGTTGTTTCCTGTCTGGTATTCCCGTTTTCAGAGTGTTGTTTTTTATTTACTGTCCTGGTTGTAGAGTTTTGTAATGCTGGGGGCCTGGTTTTGTTTATTTTCATGGTTCACAGCAACTCAATAATAATAGTACTAATATTAACAACAATAATAACAATAATGACTCCGAGGTGGGAGGTGTCCAGAGAAAGGGGGCAACTAAAAGAATGAATTATTCCTCTGAGGAGCATCTTAAAGTGATGGGTCTGTTTACCTGCTGAAGAGAAGGTTGAATGGAGACATGAAAGTCATATATAAATACTGTCCACTGCTCTCTAGAGCGAGAGGAGGTCTTTGAGCCAGAGTGGCTCCAGGTTGGGTGTGGGCTGTTTGCAGAGCCGTTGGCTCCATTCCCCCTCCCTCCATCAACCTTCTCAAGTTTTGGGGTAAGATGGTTGGGCTCCATCAGAGCTGGCCCTAGGTAATTTTGGGGGGTAGGCGAACCAAATCTTTGCGCCGCCGGCCCCACGAATTTTGCGGGGGGGGGGGGGCATACACACAAACCAATACCTGAGAGCGGCAGGGACCATCGCTCACCAAACGGCCAAACGAGGAAGGCCAGGCTCCAGGAAGGCCTAGCTCTTCTAGGGAGACCTTGCAAGGTCGCCCAAGAAGAGCCTGGCCTTCCTGGAGCCTGGCCTTCCTCGTTCGGCCGTTTGGCGAGTGATAGTCCTTGCCGCCACCGGGGACCATCGCTCGCCAAACGGCCGAACGAGGAAGGCCAGGCTCCAGGAAGGCCAGGCTCTTCTTGGGCGACCTTGCGAGGTCTCCCTAGAAGAGCTAGGCCTTCCTTGAGCCTGCTCTTCCTCGTTCTGCTGTTTGGCGAGCGGTGGTCCCCGCCGGTGCCGGGGACCATCGCTCCCCAAACGGCCAAACAAGGAAGGCCAGGCTCTTCTCGGGAGACCTTGCAAGACTTCGCGAGACTTCGTGAGACCTCCCTAGGAGAGCTAGGCCTTCCTGGAGCCTGGCCTTCCTTGTTCGGCCATTTGGGGAGTGATGGTCCCCGGCGGCAGCAGCAGCACCTGGACAAAAACCGGTGCTAAATTTACACAGGGGCGCTGTCGAAGCCTCGACAGCCCCCCCCCCCCCCTTGATGTGCATCCAACGCAGCAGCTTAATCTTTCTCTTGGTAGAAGCATCATTCTCCTGGTCTAGGATCTACTTTCTCCATTCAGATTCCTAGGGAATACCTCTCTGGGAATCGGTCTGCCAATGTGATTCTTTGGTCAGCTTCTAGTGGAGGTTGACTATAAAGTTTTGTTGGAAGACCTAGACATTTCTTGAAAGGAATCTTCATGTAAAAATTTGCAATTCCTTTATTCACAGTTCTTCACTTTCACAGGGGGCCTGTGCCCCTAACCCCAGCAATGTAGGAGCCTGATTAAGTCAACAAAGATTAGCAAATACTGTATGTGTTTGTGTGAGCATGCATGACTTCGGCAGAAAAAATGGAATGCAAAGATACAGAATGGGGGACACCTGGCTTGACAGCAGTGTGTGCGAAAAAGACTTTGGAGTCCTCGTGGACAACAAGTTAAACATGAACCGACAATGTGATGCGGCAGCTAAAAAAGCCAATGGGATTCTGGCCTGCATCAATAGGGGAATAGCGTCTAAATCCAGGGAAGTCATGCTACCCCTCTATTCTGCCTTGGTCAGACCACACTTGGAATACTGTGTCCAATTTTGGGCACCGCAGTTGAAGGGAGATGTTGACAAGCTGGAAAGCGTCCAGAGGAGGGCGACTAAAATGATTAAGGGACTGGAGAACAAGCCCTATGAGGACAGGCTTAAAGAGCTGGGCATGTTTAGCCTGCAGAAGAGAAGGCTGAGAGGAGACATGATAGCCATGTACAAATACGTAAAGGGAAGTCATAGGGAGGAGGGAGCAAGCTTGTTTTCTGCTGCCCTGCAGACTAGGACACGGAACAATGGCTTCAAACTACAGGAGATTCCACCTGAACATCAGGAAGAACTTCCTCACTGTGAGAGTTGTTTGGCAGTGGAACTCTCTCCCCCGGGCTGTGGTGGAGGCTCCTTCTTTGGAGGCTTTTAAGCAGAGGCTGGATGGCCATCTGTCGGGGGTGCTTTGAATGTGATTTCCTGCTTCTTAGCGGGGGGTTGGACTGGATGGCCCATGAGGTCTCTTCCAACTCTACTATTCTATGATTCTATGATAACCCATTGCCCCACATTGCTCTCATCGCTCCTCACCTTATTCCACCGCGGAAAGCATCACCACCCAGCTTTCCCCTGTTGTTTTCTATGCAATACGGGATGCCTCCCTCTTTGCTGCTGCTTACTCTTGCAACGCTTGGATGTTTCTTCAGGCACTGAGCCCCGTCAGATGTAATGTAATGGGATCCGGCAGGCTCCATCTCTGAAGAGAGGTCCAAGTGTTGTAGGACAGGCAATTCTTCCTGTCTGATGAAGTCCCTAAACATAATTATTAATAACATTAAAAAAAACTACAATCTAAAAAAATAAAATAAACCTGAGAAAAAATATTTTCCCGCAGGCGGAAAGAAAGTGGGGAGTTGTTGTGAGAGGGGAACAATAATAGAGGAAGCTCTCTCCCGAGACAAAGTCCTCCACTGCAGGTCTTAAAGCATATGCTAGCAGGGAGTTGGTCTGTCAGATGCTCTTTAAAAGCTCTAGTAATAGCAAATGTATTTCTCTGAAATACACATGGCACTTCACTTTTTTTTCATGTCAGGAGCAACTTGAGTTGCTTCTGGAGTGAGAGAATTGGCCGTCTGCAAGGACGTTGCCCAGGGGACACGCGGATGTTTTTGTTGTTTTTACCATCTTTGTGGGAGGCTTCTCTCATGTCCCCGCATGGAGCTGGAGCTGATAGAGGGAGCTCATCCACACTCTCCCTGGGTGGGATTCGAGCCTGGTAGCTCTCAGGTCAGCAACCCAACCTTCAAGTCACTTAGTCCACTACGCCATTGGGGGGCTCCATGACACTTCACTACTAAACATAGTCTAAACAGCCTCTCTTCTTTAAGTTCTCTATTATTATGTGTAGCTGTTGCTATGTTGTTGTGACCATACCTGCTTTTAGGCTTGACACTCAACATTCCTTGCAACAAAGTGTGCTTAGTCTTCATTGGTTGTTAAAGGGGGAAGTTGCTACCATGGGATATATTCTTTTTCAGGCGTTTTGTATAGTTTTGTAAACCTCTTCCTATCATTCATAGATACCCCCCTTTGGTTTTTTACTGATCTAGTTTGGCACTACTTTAAGCAGGCTATCCAAGAAAGGGATATTAGGTTATAAATTATAAGCTTATCCACTTTTTTTCATGTCAGGAATATCAGGGGCAGCATGAACAAATCAGGTTTTTGCTGTTTAATTTATTATTATTATATTTTGATTGCAAAAGAAAAGGTGTGCTTCTGAGGCCACCTTCTTCAGCTGTCAAAATAATCTGACTGGTCTTAGTGATCTTAGTGGTCTTTGGTGTTTATGTAGGAAGTGCTTTGGCTCAGGTAGCAAAACATCTTGAGTCAGTCCTTTCTGACATACATTATTAGCGTAATTACTGTGCCAAGATAATAAGATGTATCTGGTAAACTTGGGATACTTTGAATTCCTTAGGATGGGGCCACGGCCTCTAACAGTGGTGTCATATTGCTCAATTTTTCTCAGTGGATACTCTTCTGGTTTCCTTGATTGTTTGGAACCTCTTCAGTCCAGCAATGTCAACCTTATCTAAAGGCATCTTCAGATCATTCTGTGGATCTATATTTTTCATAGGTCACAGCTCGGTATACCCCCCTTTAAAAAATTGATTTTGTACACCATGTGAGGAAGTAGGAGAGAGATGAATAACTGATTTGAACCTGTTGCAAAAGGAATATGGATAAATGAGATTGAAAAAACAAGGTGACTGAGATGAAATCTGGTAAGAAAAAAAGATGATGTGGTGCTGCTTAATATTCCTCTGTGAGTATTAGACAAGGGTGAGGCAGGTTTATCAGTAATTATTTCTTAGAATGAAAGTCTGATTTACATCCCAGTCCTCAAAAAAACGATACAGAAAGAGGACACATCACTTCAATCCATCAAAGATCCTTAAGACCATGTTTTAATTTTTCTTATTAGTATGGAAAAGCAAAGCTATAATTGAACTGAATGCTAGCGTTCTCCCTCAACTATACAGAAAAAAAGCGATCTCAATATATGTGGGTCACAAAATGACAGCACTGTGTGTAATTACAATTCTAGAAAATATTCATATAAAATGAATGAGGCATGGTTCCAAGTTAAAGAGCAGTCTGGCTTAAAGATAACAAAAGAGGAAAACTAGAACTAACAGTGGATAAAATATTTAATGTTAAAGGCCTACTGAACACATGATGTATAAGAATGTATGAAAATAGAACCCATCAAAAACCATGAGCATAGAAATGCTATCAAATATTCCTTTTTAAAAGAGCCGATCCCAAGCTGCAATATTTGTTCCATATTTTAACCTGGCTCATTAAAGAAAAACACATATCTGTTTGAGGAATATTTTAAAAGGTTTCATTTCTTGAAAGCAGAGCGCACAGCACAGTTTGACAGTTTTTAAAAAGGATGTTTCATTTACAGTTCAAAGCAGATACAATTCAAACACCAGAATCAAAGGACAGAGGTGGGAGGAAGGACTGAATCACTGCAGTCAAATCTCAGTATTATTTAATGCACAAAACCAAAACAAACAGAATAATATCTATAAAATAAAATCTAAGAAATTGATGGCAACACCAATTTTCCAGTAAAATTCCTTTTTCTCTTGTATGTATCCTAAATATATTCTATTACAATTTTGTGTAGCTTTCGATGAAAAATCAGCATCACTTTTAGCAGAGGGAGATGCTATATAGCTCTGGTTGTATCAGAGCTATATAAAAACACATGGAATGATTTTACCCATTTATGTCCTATTCATCAAACTGTAAACATTGAGATGCTAACACTAACACTGTGTAGAAATTACAATGACTTTGTTTGTTGTTTTACTTCAGAAGTTTCATGAGAGGCCAAACAAAATGTGAATACAATGCATAAAATACATATCTAGCTGACATCCTCTTAGTAACAAATGTAGGCTTAAATACAAAATATACCTGAGTATGTTTGGTTGGTTGCTTACTGGGGGTGTCGGAATTCATTATTTCCCTTCCACACCAACACAAAACCTCTGAAAAGCTACTTTTCTCATGCTTCATTCCCCCAACATCATCATTTAGTGGCTGATGGATAGTTGAGGACACGTGAGAAACATCTGGTTTTGTGATTGGATGGGTGAGAATCATTAGGCTATATGTTAATTTAACCAAACACAATAATGAAGGTATCCTCCAAGATCTTTTAAGGGTTCTTTGGAAGTCCTGAAAAATAATGTCATTATTGTGTACCTGGCTGTAATCTAGGTAGATGCTTCTCAGCTGTCCACTGAGCACTAAAAGGTGGTAGGGGTTCCTGGAGCAGAAACTTCACTCTTCCCCTGTGACTATTGAGATTGTGGCTTTGCTACAGCACAGTGGTTGTCAACCTGGGGTCCCCAGATGTTTTTGGCCTACAACTCCCAGAAATCCCATCCAGTTTACAAGATGTTAGGATTTCAGGGAGTTGGAGGCCAAAAACATCTGGGGACCCCAAGTTGAGAACCACTGTTATAGCGGAACTTTATCTTATGTCTTCTGATACAAGATCTTGACCATATAATATTACTGTAATAGCCTACTGAACACATGTTGTCCAAAAGTTAATAATACATTATAATACACCAGGAATTATGAACTTAGAAATAACATCAATTTCTTAATGATGAAAAAAACAGAGAAAGCTGGCATGTGAGTGATGGGGTGGTGAGAGCCAATGCTAGATGAATGTCTTTCTCTCTGATCAAATATTTTACTATGCATGTCAAGGGAACCACATTCTTCCATGCTTGAGTCCTCAAATGTGCAATTATCCCACATGCAATAAAAACAGTACTTCTGTAGAAGGACTGTCCCATGTGTTTACCTCCATGTTAGCCCCCTGACCATCGGCTTTTATAGAAAGACTATGGTTATAGTCCATTACAGGAGAGTCTCACTTATCCAACATAAACAGGCCAGCAGAATGTTGGATAAGCGAATATGTTGGATAATAAGGAGGGATTAAGGAAAAGCCTATTAAACATCAAATTAGGTTATGATTTTACAAATTAAGAACCAAAACATCATGTTATACAACAAATTTGACAGAAAAAGTAGTTCAATACACAGTAATGCTATGTAGTAATTACTGTATTTACGAATTTAGCACCAAAATATCACGATGTATTGAAAACATTGACTACAAAAATGTGTTGGATAATCCAGAACGTTGGATAAGCGAGTGTTGGATAAGTGAGACTCTACTGTATCAACTGTCTGCACTTGCAGGAGGTATTCCTGAATTTCTATCTTTCAACAATAACGTTATCACTATTGCGTCCTTTAAACAAATATAAGGTAGCTGACCTCATTTGTACTGATAATCCTCTATCACCTTTAACCCAGTAATAAGCTTTGAGTGAGACTTGCACTTCTGGTTGGTTCAGATTCTAAGCATTAAAACATTTACATCGATTTCTGTTTCAGTACATGGTGCAGTAGCCTTTATCCTATCACTGCAGCCTGAGTGGTGAAATTGTGAAGTCTTAAGGCTGCTTAATTCAGCAGCCACAATCCAATAGACATTTATGTGCCAAACCAATAAAATTGAACCATACTGCTAATAGAAAATACAGGCTTAGCTTCTTTTCTGTCTTCAGTGTTTATCAAAGCTAGTTATTTGTTTCCTTCCTATGACCAAGTAAAAGGAACCCAAAGTGGAAGTATGGAGGGAACTTACTTTAACTCTTTACTTTCACCCCTACATCTGAAATACTATATTTCAATATAATGGGGATAAAGATGGACATTGGTGGTGATATATCAAAATGCACCAAAATGGACATTGAATGACTTAGCCATTATTTACAGCAGGGGTCCCCAAACTAAGGCCCGGGGGCCACATGCGGCCCATCAAAGCCATTTATCCAGCCCCCGTGGTGCGCCTTCCAAAGCTCTGCTTGTTTATAATGGTATTTTAATTATTATTTAATTAATAATTAATTATTAAGGGTTGCTTTGGCAGTGCTTTTGGTGCACAAAGACAAAAGGGGGTTGGACGAAATGGCCCAAGGGGTCTTTTCCAACCTTATTATTATTATTATTATTATTATTGACACAAAGACACAGTATAACACAGCAAACAATATATATATACGAAATAGCCCAAGGGGTCTTTTCCAATCCTTATTATTATTATTATTATTGACACAAAGACACAGTATTACACAGCAAACTATATATATATATACACACACACACACACACACACACACACACACATATACATATATGCTGGATTTCGTATCACAAAATCACAAGTTGAACACTTTCCCAGTGTTTAGGACTGTGCGATGTGTATGATGATGATGATGATGATTATTATTATTATTATTATTAACATTGAGGCTAGGTCAGGGGTGCTTTGCTTGTGCTTTTGGTGGACAAAGGTAGAAGGGGGTTGGACTCAATGGCCCAAGGGGTCTCTTCCAACCCTTATTATTATTATTATTATTATTATTATTATTATATTATCATTATCATTGAGGCTGTATTTGTTCCCATTTGGGGTTTTTTTTTTTACTTCACAATAAGAGATGTGCAGTTTGCATTGGAATTTGTTTATAGGGTTTTGTTTTTTTTTCAACTATAGTCCGGCCCTCCAATGGTCTGAGAGACCATGAACTGGCCCCCTGTTTAAAAAGTTTGGGGACCCCTGATTTACAGGGACATAAACTTCCTATACCTTTAATATATCACGGAGTAGAGAGTTTTAGTAGGCGAGGTTGGCTACCATTTTTGAATTTACACACAACTATTAAAAGTTGCGGAATTCTGTTTCCCCCTCCAGAGTATCGTCCACTTTGTGTAGTGCAAAGCCAAAGTAAGGTTATGGGCTAAAAAACTTCAGATACTTACTGGAAAGCATGCATCATGAAGATGGCTGCTGGATTTTGGGTGAGTTTGGGTGTAGGGCTTTTGGGAGTTTTTTGTGCAGATATGACCTGAGTTCCAGAGTGGTATAGTGGTTCAAGTGCTGGACTAGGACTGGGAGACCAGCATCTGAAATCCTTGCTTAGTCACAAAACCCTACCTTTGGATAGTCATAGTCCTTTAACTTGAAAGGAACACAATGGGAAATTTACTCTGAAAAAATCCTGCCATAGAACCCTCTGGTAGGATCTCTATAAATCAAAAATGGCATGAAGGCACCTAACAGCAATTAAAATATACATAAATATATATATAGTATTTCTGGATATGATGTCAATTTCTAAAAATGAAGATTCTGAGACTTATCATATTAAGATAGAAGCAACAAACGTTGCAACTGAAGACATTGCAGAAGTTATTAGACCATAAGCCAGGTCTTGATCCCAAGAGTAGGAGAAACTCAGATGTCATTCACACTAACATTATAATGCAAATTGAACTGCATTATATGGTCAGTGTAGACTCATACAATGTGGTTCTATCTGCAGTATAATGGCAGTGTAGATGGGGCCTCAGCAACAGAATCGATCATTTGATTCTAGTTGCCATGTCACACCACATCTTCCACATGAAAGGCGGAAATAGCAATGGAAATGTATTAGTATTGCATTAGTATGATATTACAATATTAAGTTTTCAAAAACATTCATTGACTATATGGAGGGTAAAAAGCCCAAATACCTTAAAGACATGAGATCCCAGATTTGAAGCTTGGAAGCTAAACAGCGTCAGCTCTGTTATACTCTGTTAGTATTCCAACAAATACCAGGTGTTGTAGATTATATTTCAGAGGAAGGAACTGGGCAAAACCAGCTCTGAGTATTCTCCATCTGAGAAAATTCTGTGAAAAGCATGGGGTAGCCATAAATTGACAGGTGTCAGGTACAAACACACGCAGTCTCTCATAAAGCTGTATTGTCTGAGATATAACATTCTTCTTGAGTGTATTAGTTTCTACTCATATTAATTTGCCATTTAATACATTCTGTCCTGATTATATAAAGGCAAAGAGATTATGTAGCACGATTTCCTCACATTCCATGTTTAGATTATTCACAACAGAAAGTTTGGTTGCACCTTTGCACATTAAGTTATTAATAATTATGAATATGAATACTGAGAAAACCAAGGGAGCAAATAGGCTGCCAGCTATGTAAAGCTTTTGCAGATCTTCTGTTCTCCAAACTATGCTCTCTGTATAAAGAACCTGCTTCTTCACCATCTTCATCATACAGTACGGCCCCCATATCAGCAGATCCCGTATCCACGGTTTCACTTATCCACTGTGAGAAGCAGTAAAAAAAAACACCACCAATTGTAACTTAATGAACATAAAGTTGAAATACAAGTAATCAAATATCTTAGTGAACATCAGCAGAAAGGAACCCTTGTGCTGAACCGAAATAAACACATAAAATAATAAGCATTTGGCATATACCTAGTTTCATATACCAGGCTGATCAAGATTTTGCCAATCAATTATTTTTTAGTCTGTGGAATTCTTATGAGATTATTAAGAAAAGCATAGGCTTAATATTACCCTTTTGTAATTGAGTTGCAGGGTCAATTGCTTTATTTCTCCAAAGCCCAGAAGTGTTTTACAAAGATAATACAGACTTCACATTCACATGGACTTTCACTGGAGGGCCAAGGTTGCTCTTATCTCTGGAAAAGTGCTTTGAAGCCAGAGTTATTACATTCATTTCAACACTACTCTGTACTTTGTCAGGACGTGCTGATACCACTATCCTGATATAGTAGTGTTTATTTTGCCCTCAGTTTATAAATGAAAAACATCTGGGGCCTGTTACTAGCAGTCCACATGCTCCCTTAACTTAAGAACAACTCTAACATTAACACTGGCCAACACATATTTTGGTGCCTCAAATTTTAGACCTATTTCTGGGTATATTTGATCGACTGGTTCCAAGAATGGCACCAGTTTTCCCCTATCAGCTCTAGTCTTTGAGATATGGCATATATGCCATATACCAACCGCCATCTGCTCGCCCATCAAGAACCATGATATGATAACCATATCTAAGAAACTAGAGCTGATGTGCTAGATTCAAGCAAAGTTACTTCTTTTGAAATATTATGTAATATTCTCTAGTTCATTATTCAGGCCTTTGAGGGTGATAAGAGAGACTCTATGAAATAGGCATTGAATGTATTACGGATTTCGACTACAACAATCTCAATAAGGACTATGGATTAATCAATAAGTATGAAGTGAACTAAGACTCAGCACTTTATGTTTTTAATCTGTTTTTATTGTCCTATGCATTTTATTTGCTCGTGTGTTTTAATTGTTTTATTGTTGATGGGGTATGTTTTATTGTTATGTTTATATAAAGCATTGAATTTTTGCTGGAGCTTGTAAGCCTCCTTGAGTCCCCTATGGGGTGAGAAAAGGAGGGTATAAATAAGGTAGATTAATAAATCTAATGTAATGCAGTGTTTTATAGCACCAGCATTTAAACTGTAAAAAATCATCTGAAAAGAACTCCAATGCAATTTTCTGAATCAGTAACCCAAACAACCCCAGGAAAAGGCCTAAAAACTAAGACAAGATTTTTTTTGTTGGGCTGTGTAATTAATATGATACAAATATTATGAGAATATGTGATACAGATATTATGAGAATATCAGTTGTCATTCAGGAAAATAGCAGAAACCCAGTTAAAACACTGATGGGTATGACAGCATTATATTATGTGTGCATGTGTATGTGTTGGCATATATATGAGTTACTTTGAGCTTTCCTTTGCATTGCAAACTGTTAATAGTTTATACTCCCACTAAAGTGAGTATAAAGTTCAACCAGCTTCTGCATTAATAATGATTCCCAATTTGCTGCCCTTTTGGATTATTATTGCTGAGGTATGATGAGTCAGGGGAAAAGACATGTTTACACACCAGTGCCTCTCAATCCCAGTAGGCATTGTTGAGTCGAATTGAATACCTATACACCTATCAATGACTCATCACATCTTTAATCTTGGGAAAGAGTTTAACTCTGGATCATATGATTACAACACTTGGTGTACACGTGGACTTTCAGTTTGCTTCCCCGTCCTCAAAATTTTGTATCACCAAGCCCGGGAGTGGGCAAGTTGTGGTCTTCCAGAAGCTTTGGGACTACATTTACTACCTATTCAACATAGCCTCTGATGGGACAAAAGTTGCTCAGGTTCTGATCTAGGCAACTTTTGTCCCACCAGATGCTGGAGAACTGAAAAGCATACCCAATCATTGTGGCACTTTAGTTAATCCAACAAAGATATTACTCAACTTTGGTTGGGGTTTGTTTCCCCTCT
The DNA here is from genome assembly GCF_035594765.1 of Anolis carolinensis. Classification (NCBI taxonomy): domain Eukaryota; kingdom Metazoa; phylum Chordata; class Lepidosauria; order Squamata; family Anolidae; genus Anolis; species Anolis carolinensis. The sequence goes on along the minus strand of NC_085845.1, from coordinate 83,879,949 downwards.
AACAGACCAATATGGCTACCTTTGTATTTTGTCTTCATAGTAAAGGTAATGGTTTCCCCTGATGTTAAGTCCAGTTGTATCCGACTCTGGGGGTTGGTGCTCATCTCCATTTCTAAGCCGAAGAGCCGGCGTTGTCCTTAGACACCTCCAAGGTCATGTGGTCCAAGGTCATGACTGCATGGAGCGCTGTTACCGTCCTGCCAGAGCAGCACCTATTGATCTACTCACATTTTGCATGTTTTCAAACTGCTAGGTTGGCCGAAGCTGGAGCTAACAGCGCTCACTCCACTCCCCGGATTCGAACCTGCGACCTTTCGGTCTGCAAGTTCAGCAGCTCAGCTCTTTAACACACTGCGCCGCCGGGGGCTCCTACATACATTGTCTTCATACATTGGGAATATTTTGTGATGGAACCAGCAGCAATATCAAAGTGCTGTAATGCTCATTTATCTGCAGGCTTGCTACTGATCACTATCCCTTACCTCAGAAAAATTCCTTCACTACTAAAGAGGTTTTCAGAATGAATATCTGCTTTCATAGTACAGTAGAGTCTCACTTATCCAACCTTTGCTTATCCAACATTCTGGATTATCCAGCATAGTCTGCCTCCCAACCGTATCCACAGCTATTTCTCTAGGCAGCAAGGATTCTATTTTTTAAAGGATTTAACTTACAACATTGTCATTTTATGCAATTCTATCTTTATTTGTAGCCAATTTTTAGTAGTCAGTGTTTTTGTAATCAATGTTTTCAATACATTGTGATGTTTTGGGGCTACGTTCGTAAATACTATATAACGTTACCGTGTATTGAACTGCTTTTTCTGTCGATTTCTTGTAAAACATGATGTTTTAGTGCTTAATTTGTAAAATCATAACATTTAATAGGCTTTTCCTTAATCCCTCCTTATTATCCAACATTTCTGCTTATCCAATGTTTATGTTGGATAAGCAAGACTCTACTGTATATTCAGACTACCATAGACAGATGCTAACTTACTTAACTGAGTTTTTACAGGGTTAAATGATTTCCCGTTGCTTCTGCTAGTAGCAGGAATATATGGCCTTCATATTGAAGATTGTTATTAGGCTTTTTGAGTACAAGCAGTTTTCCTTGCAAACGACTCATGGTTAAGAATGAGAGTTAGCAGAAAGGGAGAGAAATCTACCCCTTGGAAGGGAAATTCACTCCTGATAGCGTTATCGTGGGGAGAATGGTGTTTCCGCTGAAGTTATTTCACCAATCCTTGTTTCCACAACAAGCCAATTTTTTTTTTCAAAATCCAGTGATCACAGAAAGGGAGGTGAAATCTTCTAAACAAGGGCAAAGATAGCAAAACAAACACCACAGGTGTGTTAACCTATCCTTATGCTATTCAAAGCACACACACACACACACACACACACACAGTGTTACACTTACATAAAAATTCAGCGTAAGAACAAACCTACAGAATCTTGTTCGTAACTTGGGAATGCCTGTACTGATGATAACAGAGGAGCACCATAAAAGTTAACTTTTTATCTGAGAATTTTTTGATATAAAATCAAAGCCAAAAGTTCAGCAATTTTAGACAAAATAACTACATAAAATTCAATCAGTCTCACTCCTTACACTCACACTAATACAAGGGGTACGAGTAGTTACTTCTGCCGAAGAGCTTGAAGTAGTAAGACATTATTTGCTCATAACTTTGTATAGGCTTTCCCTCGGGTTTGCAGAAATGAATGTAAATGGAGGCATGACCCAGATTTTACTCCAGTAATTCAGAAATAGCAATATTAAAGTCAGGGTCTCCTATTTGTTTCAGAACATTGATTATGGCAGTGGTTCTCAGCCTTTCTAATGCCGTGACCCTCTAATTCAGTTCCTCATGTTGTGGTGACCCCCAACCTTAAAATTATTTTTGTTGCTACTTCATAACTGTAATTTTGCTACTGTTGTGGATCGAAATGTAGATATCTGATATGCAGGATGTATTTTCATTCACTGGACCAAATTTGGCACAAATACCTGATACGCCCACATTTGAATACTGGTGGGATTGATTTTGTCATTTGGGAATTGTAGTTGTTGAGATTTATAGTTCACCTACAATCAAAAAGCACTCTGAACCCAGCCCACAATGGATCTGCTCCAAACTTTCCCCCTTATGTGAGCCTTCCTCCAACCTTGAGCACTCTCCATCACCGGCACATGCACACCACGCTGCCATGTGCTGAGCACACCTGCTTTCCCTTTCCCGTTTGGAGCCTCAGAAACAGCACTCCCCTTTGCTTTCTACCTTGCGGAATCCTTGGTTGGTCAGTTTGAATAGCAATTAATAGTCTCAGTATGGCAGGTATGAATGCTGCAATTAGCCACCTTGATTAGCATTTAATGGCCTTGCAGCTTCAAAGCCTGGCTGCTTCCTGCCTGGGGGAATCCTTTGTCGGGAGGTGTTAGCTGGCACTGATTGTTTCCTTTCTGGAATTCCCAATTTCCCTGTTTTCAGAGTGTTGCTCTTTATTTACTGTCCTGATTTTAGAGATTGTATTGTTCTGTATTATTATACCACAGTAATTATTATATATTATATTTATAATCTTATATTATCTGCTTAGAACTGGATTATATGGCAATGTGGACCCAAGATAATCCAGTTCAAAGCAGACCTTGATATTCTGGGTAATATAGCTGTGTGGAAGGACCTTGAGTCTACACTGCCATATAATCCATTTCAAATCAGTTAATCTGTATTTTCTCCCCCTATCTGCCTGTGCCCTGGGCGCCATCTTGACAGAGAGGGTTGCTAGGACACTTGAGGTAGTGAGGGGGTGGCTAAAGGCAGCAGAGCCTACCTTTCTAAATGGCAGTTAGGGGGAGAAAGGCTCTTCCTCATCCTCTGTAATTTGGACTATTTTCCTAGGTTTTTTTTTAATTGAAAGACATATTTTGGATGACTATGTCTTTTGTGGCCAAATTTGGTGTGATTGGGTTCAGTAATTTTGTTGTTTACTCCATAGTAAAACGAACATTACATTTTTATAGATATAGATGTATGTTCAATGAGTTTTCACTGACACATTTTTGACATTCATCCTTTATAGCAATTATCAGGCAAAACACAAACTTTTCAAATCCTATCATTCCATTCTTTTGAAGGAGATTCAAGCAAATTTACAACTTTTGAAACCAATTATATAATAATAATAATAATAATAATAATAATAATAATAATAATAATAATACAACCTTATTTATACCCTGCCACCATTCCCCGAAGGGTCTCGGGACGGCTCACAAAAGCACTTTAGGGTGCCACACACAAAATAGAATTACATAAGCATAAAAACAGTACAACATACAGTAGAGACTCACTTATCCAACATAAACGGGCCGGCAGAATGTTGGATAAGCAAATACGTTGGATAATAAGGAGGCATTAAGGAAAAGCCTATTAAACATCAAATTAGGTTATGATTTTACAAATTAAGCACCAAAACATCATGTTAGATAACAAATTTGGCAGAAAAGTAGTTCAATACGCAGTAATGCTATATAGTAATTACTGTATTTATGAATTTAGCACCAAAATATCACGATATATTGAAAACATTGACTACAAAAATGCGTTGGATAATCCAGAACGTTGGATAAGTGAGTGTTGGATAAGTGAGACTCTACTGTACATTTAACCAACTACAAAGCGAATAGATAATATAATCAAATGATAAAATTTTAAATTTAGAAATGCAGTAATACCTGCAGATAAACTAGGCATCTTTGGTTATGTACTGGTTCATTATTCAGGCTTTCGAGGGTGATAAGGGGGGCTCTATGAAATGAGCATCCAATGTTATACAGTGTTTTCTAGCACCAGTATTTAAACTGTTAAATTAATCTGAAAAGAACTCCAGGGGATCAAGAAAAAAAGCAAACAGAAGATGGCCAATGGGCAAGCTTCTTAGACCAAAGCTTTCAAATTTGAAGAATAGTAATCAAAAGCTGCCCTTAATTTTAGATCACAGAGTTTTTCACATTGGGTGAAATGAACTTTTGTGCAAGGTTCTACAAACCATTGGTCACCAACCTCCATGTCTGCCCATATTGTGCCTCTCTTATTTTTGATATTTGTACAATTTACTACAATTGTAAAGAAACAGAATAAAATTTCAGATTAACTGCTACTAGAATGCTTACCTTAAACAATAATAAACTGTTTTTGAAACTTTAAATCCCTCCCTGCCCGTGCATAAATGGTGCTGTTGATCTTTATTGTGGAACTTATATATTGCTGATTTCTGGCATAAAATGAATGGTAAGAAAAAAAGAAAGATAACAGCCTGAGCAGAACTTGGATCAATATACGAGGGGTGAATGAAAAGTAATGCCTTCACCTTCGTAACTCCTCAACAGATGGCAGGTACTGGCTTGTTCAGTAGACTCTCCTCTACAGTTCCGTTTGGTGGGAAGCCTTAGCATTGAAAGATTGTGTTGTTAAAGTGCGAAATATGGAACCCTGCGCAGACGGTCGGTCAATGCGACTTAAGTAACACGCAGTCATTGAATTCTTGACAATAGAAGGTGTCACCCCAAAGGAGATTCATCAGAAAATGCAAGCATTATTGAGAATGTTCCCGATAATGAAAGAAGATCTGCACGGACATCATTATGCTTCTGATGAAGACGTTGAGAGAATTATGAGACGTTGGTTGTGGAAATAGAATGTCAACTTCTTCCGTGATGGCTTCAGAAAACTTGTTCATCGTTGAAAGAAATGTATCCAATTGTCTGGTGATTATATGGAAAAGTGAATAGTGGTAGTTAAAGAGCACATTCTAAGGATTATTTCTGCGTTTGATTTATTAAAATATTCCCATCCAAACTCTAGTAACGAAGGTGGAGGCATTTCTTTTCATTCAACCCTCGTAATAAATCTTCATAGGATTGACAATAGCTCACTAATTTTTATGTTCCCAATGCGCTGGTTTTATTAAGAAAGTAAATTGTGGTATGGAGCCCCTGGTGGCTCAGTGGATTAAACCCCTGAGCTACTGAACTTGCTGACCGAAAGATTGACGGTTCAAATCCAGGGAGTGGAGTGAGCTCCCACTATTAGCCCCAGCTTCTGCCAACCTACAAGTTTGAAAACATGCAAATGTGAGTAGATCAATAGGTACCGCTTCTGCGGGAAGGTAATGGCACTCCATGCAGTCATGCTGGCCACATGACCTAGGAGGCATCTATGGACAACGCTGGCTCTTCAGCTTAGAAATGGAGATGAGCACCAACCCCCAGAGTCGGACACAACTAGACTTAATTTCTGGGGAAACCTTTACCTTTACCTTAAATTGTGGTACGGGAACTTCGGTCAAAATGAAGAATTCTCTTAAAATTACCATAAAAGTAAACTCAAAGTCTTTCCATTACAATGGAAGCAACTAGGCACTAGTGGTCCAAGTAACTAAAGCCAAGACATATGTAATGGAGTAAAGACATATTCAGAATTTGGTCATGAGGTATATTTAATACCAAGAACAGATAGGACAGTCCCTTCTAGTCCTATTTCTCACTGGACTTTCCACACAAGACCTTGATTGAATTGGCTGATAGAATAAGGATTTTTCTCTTAACTCCTATCCCCTTGTGCTTGAAAATTATCCTCTGATCATTGTATAGAACATGAAATGGCCATGACCGATCCCAGGCAATGTCGGAGCTTTTTCATGCAAATAACCAATAATGTGGGTTGAACTTGAAAGAGAGACACAGACTCCTTTTTGATAGCATTTGTATCAGAAAATTGTTGCTGGCGGAGTATCAGAAGCAAACTACACATTCAGGTCATTGTTGCACATTATGCTTGATAGCTGAGGTGAAGCAGGATAAAAGGTAGACGCCCTCATTTGAAAATGAGGCTTTGCAACTGTGCTGGGTTTGTTTTATTTACCAGCTTGCTGTGACCTGTGGCAACTGAAAGTCATGCTTTCTGTTTAGACAACAAATCAAGCAATGGCTTGTGCATAAATAGCTTGTTTGCTCTGGGTTTTTTTTCAATTCATTAGGAAGAACTGAATTCCCATATATACAATAGCAGGGAACCTTTTGTTCTATGGAAATGTGGGCTGTAGAGTTATAAGGATGTCTGGTTCAGTTTTGTTCTCAGGCATTCAGCAGTTTGGGTGGAGTTCTCTATCCTAATGCCCAGTCCTCCTATTTGTTTCCTACATTTTCCCTTTGATTACCATTACCTTCTTCTCTGCCAGCATAGAGAGAAGGTACAAAACATTGGCAAGATAAGATAATTGCTATGTACAAAACAAATGTGCAAATATTGGGGTGCAAGATGGAAAGATTCAGGTTCAAATCTTTCCTCGGGTATGGTGGTCACAGGGTTATCTTAGGACCCCATCACATGGAGGTCCAGAAGCTAGTGGGGGAAACCATTGTGCAGCGTACTACTTTGTCCCCTTACCATCATGTGTCCCCGGCTTAGTCTATTGTAAGACAATTACCTTCAATGGAGGGAATTCAGGAGGGAAATCAGGCAGAAAACCCCATCTCGTGAGAGATGCAAAGACCAAAGTTTATTTTCACCACAGCTGTGAGAAGGCAAACAGCCGTACATATCCCAGAGGGCTGTACCATGCAAATGGCTGCCGCAAAAGCATGTCGCAGCAAACAAAGAATATATACCTTTGGCTTATCTAAAATTGACCAATGGCTGAGGGTCTTCCTCACCTTCCACACCCACTTGGCATAAGTGATACCAATGACCTAACTTGTTTATTCTGAGCTTTCTTCTCTCCTTGAAACTTTCTGGAGAAAGGCACCAGCTCATAGGAAGGGAGGGGCATACGCAGAGGCAAAGCTACATAGGCAGAGGTTTACTATTTTCTGGCTTATAGTCCCTTCACTATGAGGAATCAGGTAGTCGCCCAACTTCTCAGGACTCCATCTGTACATGCTGCTGGCACGCTGCTGGCATGGAAGCCAACGAAGGCCCACCAGAAGTAGCCCTGCATCATTTGATTGGCACCAGCAGACTCCATCTTGGCAGCATGCCTGTAACACACTGAGAGGGGAAAACCACCCACCTAATGAGATCCTTAAATCAATCCTCAGTTCTCAACCTAGTAGAAGGTAGAGAGCCTAGTAGAAGCTAGAAGACCAATATTAGTTCACTTGACTGGAACAGTGCAAAGACAAGGAGGACATGCTAACCAAGGTCATGAGTGCCAAATCAGAACTTTAGGAAGAGAATGAGCTAATGAGATTCTATGGCCAAAAACCTGAAATTTCATCTACAGTGGAATTAAATATGGCTATTCAATCCCACCAAAGGCCTTGAGGGAATCTAAGGAAAACAGCAGTAGGTATTCGTTTAGTGCTCAGCTATGTTCAATAACATCAATGGCATATTGTTTAGCATTACAGATTTTAGCACATGGCCCATCTGGTCCACTGCTACATAATCATCATTGCTTCTTTTACATTTCATAGGCATCACCTAGATTAGGCAGTGGCGTCAGCAAGAGTCTTGCAGAAGCATCTGCTTGGAGTTCTTGTTTTGAGCTTCAGGTAGATCCCACTGCTAAGAACAATTTGTGTTTTCTATCTGAGGTCTTTTCAAAGAATCTCAGATGGGAAAAGAAGCTTGAGAATCAGAAAGTTATCTATTTATTTATTTCATACATTTGTATTCCATCCTTCTCACTCCCCGGGGGGGGGGGGGGGGAGAGACTCAGAGCAGCTTCACAACCGGCAGTCATTACATGGCAAAAACAAATAGTTATAAAACAACTACAATTAAAACAGATAATTAAAACATCAATTATAAAAACGTTGTCAGGACCCAGGCTGCAGGGCACCAATAACCATACACAGAGGCCAGAATCTATCTAATATCTTTATTGAAGGAGTATATAAAGTTAATAAAAACAAGTGTAGAAAATAGTCCAGAGTTAGACCTTTCAGGAAAGGTCAAAATTAGTCCAAAGAAACAATGTCCAATATGAAATATTAAGGTCCAAAGTTGTAATCCAATAACCGAAACACTCACTTGCCAAGCAAGTGAGGGGAGATGACAAGGTCCTTTAGTCCATGAACTTGAGCAAGGCTAGGAAATAACTTGATACTTGGAACACAAGGCTTGATTCAAGACAACAAGGTAACGAGGAGCAGGAACAAGATCCGTGGAATTACTTGGTAAAATCCGGGAAGCAAAGCGAGGCTGAATCCTGGAAAACAAGGCAAGGTCCGCGAAGGTAAACAAGGCTGGAAACAGGAGCGAAGGCTTGAAATCAGGGACAAGGCTTGAAACAGGAACGAGGCTTGGAAACGGAGCGCGCTGTCCACACACAACTTACTCCAGTAGCTGACGAATTGACTCCGCAAGATGTCTTTGTGGGTAAAACACCTAAATAGGGTCTAGTTTTCCCACCAAAGAGCAGTTCTCTGGGGAACTAGAAACGAAAGCTAATCTCTGAGTCCAGATGCATGACTCCTTAAGGTTTCCCATGGAAAGCAGGCTTAATCAGCTGAATTCTTAGCAGCTATCCTAGCACTCCTACGAGAGGCCGCTTGAACAGCTCTCTGATGTTTACAAAACTCGTGGCGAGAAAACACAGGAGATTTAGGCTCAGGGTTTGTTTGACAGATTTCTGGAAGACAAATCTCTTGCAGGTGCAAGGTTCCCAAATCTGGCTGGGAAGGTTCCAATTCTGACTGAGACGGTAAAAAACCCAAGTTCTCCTCTTCATCTGGGACTACAGTGCCTTGAACGGGACTACATGGCCCATGACTCATCACACTATCCCCCTCCTCAAGCCCCCTCTCAAACCGGGACTCTCTCCCCGAGGCGCGGGGCCGCGGCTTGGCGGGATAGGTCTGATGGAAGCGGCGGGTTAGATCAGGAGCATGGACTGTGGAAGCGTCTTCCCAAGAGCGTTCCTCGGGGCCAAAACCCACCCAGTCAATGAGATATTGTAGGCGACGGCGGTGAAAGCGAGAATCCAAAATGTCCTCAACCTCGAACTCCTCCTCCCCATTCATCAAAACAGGAGGGGGGGCCGGTCGGTCTGTATCAGGACGCACACCATCCGCCGGAAGGAGTAGGGAGCGGTGGAACACCGGATGAATGCGCATTGAGCGCGGAAGTTGGAGTTTGAAAGTCACGGGGTTAAGTTGCGCCACCACTGGATAGGGGCCAATGAAACGGGCATCTAACTTCCGGCAAGGGCGATGGGAGGGCAAAAAGCGAGTGGACAGAAGAACCCGGTCTCCTACCTTGATTTCGGGGCCCGGTTGGCGATGTTTGTCCGCGTGACGTTTATAGTCCTCCTTGGCTTGGTTTAATTGCTGGAGCAAGAGTTGTTGCACCGCTGCGAGTTCCTGCAGCCAGTCCTCTGCTGCGGGAACTTCTGAGGTTTCAATGACAGGGGGAAAGAAACGTGGATGGAAGCCATAGTTTGCAAAGAACTGCGTTTCTTTAGTAGAAGCCTGGACCCCATTGTTGTAGGCAAACTCTGACAGCGATAACAGGGAAGCCCAATTGTCTTGCTGGTAGTTCACATAACAGCGAAGGTATTGTTCTAAAGTGGCATTGGTGCGCTCAGTTTGCCCATCTGTTTGGGGATGATGAGCCGAAGATAAACGAGAGTCTATGCCCAATAGTTTTTGTAGTGCCTTCCAGAAACGAGAGGTGAATTGGGACCCCCGGTCTGTGACCAAACTCTTGGGCAATCCATGCAATCTGAAAACATGTTGGAGGAATAGATCTGCAGTTTCTTTGGCCGTGGGAAGGCCATCACAGGGAATGAAATGGGCTAACTTGGTGAAAAGGTCCACCACCACTAGGATCGTGGTGAATCCACAGGAAGGTGGTAGATCAGTGATAAAATCCGCAGAGATTATTTCCCATGGGCGGGATGGTGTAGGGAGGGAATGCAGGAGCCCTAAGGGCTTTTCTCTTCTTGTCTTGGAGCGCTGGCATACTGGGCAGGTGTTGACATATTTTTCCACATCCTTGCGGATCTTGGGCCACCAGAAATCTCTTAGGATCAAATGCATGGTTTTAAATAGCCCGAAATGCCCTGCTGGCTTGCAGTCATGACACAGACGAAGTGTTTTTTCCCTGCCCGGTCCTGGGGGGATGTAAACATGATTTCTATAGCAAAGTAGCCCATCCTTAAGCGAAAAGGGAAAACGTAGTCCTTGGCGAAGTTGGTCCTGTGCCCAGGCGTCTGCTTGCTGACTAGCCCTGATTTCCTGAGCACAAAGGGGTCCTGGAGTAGGGGAAGTTGATTCCATGGAAGTGGATTTGGTGTTTCCCACTGTGAGCGTGGCAAAGTTTTCGGGTTGTAGCAGCTGGGACTCAAAGGACTCCTTGCGCCCTGCAGCGTATTCCGGTTTTCGTGACAGAGCATCTGCTTGCTTGGTCTGGGCTGGGGTTACATAATGAATTTGAAAGTTAAAACGTTCAAAGAATAAAGCCCAGCGTTGTTGCCTTTGATTTAGCTTGCGGGCAGTTCTTAGATGCTCTAGATTTCGATGATCAGTATGGACTTCAATGGGAAATTTGGCTCCTTCTAGCCAATGTCTCCAAGTTTCAAAGGCTGCCTTTATGGCCAATAGTTCCTTTTCCCAAATGGTGTAATTTCTCTCTGGCGCGGTCAATTGACGGGAATAAAAGGCACAAGGATGAAGATGGTCTCCCACTGGTTGTAGGAGTACAGCCCCAATTGCCACATCGGAGGCATCCGCCTGCACAACGAAAGGGGTTTCAGGATCTGGATGCTGAAGGATTGGCTGGGACGTGAATAATTTCTTTAGTTGTTGGAACCCTTTCTCTGCTTGATCTGTCCAGCGGAAAGGCTGTTTCCCACGGATGCAGCTGGTGATTGGGTCAGACCAGCGGGCAAAATCTGGAATGAACTTGCGGTAATAGTTCGCGAACCCCAAGAATCGTTGCACCTCTTTCTTGTTGGTTGGCGCCCGCCATTCCAATACTGCTGAAACCTTAGCCGGGTCCATGGAGAGCCCTAGTGGTGAGACGCGGTATCCCAGGAAGTCTACCTCTTGTAGATCAAAAGCACATTTTTCCAGCTTGGCATAAAGTCCATGATCCCGCAATCGTTGTAACACCATTCTTACGTGGTTCTCATGCTCTGATTGTGATCTAGAAAACACCAAAAAATCGTCCAGGTAGATGATCAAGAACCGATCTAGATAATCCTGAAAGATGTCATTGACAAAATGCTGGAACGTTGCGGGAGCTCCACATAATCCATAATTCATAACTCGGGACTCGAATAATCCGAATTTAGTCTGGAAGGCGGTCTTCCACTCGTCCCCTTCTCTGATGCGAACTAGATTATAAGCCCCCCGAAGATCCAGCTTGGTGTAGACCTTGGCTCCCCGAAGTCGGTCTAGTAGGTCCGAGATCAAGGGCAGGGGATAGCTGTTCCGCTTAGTGATATTGTTCAATGCTCTATAGTCCACCACCAAGCGTAAGTCCCCTGATTTCTTTTTCACAAACATCACTGGGGAGCGGCTGGGGATTGAGAGGGTCTGATGAATCCCTTGCGAAGGTTTGACTCTATGAACTCCCTGAGAGCTTCTTGCTCCGGTTCAGTCAGGGAGTAGAGATGTCCTCGCGGGATCGGGGCCCCCTCCACCAAGTCAATGGCACAGTCATAAGGTCTATGTGGGGGTAATCTCTCGGCTTCTTTTTCATTGAATACATCCCAATATTCTGAGTACTTCTTGGGCAAGGTGATAATGGGTTCAGTGTCTGTGGCATGGCAGACCTTGGCTACAAGGCAATGGTTTTGGCAATATTTTGAAGCAAACTGCAGTTCTCTGTTGGACCAGGAGATGTTTGGGTCGTGAAGTGTCAGCCATGGAATTCCCAAAATTACAGGGAAATGGGGAACCTCGGTAACAAAGAAGGAAATTTCTTCCATATGTTCCCTTATCCACATTCTGGTGGGTTCCGACCACTGGCTTACGGGACCCGTCTTGAGGGGGCGGCCATCGATGGCTTGCACCACACGGGCATTCTTGAAGTCATGGTATTGTAATCCCAGAGAATCGGCATACTCTCTATCAATGAAATTGTTTGTAGCTCCTGAGTCTATCATGGCATGGACCATGACTGGCCCCTTTTTAGCTGACCACAAGGTGACCACTAGAAGAAATAGGACTCCGGTTGGCGGCTCTTGAGTGGGTTTTTTGACCAGGTTGGCGAGCCTCTCTACGCCCGGTCGCTGGCTTCCCCTGCCGGCTGTGTGCCAGCCGCCTCAGACGTCTTCATCTCCGTGGAGGACGCCGCCGCCAGACGGGCGGGGGGCTTCCCTTTGGCTGGGCACTCTCTAGCGAAGTGGCCCCCGTTTCCGCAGTACCAACAGAGATTTAGGCGTTGGCGGCGGGCCTTCTCGGCGGCATCTAACCTGGGACGCACGTTGCCCAACTGCATCGGCACCTCCTCGTTCCCCCTGGGGTATGGGGCTGGTGGCGGGGGTCTCCATACTGGACGCGGCTGGACGCTGGTGGGAGCGGGAGGTTTCACCCCAGCTCTACCGCTCTGGCCTCGGACCCATTGTTTTCTGTTGGCAAGCATGACTTCAGCTCGTAGACATTGATCAATGAGTGCTTCAAGAGAATGGGGGGGATCCACTTTGGAAATTTCTTCCAACATCTCGATGTTGAGACCCTCCCGAAATTGTCCTCTGAGGGCTATATCATTCCATCCGGTGCTGTGGGCCAGCACTCGGAACTCGGCTATGTACTGGGACAAGGGTCTGTCCCCCTGAGAGAGGCGCCGGAGTTTATGGCCGGCTGCCTCCAAATTGTCTTCGATCCCCCAAGTCGCCTTAATGTGATCCAAGAAATGTTGCGCTGATCTTAGGTGTGGGGAACCTTGGTCGAACAGCGCCGTCGCCCAGTTGGCCGCTGGCCCGTCTAAAAGGCTATAGATCCACGCCACTTTGATGTCTTCTTGGGGAAACTCGGCATTGCGGGCCTCTAGATAAGCTTGGCATTGGCGACGGAAAACATGAACCTTAGAAGCTTCTCCAGAAAACTTGGTTGGCAATGCCAAGGCTGGGAGACGGATTCCGCGTTCCTTCAATCCCTTTATTTCTCCCTCCTGCGCATTGAGCTTATCACGGATGCGGTCCACTTCCTCCTTGTCGATGGTGTAGCTAAGTGGCTGGCCACCCGGCACGGTTCCGGTAGACATTCTGGCCTAGGTTAATTGGTGCTTAGGGTGGCGGAGTCAAACTGTCAGGACCCAGGCTGCAGGGCACCAATAACCATACACAGAGGCCAGAATCTATCTAATATCTTTATTGAAGGAGTATATAAAGTTAATAAAAACAAGTGTAGAAAATAGTCCAGAGTTAGACCTTTCAGGAAAGGTCAAAATTAGTCCAAAGAAACAATGTCCAATATGAAATATTAAGGTCCAAAGTTGTAATCCAATAACCGAAACACTCACTTGCCAAGCAAGTGAGGGGAGATGACAAGGTCCTTTAGTCCATGAACTTGAGCAAGGCTAGGAAATAACTTGATACTTGGAACACAAGGCTTGATTCAAGACAACAAGGTAACGAGGAGCAGGAACAAGATCCGTGGAATTACTTGGTAAAATCCGGGAAGCAAAGCGAGGCTGAATCCTGGAAAACAAGGCAAGGTCCGCGAAGGTAAACAAGGCTGGAAACAGGAGCGAAGGCTTGAAATCAGGGACAAGGCTTGAAACAGGAACGAGGCTTGGAAACGGAGCGCGCTGTCCACACACAACTTACTCCAGTAGCTGACGAATTGACTCCGCAAGATGTCTTTGTGGGTAAAACACCTAAATAGGGTCTAGTTTTCCCACCAAAGAGCAGTTCTCTGGGGAACTAGAAACGAAAGCTAATCTCTGAGTCCAGATGCATGACTCCTTAAGGTTTCCCATGGAAAGCAGGCTTAATCAGCTGAATTCTTAGCAGCTATCCTAGCACTCCTACGAGAGGCCGCTTGAACAGCTCTCTGATGTTTACAAAACTCGTGGCGAGAAAACACAGGAGATTTAGGCTCAGGGTTTGTTTGACAGATTTCTGGAAGACAAATCTCTTGCAGGTGCAAGGTTCCCAAATCTGGCTGGGAAGGTTCCAATTCTGACTGAGACGGTAAAAAACCCAAGTTCTCCTCTTCATCTGGGACTACAGTGCCTTGAACGGGACTACATGGCCCATGACTCATCACAGTTGTTTAAAAATTGCAAAAGTTAGGAGCCGGGCTGTGGCGCAACTGGCTAGTAACCAGCTGCTATAAATCACTACTGACCGAGAGGTCATGAGTTCGAAGCCCGGGTCGGGTTAAGCCTCCGACCATTAATAGCCCCGGCTTGCTGTTGACCTATGCAGCCCCGAAAGACAGTTGCACCTGTCAATTAGGGAAATTTAGGGACGCTTTATGCGGGAAGCTAATTTACAACACCATAAAACTGCCAGCAAAACACGAGGAAAGGAATGCGGAAGTACAGCCACCACTGGACGATGAAGCAACAGCTCCCCCTGTGGCCGGAATCGTGAAGCTGGAAAAATGTTAAAAATGCCTCTGAGTCTGTCTAATGTATGTTGTTTGTCTGTTGGCATTGAATGTTTGCCATATATGTGCTCATTGTAATCTGCCCTGAGTCCCCTTCGGGGTGAGAAGGGCGGAATATAAATACTGTAAATAAATAAAAGTCTAAGTCATAGTCCAGGGTCTGCCCATTATTAGTCACATAAATCATTCTTATTATTGGGTTGTTGTATGTCTTTCGGGCTGTGTGGCCATGTTCCAGAAGTATTCTTTCCTGACTTTTCGGCCACATCTATGGCAGGCATCCTCAGAGGTTGTGAGGTATGGATAAACTTAGGCAAGGAAAGGAAAGAATATATATCTGTGGAGAGTCCAGGGTGTGGCAAAGAAAATCCAACAAATGCTATGGTCAGCGAAGGACAAGAGGGATCCTCTCTCCTCTGCAGAAGTCTACCGGATACCATGCAGCTGTGGACAAGTATACATAGGGACTACCAAATGCAGCGCCCAAACAAGAGTCAAAGAACATGAAAGGCACTGTAGACTAATTCAGCCAGAGAAATCAGCCATAGCAGAGCACTTGATGAACCAGCCTGGACAAAGTATATTATTTGAGAACACAGAAATGCTGGACCACTCCAACAATATCATGTCAGACTACACAGAGAAGCCATTGCAATCCACAAGCATGTGGACAACTTCAACAGAAAGGAAGAAACCATGAAAATGAACAAAATCTGGCTACCAGTATTAAAAAAACTCTAAAATCAAAACAGTAGATGGGAACCAACACTCAGATGGGCAGAGGACAGCTAATGACTGAACAAAGGATGCCCCCAGGCAAGAGACAAAAACCTTTCCAATGCTAATTAGGGTGATTAACTGAAACATTAATGCTGGCTTCCCAGTGACAAAGGACTCTTGCCACACCCTAGACTCTTCACAGATATATATTCTTTCCTTTCCTTGCCTAAGTTTATCCATACCTCACAACCTCTGAGGATGCCCGCCATAGATGTGGGCGAAACATCAGGAGAAAATACTTCTGGAACATGGCCACACAGCCCAAAAGACATACAACAACCCTGTGATCCTGGCCATGAAAGCCTTCGACAACACATTCTTATTATTATTGCTGTGTTTGCTGCTCGAATGCCTGGTCCCACAGCCATGTTTTGAGTTTTTTCTGAAATGGTAGAAGGGGAAGGGCTGACTTGATTTCATCAGGGAGGGAGTTCCACTGAGAAGGCCTCTCGTCCCCATCAAATGCGCTTGTGAGGGGGTGGGATCGAAACCAGGGCCTCCCCCGATGATCTTAACCTCTGAGATGGAACATAGAGGGAGATACATTCAGACAAGTAAACCATTTAGGGCTTTTATAGACTAAAGCCAGCACTTTGAATTGTGCACTAAGAGCCATTGGGACTCCAGCACCAGGTCTGAGACCACCCCGGCTAGCTCAGGCACTGTAGTGCAGTGGGGTGGTCGACACAGTATCAGAATCTCTATCTGTCCTGGTCACCAACCTTCAGATGGACACATTCAAAAGTAGTTGACTGCAGAATGCGGTACCTGGTCAGGGAGATGGAATCCTTATAGACTACTGCGAATCCATCTCCCCGCCTTCCTGATCTTGGCTGGTGCTGCACAGAATAACCTAGTGACAAAGCTGGGTGAGATTAACCCCCATCCACCCAGTCTCGTCCAACCAGGTCTCCATTATGCATGCCAGGTCTGCATGTTCCTCAAGGATTAGATCCTAAATGAAAGATGTTTTCCCATTTACAGACCTGGTGTTAAACAGCACCACCCCTTAATCTTGAGAGACCTCTAGAACAAAGGAAATTGTTAAAGGGTGTACCTCTAGACTTCCTGAGAGACATTTTCCAATATTTTGTTTAACAAAAGGTAATTATGCTTTGTGTCTACAGAAATATTGAGCTGATCCTTCCTATTGCCATCCTTACCTTGCTCCTAGCATTTTGGGCTTTGGGGTGCTCACTGGGCATATAAATGGCAGTGGTTCCCACTTGGCAACTGTAATGAGGATAGCCAGAGCACTGCAGTAACGCAAGAGAAGGAAGGGTAGAAAGGATGAACCATTCCCTCCCTTGGCTCTTCCATTCTCTGATCAAATCATCACTCTGGCCAACATCACTCCAGTTGTTGAACAACACCCTTTTTGTTTCTTATGGGCACCACAAAATCCAGAACAATGGCAAGACAGGTGCCATTCTCATTTCCCCAGGCTAGCAGTATAAACAGCCATTGCCGCTTCCCAAATAGAAAGTGACACAACTGTTTCCATTGACTAAAAATGTGGTTGACTCTGGAGCTTTACAGTATCCCATGATCTTTTTTAAACATGGGACAAGGCAAATGAATTTTGTGTGTCATAAGGTCGCCATGGAGTCTATTCACCCTTGAACCCACTCATTCTGCCTATGTAGATGGACCCTTAGTTAAATGGCAGTAGTTTTTTAACCTTATTTTCTATTGCAACATATCAGTATCTTCCTATTTTTTTCCTGTAATCTTAGGCAAATTCATTTATTAAGCTTATTTTGAATATTTTGTCCTCTTAAGTAACCATAACTGGAAACAGCTACACTTATTTCCATCCTTGCTAATTTCCTCTTCTTGCACCTTCTTTATTTCAACATAGAGAAACACAATTACTCTTAGCGACCTACAGAGAAGTAATAAAATAAGCGAAAACCTAGCTGTTTCTTGGGTATATGGTTGCACTGGGGATTTTTCCTCAACCTGCCTCTCTCCAAATAAATGTAGTTACCATTGTGATGTTGTTGACTAGAGATGATGGGAGTTGCAGTCCAACACATTGAAAAGATGCTGGGTTAGGAAGAGATGGCTCTTGCAGTGGGTTGAAGCTTTTGGGGTGAGGCTTACATTTGAATCCCATGCTTTCTGGCAAGCTATTGAGAGACGTTTTGAAATGTATCACTTACTGCTGCGGTCATGATTTTCAGCATGAAAACCTTCCCCAAAGCATCTTCGACATTCCCTACTGCAACATGTGTCCATGGGTTTTCTGCATGAAAGTCCCATGTCTTTATGACTTACATTTACTTTCAATACCATCTTGTTGTTCCCAGCTCTTTCTCATGGCACTGCTCTGTCTCTTGCCATTTATTCATACACTAGCTTGGGTCCCCGGCAGTGCCCGGATTAAACAAGGGCCTTGTTTATTTTGGGGTTTTCTGTCATATCAGTTTGGTCATATGTTATGCTATGTCTTAGAAAACAACTCAGTCTTTGCTTTTGTTTTCTATGCATGTTCCCATTAGATAATGCATAAGGATGTGGGTGAACTACGATTCCCAAAAATCTTGGGTCAATATTCCCAAAACTCTGCCAATATTACCAGTTGGCCATGTTGGGTCTGTGTGCCAAGTTTGGTCGAGATCCATCATCTGCTGGGTTCAGTGTTCTCGGAATACGGGTGAACTATAACTCCTGGATGTCAAGGTCAATCACCCCCAAACCCCGCCAGTATTCAAGTTTGGCCATGTTGGGTCTGTGTGCCAAGTTAGTTCCAGGTCCATCATTGGTGGAGTTCAGAGTGCTCTTAGAATGCAGGTGAACTATACATCCCAGTCCCTAAAACTCCTATACATCATGGTGAATTCTCCCCAAATTTCTTGTTCAGTTACTGATCAATTCCTCTGTTTGCTGTGTGCCATAGGAAAGGGTAGAAAAGGGTTAAGGGAGAGGCAGTGGGCGGGGTCATGCAAATGGAAAGAAAAAGGAACAGTGGGATGTGCTTGCTGTAACTTGCAATGTCCTGGGAGGGAGTGACTTGCTGGTTCCTCATCACTGGGAACTATAGTCTGATTGTGGAGGCTGGAGGCTGTCTGTGTGAACGGATGCCCTTGCCACATACACACATACAGATTTTCACTTTTATTATGTGTATAGATAGATATAGATATATCATCCCGACAGCAAAACTCATGGGATCTATTGTTTACCTCTTTTTCTCACTTCTGGTTTTGCTCTTTTCAGTGTTGCTTACCTGTTAGTGAAATGCCATGGGTAGTAGGTGGGTGGCAGCATATGGAGGCTGGTTTGTTTGTATTTTGTTTTTGTTTTGTTTTTTGCTTTTTGCTTTTTAAAAAGTGTGGAATAGATAGGTTTAGACATGGAAGTTGTAGAAGGAGCCTGGGATTACCTCTGCCAAGTTGGGACAATTGAAGGATATGGCATCCCAGCTTGTGAAGAGCCAGTCCAGAAATAGATATTGCTGGTACAACAAGGATGGAAATCCAGCTCCAATAGTGGTTATCTAACTGCATAGCTAGATATGAAGAAGTATTACAAAATAGTAAACAGTTCAAAAGGTGTATCTCAACTATAGAATTAATCCAGTTTAACCCCACTTTAACTGACCTGGCTCACCTCTATGGAATCTGGGAGTTGTAGTTTGGTGATGCGCCAGAACCTGGCTCACCTCTATGGAATCTGGGAGTTGTAGTTTGGTGATGCGCCAGAACTTTTTGGCAGAGAAGACTTTGTAAAACTACCAACTAGCACTGAGCCATGGCAGTTAATAATTCAGTCTGACAGCACTTTGACTGTCATGGTTCAGTGTTTTAAACTTTTGGGACTTTTACAAAGATTGTATTAATTCTACAATGCATATATATCCAATGAGAATTCCATGCAGAGATGCAATGAGGAGGAATGCTTATCACTTGTTTCACTTGGCTCCATGCACCCTACCATATAATGCAGTTTGAAACTGCATTATATGGTCAGTGTAGACTCAGGGTCCTTCCACACAGCCATATAACCCAGAATATCAAGGCAGATAATCGCACTGGGGGTGGACTGAGGGTTAATTGTATTGTGGGTGGCGGGTTGTCTATGTATTTGTATATGTTTGTAATGTGTATTGCGGGTGTTTTACAATTTGAAAATAAAATTTTATTATTTTTTTAAAAGGCAGATAATCCACAATATCTGCTTTGAACTATCTGAGTCCACACTGCCTTATAATCTAGTTCAATGTGGATTTTATACAGCTGTGTAGAAGGGACCTCATATAATGCAGTTCAATGGAGTTAAATTGCATTTTTATGAGTCTACACTGAACATATAATGTAGTTTCAAACTGAATTATAGGGCAGTGTAGATGGGTCTGATGTTTGTGCTTGAAAATGAGAAAGGCTGGGGATAATATAAGTGAACTTTGGACAGAGCCTAGCAGAATATGGATTTTATCGGCTTGTCAGGTTGCAGTATCGGTTACCTTAAAATCGGTTTTGCTTTTGGATCTATAAAAAACATTGCTAGTAAACCTTGTAGCAACTCTTTCCTCACACAGCAGATTTGTTTCTCTTTCAGAAACTGAGGAATATCAACATAATCACTCCCACATTACCCTCTGCTGGCGTATCAGTGCATAGCCATTTTTTTCGATTGAGACTTGTTAAAAATCGTGCCTCACTTACACACATGTATGTCAGTTTTTATGTTGTCATAGTATGGTGGTCTAATTCATTGCATTAATTTTCTGAGTCAACAACCAGTTGCTGTTAGTTCAGACCTCACTTTGCTTAGTCTTAACATGCTTCACTATGAACTTACATTGAATCACATTTTCACATCCATTAATCCATCCTGCAGTAATCTTGTCATAAACTCTCTATTAAAGTCACCTGTGTCTAGTATATGAATCTGTTGCAAGATCTACATAATTCTCAGGAGGTTGCAAGAGGTGTGCTTTTGAGCTGACATAATCAATAAACAGAAACAAAAGTTCAATGTTGTCATCCGTCCTTATATGATCCTTGAAGACGCAAACATTATCTGATCATTTTCTGTTAACCAACAGTCCTATATATTGGAAAGGGGAGCATCCTCCGTTTTCCAATATTTTGCTATTTCCATACAAGAAGCGACAATATTTTTTAAAAATACTGTAGGACTAATACACCAGATTCTTGGCAATTATGATGTTGTGATTAAGACCTGATCTAGAATAAGTTGAGAATGATCACAAGAGAGAATGGACACAATGGATGTTTCTGTTATGTTTGGAAGCTGTGGTTTGGAGTTTAAAAATGATCTATCCTAAAATAGGAATACTTGGTTATAGAAAAGTATAATCTTTCTGACAGGGATGTATTATCCTCCCAGGGTGTATTAAATCAGTTTCTTAAGTTTTGCCTAGTAATAGTGAACCTTTCGGTTTCTTGTGTCTGGGCTGATGCCGTAACATTATTTCCCTTTCAGTTACATCATTCAGATTACTTGGGAAATAGTTACTGATCTCTGTTGGGGCCTAAATATACCCACCAATATTGGATGACTCCTTGTTTCACTATTAATTAGGAATTAATTAATTAATGGGAATTAATTTCCCATTAGGGTCATATTCAACCCTTGTCTCATCAAAGGGTAATTTTTGTCAATCAGAATTATAACTCTCCTGGCTTTGCAATCTCCCGGAGCAACGTATTAAATGTCAAGTACTGTTTGGGGGGGAAAACTGGGAATATGTCCTTCTTGTGGGTTTCTTAGTTCATTTTTATGCCTATTGAAAGCTACAATGCAACCTTAAAGCTTGATTAACCTGAAACATAATAGCACCCAATTCAATCCAAAAATATATAAAACAACTGATCACAACCAAGACCCCATCTACACTATTATTGTAATGCAGATTGAACTGTATTATATGGTCAATGTAGTTTAACTGCATTGAATTTAATTTTATGAGTCTATACTGACCATATAATGCAGTTCATTTCAGTAATGGCAGTCTAGATGGGGGTAAAGCTGGATCACCACTGCCACATAATGCAGTTTGAAACTGATTTTACATTGGCGAGCCCTTAGAAGAGTGGTTCTTAACCTGGGGTCCCGAGATGTTTTTGGCCTTCAAATCCCAGAAATCTTAACAGCTGGTAAACTGGCTGGGATTTCTGGGAGTTGTAGGCAAAATACATCTAGGGACCCCAGGTTGACAACCACTGCTTTAGGAAACAGGCTAATCTTGTTGTCAATTCACATATGTTTTAGAAGGGGGTGGGAAATTTCAAAGAAGTCTTGGAGTGCTGCATCACCCCACCACTACAAATCCCAGAAGAAGCTTTTTTAAAACATCAGGAAGTGTTTAAAAGAAAGGCCTCTTCTGGAGGCGCTTTCAGGCAGCACAAATATGTGGGTTTTAAATGGAGGACAAAAAAACAAACAAACAAACCGCAAGACCTGACTGCAAGTCCCCACATATATGTGTTAGTCCCAGGATTCCCCCTCTGTTCTCACAGGCTTCCTCTGTATCGGAACAAGATGGAGGGCCAATGGGGGACATCCAGTGGAAATATTTTTAAATTAAATTACTCTGTTATGCGCTGGACCGTATATGTGAATATCTTAATTTAAATATAAGCAGATTCGCATGCGCACATATGCGGTTCAGCACCTAAAGGAAGGAATTTTTTTTAATTCCACCAGATTTCTCTCTTTCTGCAATTGCTTATTCAAGTTCTGCTTAATATTGTAAAGTTGAAAATAAAGAGTTTCAGAGAGTTCTAATTGCTCTCCATTCATGCTTCTTTAAATCAGCTGTGTCTGTTTCACAGCCCAGTCAACTGATCAGCTGTTTCGGGTTTGTGCGGACATGTGCTGGAGCAGTCTTCACAGGGGGGAGGGAAGGAAATCACATGTTTTTCATGACTGCAGGAATATACAGTGATGCGAATATGCGAATTTTCTGACTGGAATTGGGGTAAAAGAGAACCTTTTTACCCTGCGTTTTTCATCTGTTGCACTGAATCAGCACGGATTTACTACTTGTGTCATGTACAGGACCGGCCGAGGAAATTTCAAGGGGTACGCAAAAAGTTTTTTTGCGCCCCCTCCCCCGCGCTGTGGGAGGCGTGGCCAGGACTGACCTCGCCTCCTGCGCCCTAACCCCGCCTCCTGCGCTGGGCGGCCATGCCTCCTGTGGCAAGGGCAGTGCAGGAGGCGGGGCCAGACATGGCCCCGCCTCCCGCAGCGCGCGTTCTGGCTCAGCCAGGCTGTGGCGGGAGTTCTTCCAGGCCGCAGCCTGAAAGGACTCCTGCCGCAGCGGGCACGTGCCGTGGGAGGCGTGGCCAGTCCCGCCTCCTGCGGGGCGCGCCCTGGCCGGGCAGCTAGGCTGCGTGCGGCGGGAGTCCTTCCAGGCCGCGCCTTTGTCACGGCCTGGAAGGACTGCCACCACACGCAGCTTGGCTGCACCAGGGCACGCCCCGCGGGAGGCGGGACCAGACCTGGCCATGCCTCCCGCATCGCGCGACTCCGCCTCCCGTGTCGCGCGGCCCCGCCTCCGCCAGGTGTGGCCCCGCCTCCCATGGGCTCAATAGCGCCCCTCAATAGCGTCAGCATGCCATGTTGGGCTGGACCTGGTCATGTAGCCACTACACCTATTAACTCGGGAAATCCCATGTTTTAGGAGCAATTTTCACTCCTGGAGAATGGGAGCCCTTTTACACATGGCTAAAAACCCAGAAGGAACTGAGTTAAAAGGGGTGATGGCTAAATGACGTTTCACTAAAGTGTGGGCAGAATCGGGTTAACAGCTGAAAAGCACGTGTTGAAAAGATGTAGTTACAATCCGATTCTACCTGAAAAATGTGATCTGCTACAAAGGAAGACTGTGAGGACAGCGGGGGAGCATTTCCCGGGATTGGCAGTTCTGTGTGTGGATCTGCTGTCAGGTCCTGGGATTTTTTTGCCCCAAATTTAAAACAAGCATTTTAGGTGCTGTCTGGAAGCTCCCTAAAACTAGTTTGTGCTGCTGACCTTGGAAAAACATGGAAAAGAGCATGAAAAAGTTACATTTTTAATGAGAACTTCTGAAAATCTCATTTGATGTACTAAAGTGGGTTGGCAGCTGTCCTCTCCTCCCATGTTTTTGGTGTAGATTACAATTCAATCCTAGTAAGTCTGGCCAAAGGAAACTGATTATGGGAACTTTAGAAAGCTTCAGAAAGATGACAGTTGGCTCCTGCTGTAGGTCACAGCTTATTAAACTCTGGGTCCCAACCCCAAATGGTGTCCCTTGGCTCAGTGTTGGGGTCACAAAAAAATGGGCAGAAAGAGTAATATGTTTCTGAATGCCAGCCACTTATATAATTCTGTTAGCAACAACCTGCAGTGTTTACAGTGGACTCTGCAGAAAATGTTCCAGCTGTACTCCACGAAAAGGAAAATCAGAATGTTTTGCAAGCCTTACAAATGCTGATTTATTGTCACTAAATGTTTGGTTTATACTTATTTTATATACCTGCATACCTGAGGTCACGTAAAAATACTCAGGCAAAAAGGCATTGTGAGTGGGAAATGTTCAGGAAGCCCTGTTTGGAGGACACACTGAGAACTCTTTGGATTTGTCTACACTGATAAAAAAAAAGTTTGGCACTGAATTTTCCCCATCCTTGTTGTCCCTGCAGTGACACCATTATTACCACATACCTCATGGTGAGATTGCCATAGCCAGCCATGCACCACCCCCACCCCCCACTCCCACCACCCACACACAAACACAAACACACTAAACTCACCTCGCTATTAGGATGCAGTCCTCATTTCTAATTCTTTGCATTATTTTTGGTCACATGACTATCCTCCACTTTTTCCCCCTTCATACATGTATTTTCTGTTGAGTGGAGGTGGGCCAATAATGCTATATTGATATGCAAGTAACCATGTAAACAAACTTTCTATTAAAAATTGGAATCAATGTACATTTATTCAGGAACCAAGTCAAAATAATGGCATTTGGGGAGAAATATGAGTAGATAAGAACATGCTATCAATCTTATCAACTTATACACTTATCAATCAAAATTCACAGTTGCTCCATTGTGTTCACCTTTGTTGTTCGGGTGTAAAGTAAAGGTAAAGGTTTTCCCCTGACATTAAGTCTAGTTGTGTCCGACTCTGGGGTTTGGTGTTCATCTTAATTTCTAAGCCCAAGAGCCGGCATTGTCCGTAGACACCTCCAAGGTCATGTGGCTGGCATGACTGCGTGGAGCGCCGTTACCTTCCCCCTATTGATCTACTCACATTTGCATGTTTTTGAACTCCTAGGTTGGCAGAAGCTGGGGCTAACAGTGGGCACTCACCCCGCTCCAGAGATTTGAACCGCCAGTCTTTTGGTCAACAAGTTCAACAGCTCAGCGGTTTAACCCGCTGCGTCACCGGGGGTTCCCTGTTCGGGTGTACTAATCACTAAAATATTTGTTGTTGGGTCATTGGGTTTTTTTTTTGTTATTGAGTCAAAGGAATCCAAGCTGACTCATACAATTTAAAATAGTCTCAACCACCATTTTCTTTTCCTGAGAGAGCCAATCCCATGTTGCATACTTTCTATAGGAAACACATTTAATGTCCCCACCCAAATTAATAATCCTGGGAGTCTATAACAAAGTAATGACGATTAAAAAAAACCAGCAATCTATTTTCAAGCAGTACGAATTGGTGGCAGTAGCGGGAGGGAATGTGTTATTGAAACAGTCTGTTCTCTCGTGGAGGACAGAGTGTCAAGTTCTGAGGGCAAGGTTTCATATTACTCAGCTTTGTGGCATCCAGCATTTTCAGTGAGGTTTTGTTTTCAACTGCCTTTACATATGCTACAGTAGAGTCGGCATTCAGTCTTGACCACTGTCTTGTCCCATCGATTCCTAATTTTTCTTCTCACCCCCAGTTGTTGCCACAGCCCTATTTTGACAAAAGCAAAGGAAGTGAAGGTCTGGTGAAAAAAGATACCAACCTCCCCAGGAAAAGGGACAAAGCAAGAAATAGGCTCTTCTGCTAAAGAAGAACAGAGTAGGCAAAACAGAAAGCACAACCTTTAATACCAGCACAAGTCATTATGTCATCCGAGAGGAAGGACAAAAACTTCCTCATTCCATGAATACAAATCGATTGGATTAGAGACTGATAAGATCGAAATGATATTCTGCACCCAATCTGAAAATAGTTTAAGGAGGTTCAGAATCTGGTATACATTCTTCTGCACTCCAAGCGAGGGGAAGACTGTTCACACTGCACACTTACAGCACTATGATTCCATTGTACCCATCACTGTGATATCCTGGGATTTGTAATTTGGTAAAGTACCACAGTTCTCTCGGTGAGAATTCTAAAAATTCCCTCCCCAGACTACAATTGAAGCTGTGTAGACTATTGTGATCAACAGATCATAATTTGCTTGATAATCCTGCAGAAGTTAGAAATGTTTGTGTTCCTTCAAAACTAGATTAAACAATGCCAATTTGAGCACTGGACTATGATGAGACCAGGATTCAAATCACTACTTGGCAATGAGACTCACTGAGTGTCCTTGGGCAGATCACACTCTTTCAGCTTCAGAGGAAAGCAGTGGCAAATCTCTTTTGAACAAATATTGCCAAGAAATAGGCTTGTCTTAAGGTCACCATAGGTCAGAAACAACCTGAAGGAAAGCTTCTGGAACATGGCCATACAGCCCAAAAGACTCACAGAATCCAACTAAAAGATATTTAATTATTTATAGTATTTATATCCCTCCCTTCTGACCTTGAAGGGAACTCAGGGCGGATCAAAATGCACATATACATAGCAAACATTCAGTGCCATTAGACATACAAGATATAGACAGACTCAGAGGCAATTTGACATTTTCCAGCTTCATGAGGGTATGCTCGATTCCAGCCGCAGGGGATCTGCTGCTTCATCATCCACTTGTGACACCGAGTCCTTGATGGAGTACTTCCTCATTCCTTTTTGCATGCTGCTAGAAATTTTTATAGTGTCGTAAATTAGTTAAATCAGCCTCCCCTCATAAAGCGATACCTAAATTTTCTACTCGATAGGTGCAACTGTCTTTCAAGCTGCGTAGGTCAATAGCAAGCTAGGCTATTAAATGGTCAGGAACTCAATCCGACCCGGGCTTAGATCTCATGACTCTCGGTCAATAGTGATTATTGCAGCTGGCTACTAACCAGCTGCACCACAGCTCGGCCCTCAATAAGATACTCAATAACAATGAAGTGTAAATGCAATGGGAGCAAGGTGTTGCTCTACAAACAAACAAAAAAATTATTGGCTAGTTGAGCCATGGAAGCAAGGAACACTGTTCTTTTATCTCAATCTTCATTTATTTGATGGCTTTTTGCGACTATGTGCACTATCAAGGGAAGGGAACTGATTCACTGTACCCTCAGGCTTTTTCAGTCACACCTACTCAATACCAAATGATGAGTCACTTTTTGAACTACAGTACTTGGGAATTTGAAGTAGAGCCTTGTGGAAAAGGAAATGAAACCTTTCCATTTTCCACATTTTTGGTGTTTATATTGCGTTCTATTATTTTGACACATTTAATTAAAATAAATTAGAATAAGATAAAATCAAAGCACAATTCATCCACACATCAAAACACATTTATACTCAGAGTCTAGAAAACTAGTATGGAAAACTGCCTGACTTTAGATCTTTGGGGGAGAGTGTTCTCTCCTTCCTGCTAAAATCACAGGTACATTTGTTGAGAACATTATCATGACCAGATATAGATATAGATATAGATATATTTAGAACATTTTGAAACATTAGGTAAAATAAAGATATTTAGAATAGGTATAGGACAGGGGGGAAAGGTCTTGGGAATAAGAATAGGGAAATGGGGAAGGGAAAGACAGGGTAGTTTGTTGACATCCGATCTCCTTCCTGGTGGAATATTCAGTTTTTATCCAGCTCCTTTCTGTTTGCTCAATGCCTCTCCTTTTCTTTCACTCTTCTCAGGATAAATATTTCTTTATGGCCAATGGGTTGGTCTAAAGTTTTAAACTTTGTTTTTCTTGGACCATATAATCTTTAAATAACTTCCAATCCGTACTTTTTTATTTAATTTCCCTTCATGTTTTGACAATAGCTGTGTAAATTTGTCCATATCCATAATTTATAGAATTGTTACCTTCCATTGATGCATTGTGAGGATTTCCTTTTCTCTCCAACCTCTTGCGAAGACTATTCTTGCCACTGTGGTCAGAAAATTAAATCGTCTATCCTTATTCTCTTCCATATTTATGTCTATTAGTCCCAATAAGAAATATTCTGGTTTCAGTTCTAATTTAATCTTTAAAATCTTTAGTATTATTTCGTGGATCTCCTTCCAATACATTTTCATCTTGGTGCACGTCAATAATGATGATGATGATAATAATAATAATAATAATAATAATAATAATAATAATAATAATACTTTATTTTTCTATCCCGCCACCATCTCCCCGGAGGGACTCGGGGCGGCTAACATGGGGCGGAGCCCAACACAGAAATAGAGTATAACAAATTGAAATACATAACATTAAGTAAAAACAATAGTACAGTGATCAAATTTAAAAAATCAGTTAAAACATCATATATAATAAAACATAGAATAACTAAGCAAGTCCATCACATATGGTAGAACGTGCCTTCTTGTACTCACACTTCCAACATTTGTTTTGAATGGTTTTATTCATTTTCCCAGGATCTGTGGTGTTATGTACCATTGGTACATCATTTTGTACCAGTTCTCCCTTAAGTCATAGGCACAAGTAAACTTCAGTTTGTGGTTCCACATACGTTCCCATTTCTCCATCTTTATTGGTCATCTGATATATGTGGCCCATTTATTCATGCATTCTTTGACCTGTTCAGTCTCCGTGTTCCACTCCAATAGTTTCTTGTATATCCTTGCAACCAAGTTCTTCTTTGTAGACATTATCTTATCCCAAAAAAATCTTTTTCTGTAAAACCTAATTTTTGTCTTTGTCATAGTATTCTTTTATATGTCTATATTGGAGCGACGAAACGTTTTTATACATTTGTTTTAATACTTCTAACATTTTGAAATTGTAGGTGCTATCACTTTTCTTTAATATTTCTTTATAGGTAGTCCATTTTTCACATCCTAATAATTTTCTTTGACTCACCTCTAATGGCGAGATCCATAGGGGAGTTTTTGAATAAAGTCTCTTTTGATATTTTTCCCATGTTTTTATTATAGCCGGTCTTATAAAATGGTTCCCGAAATTCTACCTGATTTCTGATGTTCTGAAAACAACATAATTCCTTCATGACAGCTCGAGGCTAGAGGGAGGCCTGGAGGGGGAGACAGAGATGGCACCTGGACATCTGGAAATACTTATCATGGGAATGGACTGATAACATTTGGGAGGAGGTTTGGGAAAGATGCCTTGAACTGAGTTGCCATGGACACGAGGGGGAGGGCTAGGATAGAAGGTAGAAAACTAGAACTTTCACACATAAACTTCATTAGTAACTTTTTGATGGCTGTAGTAACATAGGTAAAATAAAGCTATTCTCCAAGATTTTCACTTGTGAGAGGCCTACCTTTACTAAGGAGGTTTTGCTGTTGCTGACATACTATGAAAGAACCTGCTCAGGAGCTGCTCCCAAAAAGCTCTTTCCATAGAATGCACAATTGGCCCACTTTTTCACTCTTTTCAGAATTTTGGCAGATACTTTTTTATTTAGACACCTTTGACTGTTAACTTGCTGTGGCAGGAGGGTCTTTTTGTCTTTGGTATTGTTGATTTATGTAGTTCTTCCAAATAGCGGGTCAAGAATTCCCGGCATGCTTGAGCTCCAATTCTCTGAAATGAGACATGACAGGCAGGCCTGTAGCCAAAGGGACAGTTTAGGGGTTTAAACCAACCCCGAACATTTTCAGATCAACCCCCCCCCCCCCAAAAAAACTGGTTTACTCATGAATTTTAACTGGTTAACCAAATCCCCCTGCCAAGTATATGAGAAGCAAAAATTAGAGACTCTCCAGAACTACAAGCACTATCTTAACCAAATTTTGATTATTCACACGATCATTACCAACTTTCTAACAATTTACATTGCAATAGCTGACATAGTGGAAGTGACCATAGTGGAAGCCCTGCCAAAGAAACAATGGAACAGGAGCAAAGAGAAGAAGCTGTGTTATTGGACTTTATATGAACAAGACTGTTTCTGATGACCAAATGAAAGCTCAATTACTGCAAAATCCAGAGACTTCATTGCCAGGATATGTATTTTCTGTGGATAAGAAGAGGTGTCTAAGGTTTCAACCCAAATGGTTCAGCAGATTTTCCTGGTTAGCCTACTCTTTTCATGTACAAGGTGCACTCTGTAAGTACAGTATTACTTACTTACTGTTGTGATTATCATTGATTGTCATATTTAGTGTAAAATTTTATTTTGTGTAATAATGTGTTTTTATATTGCTATGTACTGTATGTTGTGTATTATTGTTGTAAACCGCCCTGGGTCCTTTTTGGGAGATAGGATGGTATATAAATAAATTATTATTATTATTATTATTATTATTATTATTATTATTATATTACAGTATGGTGTTTGGAGGAGAAGTTGGGAGTAAAGATGCTCATCAGAAGCTTGATGCATTGGTTGCTAAACTACTTGTGTGATGGAAAGATGCACCAAAAAACAATACCATCAGAACAACTTGTGCTTGGCTGAAAACTTCTTGCTAATTCACAGTGGAAAATATCTTGATGTAACCCATCATCATGATAAAAAATAAGAAAAAAAGCAGAAGAAAACAAAAAAAAAACCTCCTGCCACTTGTGGAAATTATTGTGCTTTGTAGCCGACAAAAACTGGCTTAAAGAGGGAGCAATGATTCAGGACCTATTCTGTGAAGAACATTTGCACAATGATGGTAATTTCAGGGCCTTATTGAGATCTCGTGCCAGATCAGGAGACACTGGCTTCCAAAGTCATTGCAGGGGGGGGGGGGAGTTTCAACCCCTTCCAAATTTGTTTTCTGGCCGATGACAGGTGAAGGCAAGATCAGAAGTTTATTCAAGATGTCTGGGGAGAGACTCTCCCAAATCAGACATAAAGACCATGGGTACATACAGAGACGTTTAGAAAGACTTGGTAGCAATTCAAAAGACTGGACTTTTTGCCCTGTTGGGCACTGATTGGTGCAGATTACAATCTGGATGCTGATTAGTGGAGGTGCACTGCCTGCTGTTGCTGTTGATTGGTTCCCTGGTCTGGTGGGAAATTTAATAAATTGTCATTGCTCAGTTTGAAGCTTCTGGCCGTTTGCTGTGTCCACCTCCTTTGGGTACTTAAGGGAGGAATGTGGGCAATGTTTGAGATAAAATGGCTTTTATGGTTTGGCTGATGACTTAATCCTTTCAGCTAGAATATTCCAATGAGTCTCAGCTGGGAAAACTATCCTTTGATGGGTTCCCAGGGAGAAGCAAAGATAGTGTAATCAATGGCTTGATGAGCTTTTGAGCTGGCAGGAGGGTTTATTGTTGGCAGGATGAATGGGAGCCAAGTAATTGTGTTACTAGTTTGAAGGAGTGATGGAATTAGCTCTGTGTCTACCCAGGTTGTACTTATGTCATTGTGTAAAAGGGGAAAGTTCATTTCTGGATTTCGACCAGTTGGATCCTCCATGGCCATCCAGTCGAGCTCCCCTGGTTGCAAGTTTTGGGGTCCTGGTTTTCAACAACAGTATTATCCTTTAACATTTTTTCTCTGTTTTAATGTACTTTAAAACTTTTTAAGGTATTGTACTGAATATACAGTAGAGTCTCACTTATCCAACACTTGCTTATCCAACGTTCTGGATTATCCAACACATTTTTGTAGTCAATGTTTTCAATACATCGTGATATTTTGGTGCTAAATTCGTAAATACAGTAATTACTACATAGCATTACTGCGTATTGAGCTACTTTTTCTGCCAAATTTGTTGTTTAACCTGATGTTTTGGTGCTTAATTTGTACAATAACTTAATTTAATGTTTAATAGGCTTTTCCGTATTATTCAACATATTCGCTTATCCAACATTCTGCCGGCCCATTTATGTTGGATAAGTGAGACTCTACTGTAATAATAAAAATATAAAACTGTATATACTGCTCCATCTCCTCGAGAGGACTCGGGGTGGTTTCCAAGATAAACATAAAAACATTCAGTTGTCAAAAGATAGTATACAACAAAATTGGACATAATTAACATAATAAACAAACATCATAAAACAGAAGCAAAACAATGCTATTAAAACAAACACAAAGTAAAAAAATCTAGAGCAATATACTCCATCAGGATTCAAATACCAGTAACCAGAACTTCAGAGTAGACATGGGCAATTATAAGGGATGGGTAAGGACTTGTTTCAATTAAAAACATGCATTTAATAGGTTTCAGTTATATGTCCTCCATTTTCACCTAGAACCCCTTTCAAATTGAAAAATAATAAGTTTAAACATTCTTAATTTTTTACATGGTAGAACACTTCAACCCAGCTTTCGCACTTTTTTCTTTCACCTTGGTTAAAAGGCTCTTCAGCTCCTCCTCGTTTTCAGCCATCAAAGTGGTATCATCTGCATATCTAAGGCTGCTGTCCATGCAGAACTGCAAAGAAAAGATTCATCTGAGAGCTGGTAATTCTGCTGGTAATTCTGCTGTATCTTGACATTGATAATGACTCATCCAATAGCACTGTTAGGAATTCCTCTTCTTCAGAAAAGGAAGGGGAGCAGGAATGTGTTCATGAATCTGAGGGTGAGTTGGAATCTGAGGAGGAGACTTTGCAAGTACCCACTTTTCAGGAGAGGTGAAAGGAAACAGAGCAGAGACGCCGTTCAGCTAGAATAGCAGCCAGAAATGCAGCTGAGTAACTGCCCTAGCAGCTGTGAGGGGACTCAGAGCTATAAAGCAGAAGCAGGTGCAGCCAGCTCTTGCTGGTAACAAATCATTCGCTCTCCTTGTGCCTGCTTTGAGTCTGCATCTGAATTTATTGCTGTTGAAGACTTCCTTGCTACCTTTTGCATTATTCCACTGAGTGTGCTGTACTTTATGTTTTGTTGAAGTAAATCAGTTTTCATTTACTTACCACAGTGTTTTAAGGCTGTTCTTGAAAGACAAAACAGGGCAAGCACAATCAATGTAGAGATTATTCATCACATCATCATTTATGGCAGCATACAGTTTGAAAATTTACAGACTGAGCATTGCAATTGGAGACCTTTTCCACTATTCTACATCAGCCACATAGTTAAATTATATTTAGTTAAGTAGATATGTGCATCTGGAACTGTTTTGTATTTATGATGACACTATGGCTATTGAACTGTGGAGTTGGAGGAAAATTCCAAGAGTGCCTTGGACTGCAAGAAGATCCAACCAGTCCATACTCCAGGAAATAAAGCTCAACTGCTCACTGGAGGGAAGGATATTAGAGGCAAAGATGAAGCATTTTGGCCACATCTTGAGAACACAGGAAAGCTTGGAGAAGATAATGATGCTGGGGAAAATGGAAGGAAAAGGGAAGAAGGGCCAACCAAGGACAAGATGGGTGGATTGTGTCCTTGAAGGGACTGGTGGTGGCGATAGCTGACAGGGAGCTCTAGCATGGGCTGATCCATGAGGTCACGAAGAGTCGAAAGCAACTGAACAAATAAACAATAACAACAAGATGGCTATTACTGTCCCTTTCTCTACAGCTTCTTTATTGGGCATGCATTCCATGGAAAGAAGGAATACAATGAGATTTAAAAAAAAAAATAGCAGTCTATGAATGAAGAAATCTCTAAGCCAGTAGTTCCCAACCTCTTTTAGTTGTGGAACCCTTACTCTGCCCCTGATTTTCCCACAAAACCCAAGCTTTGTCCCTAAGCATTGGGAATCCACAAAGGTCTTTAATCCACTCCTATTATCTGGGTGTGGATTCAAATTCTGGGAGCGGAATGAACGCCCACTATTAGCCCCAGCTCCTGCCAACCTAGCAATTCAAAAACATGCAAACGTGAGTAGATCAATAGGTCTGGCGGGAAGGTAACAGCGTTCCATGCAGTCATACCGGCCACATGACCTTGGAGGTGTCTATGGACAACGCCGGCTCTTCGGCTTAGAAATGGAGATGAGCACCAACCCCCAGAGTCAAACACGACTGGACTTAACATCAGGGGACACCTTTTACCTATACCTATTACCTAGGTGTGTTGTATAATGTACTAGTTTTGGGAATAAAAAGAAAACATTTTAAATATAACTACAAACCTTTATTTTGGTACAGGAAAATAATGGATTCACGCCTAAAGTGATGAATGACAATGTTTATTTTTTGTAGTTACAATAGTTTTAAAATTGGGCTTCATGTCCGACAGCTGAACAAGTAAATCCGAGGCAGCATCGAACTAACTCCTAAATTTGTTTTTGGTATAAGCATAAACTGAAAAGTCTGATTTGCATGGATAGGTGGACATAAAGGAAACATTGCTTCAATAGCCTTTCTGGCTATTGATGGGTATATATGTGACCCAAAAGTCATTCAGTGGCACAGATTAAAATGTATTTTTAAAGTAGTGGTATATTAAATTTCAACAAGATCTTCATACTCTGGCACAGACATTTTAAAAAGACTTTACAGATTTTTCCTGGAACTCCTACATTGCTTTTGTGGAACCCTGGAGTTCTGTGAAACAGAAAATTTGGGAATTACTGCTCTAACCGAATCCTAATAAAATGGCTAATATAGTTGGAGGTAGAGGACGTCCACATCCTTAAGTTTTTATTCCATTCTTTCATCTCTGCCTTGGGAGCGAGTATAAAATGGATGTTCTTTCTCTCAATTATTGATGTATGTAGCACTGCTCAGAACAACTCTCTTAAATTTCTTTTCCCCCCAATAATACTTCAAAATCATTTTGCCAGCTTTCATCATCAGTCAGTTGCAAAACACATTTTCTAAAGCACTGAAATCAACATTTTTAAAGCCTTAGTAGTCTTTATAATTCACACTTCTTAGGAAGGGAAAGCTCTTAGACCAAGAACCAGGGAGAAGAACATGTTTGAGAGCCATTGATGAGAAGGAATTGAAAGGATGATGAAGCAAAGAGAAAAGGGCGAGGAAGAGTGGAAGAAATCTGAAATGTACAAATATTCGATTGCTGTGGTGTGCTTGTTTTTAAAAACATCCATGGTAAAGGGCACTTGAAAAGGGAGGGTAAGTGAAAAGGAGATAAAAGATGCATGTAGGCTCCAAAGTGCAATGTATAATCTCTTGATAAGATGCAGTTTCTTTTCCAAAGGTGAAAAAATATGCATCTGATTGAGCAGAACAGCATCTGATCAGAAGAACAAAAGAGGCTTTGCATGCCTTATGCTTCTCCCTTTGTATGTGTGCCTCCAAGTAGCTTGTTGATTTATGATGATTTGATGACTGTTATATGGTTTTCTTAGGCAAGGAATACTCAGTGGTGATTTGGCCAGTTTCTTCCCTGAAATATAGTCTACAACCCCTTAAATTCATTGGTGGTCTCCCATTTAAGTACTAACTAAGCCTGATCCTGCTTAGCTCTCAAAATCAGATAGAATCTGGTAACTCTGGGATATTTAGGCTGCCCTTTTTGTATTTCTAGATGTATACGATCATCAAAATATAGAAAACTTACATTTAAGCTGCAGCTTCCAGAACCATTCAAGACCTATCCACACAGTACCTTTATCTCAGGAGCTTCCAGTTCAAAATGGCGGGTGGTCAAATGATGTCCCCTGAAAACACAGAAGGAATCGCTCTCTGACATTAAGTCCAGTCGTGTCCAACTCTGAGGGTTGGCGCTCATCTCCATTTTTAAGCCGAGGAGTCGGCGTTGTCCGTAGACACCGCCAATGTCATGTGGCTGGCATGACCGCATGGAGCACAGTTACCTTCCCGCCAGAGTGGTAACTATTGATCTACTAACATTTGCATGTTTTCGAACTGTTAGGTTGGCAGAAGCTGTAGCTAATAGCGGGAGCTCACTCCACTCCTCGGATTCAAACCTGGCAACCTTTCAGTTAGCAAGTTCAGCAGCTCAGTGGTTTAACTTGCTGCGCCACCGGTGGCTCCAGAAGGAATTGCTACAAAGAGCTAAAAACAAGAGATTTTTAGTTACAGGAATATCCCAATTCTGGACGGAAAATGTGGATATTCGAATCTCTATATGTCCCTGCACTCGAAAAATATGGAATGTTTTATGTTGGTTTGTTCCCAAGTTATACATGTCGGTTCCTGATTGGTTGTATCCTTAAAAAATGGCAACAGTTGACTAGAGGGCAAAAACTTTATCCTGGCAAGAGAAACTTCATCTTCCACACGTTTAATGAAGTTTGTGACACACAAACAAAGGTTTTGCTATGTAATTAACTTTTCCCATGTTTTTATGATAAAAGTAATGAGGAACAGACATGTCTAACCCAGGAACATCACCCAGTTGTTCCCATGCACAAGTATACAACAGATGGCCAGGCAGCCTCTGAATGATAATAATAATGACAAATTCTGTTCCTGGCTTGAAAATGTCAGTTCTTGTTTACAAGTGTTCCCTCATTTATTGCGGGGGTTACGTTCCAGGACCACCCGAAATAAGTGAAAATCCGCGAAGTAGGGAAAAATTAAACACATATTTATTTTAATATTTATACATTATTTTAGTAGTTATACACTATTTTAAGTCTTTATCAACCAATTGTGTGTTGATAAATCTCCTCCTTCTCCCGTTGCCGCTTGGCCTCCTTTTCTCTCCCTTTGGCTTCTCCTTCCTCCCTTCCTTAGGCTGTAAATTGTAATTTTTTATGATTTATAATATTCTTTTAGAGTTTATTGAAACCGCAAAAAGCAAACCACGAAGTAGTGAGGGAACACTGTAAAAGTGTAGTCCTGACTTTGAAAGTAGTGGTCCTACTCCATAAACTTTGTTTGTGTGCCATAAACTTCAAGAGAAGGAAGTTTCTCTTGCCGGGACAAAAATTTTGCCCTGTAGTCAACTTTTGCCATCTTTTAAGGATAAAAGCAATGAGGAATAGATAGATATATATGGCCCAGGAACAAAAAAATGTACAGACAATGCAATTATTCGCATCTGTGCATTTAAAGTTGTTTTTAATTTAAAGCTAAAATTTCCAGCGGAGTCCCGCTGTGTCTTCAAAATCCCGTAATAAAGCAGCAAGTTTGGACATCGCAGCCAGAAATCCCGGAACCAACAGGTCTATGTGTGGACCTGCTACCAGGTGGCGGGGTTTTTTTTTGCCCCTCATGGAAAACCCACGATTTGGTGCTGTCTGGAAGTGCCCTCATTGGCCATTGTTGGCCAGGAAACTCTTGACATTTTATACCGCACTTTATTGTCCATTCAACTTGAGATTTCCTTTTCCCATTTCGTAACACTCTGCATTTCGCCTGGGATCTACGAATTAGTTTCCTGTTTTTAACACTGTAACCTGCTTGTTGATTTTAATGATTGTTTTTATTGATGTTGATGTTTTTTTACTGGGATAATTGTTTTATTGCTTTGTTACTGTTATTTATCTGTTTTATCAGGCCTGGCCCCATGTAAGCCGCCCCAAGTCCCTTCGGGGAGATGGGGCAGGGTATAAAAATAAAGTTATTATTATTATTATTATTATTATTATTATTATTATTATTATTATTGACACTTGTAGTCCAAAATGTTTTTTCACAAGGTCTGCCCTGACACCAATGCCATCTCATGTTCAGAATTTTACTTCTTGTCACATCGCTGCATACA
Organism: Anolis carolinensis; assembly: GCF_035594765.1. Taxonomy (NCBI): domain Eukaryota; kingdom Metazoa; phylum Chordata; class Lepidosauria; order Squamata; family Anolidae; genus Anolis; species Anolis carolinensis. The sequence continues at coordinate 83,842,788 of NC_085845.1, read as the reverse complement.
TTTCTTCCAACAATGACCTCTGTGTCTCTGCTTCAAATAACATTTTATTTATTTATTTACGGTATTTATATTCCGCCCTTCTCACCCCAAAGGGGACTCAGGGCGGATCACATTACACATATAAAGCAAATGTTCAATGCCTTAACATAGAACAAAGACAGAGACAAACGCAATAATAATAATAATAATAATAATAATAATAATAACAACAACAACAACAACAACAACAACTTTATTTGTATACCCTCTATGTCCTTGAAGGGACTCTGTCTCGCCTGCTTTATCACTGCCAGCTCCCCAGTAAACCAGGGAGCTAAATTAGTTTTGTGCTGAAAGAGGGGGCATTCAGGGGTGATCGTGTCTACAGCCCTGGCCACCTCCAAATTATAGAGGTCAACCAAGGCATCGACAGAATTGTCAACCACCATGACAGGAAAATCCCCAAGATACATCAGGAATCCTTCCAGATCTGTAAGTTTCCTGGGGTGGACCATCTTAATGGGTCCTCCACCCCTGCAGATGTTATGGTAAGTCTAAAACTGATCAGGTGATGGTTGGTCCATGACAATGGAAGAATTTTGAGCTTTTTCACACCAACATTCCCTCTGTCCACATTGAAAACTAGGTCCAGAGTGTGTCCTGCTACATGAGTGGGCCCAGATATCAGTTGGGACAGTCCCATGGTTGTTAAGGCAGCCATGAAGTCCTGAGTTGCTCCAGATAGTTGCTCCATGAAGATGTTGAAGTCACCCAGCACTATTAGCCGCTGGGACTCCAGCGTACACAAGCAGAATACCCAAACTGTCCCAGTTACCCACCTTCAGATGGACACTCTTGAGAATTGTGGAATGGGGCACCTGATCAAGAAGGACTCATGATAGACCACCGCAATCCCTCCTCCCCGCCCCCCAGGTCTGGCCTGCTGATGCACCCCAAAACCTGGTGGACAAAGCACAGTGAGGTCAACCCCTGCCCAGCTCATCCAACCAGGTCTCGGTAATGCAAGCTAGGTGCGCTTGTTCATCCAGGATCAGGTCCTGGATGGCAGCTGTTTTACCATTTACAGACCTAGCATTTAACAGCAGGACCTTAGGCTCAGGGGGCTTGTCATGTTGACACTCCAACCTATCTTGCCTCAGGGTCATAAATACTCTGTTACACTTCTCCCTGGGATGGCATATTCAATCATCTCCGCCTCCCCAGCACGACCTCAATGGTGGACCCCCACCCTCAGAACATCCCATCTCCAAGAGCATCATTCTCTGGACCTAAAGGGGCCAGCAGCCAGCTTCCCATAGCCATTTGGGGGGTGGAGATCTCAGGGGGGACTCGTAAGGGTGGCTTCTTCAGTAGATAATCTAATGGAATCCTTTGATATCAAGGTGGGCCAGTCAGAGGGCGGGGGTTGGAACTCTACATGGCTGGATTTTTAAGAAGTGGAAGACCCTAAATGGAAGTCTGACTCTCTATCATACGCCAGTGGGGTGGATTCTGAGGGCCTCTGGTGCTGTTTGGACCCTTCTCTATTTGGGAACCTGTTGCAAGCCCCTCTAATAGTGGACAAGCAAATGAGTTTAGAAAAAACCTTCCCACGTGAATTCCACAACCATATCGAGTTGGTCTAAGTCCGTATATATCCTTAGGTAAGCTGGGATCTGCAAAATGCTGGACCACTCCAACAACTATCATGTCAGACTACACAGAGAAGCCATTGAAATCTACAAGCATGTGGACAATTTAAACAAAAAAGAGGAAACCATGAAAATGAATGAAATCTGGCTACCAATATTTAAAAAACTTTAAAATCAGAACAGTAAATAATGAACTATGTTCTGAAAACAGACGAATTCCAGACATGAATCAATCAGGGGCAGCTAACACCTCAGAATGGATTCCCCCAGGCAGGAATGAAGCTTGCAGGGCCATTAATGCTAATCAAGGTGATTAATTACAACATTCACACTGGCCTCCAACAGACAAGAGTCCTTTCTCCCACCCTGGATCTTCCACAGATATATAAACCTCTCTTGCTTAGTTTTCCAATATACCTCACAACCTCTGAGGATGCCTACCACCACAGATGTGGGCAAAACGTCAGGAGACAATGCTTCTCTAACATGGCCATACAGCCCGGAAAATGCACAACAACCCAGTGATTCTGGCCATGAAAGCCTTCGACAACACATAGTCCCAGTTAATTCTCTGTAGATCTATTTTAATAGCTGTTATAAAAAATTCTCAGGTTATTCCTTCCCTACTCACCAGTTTTCCTTTTTCAGTTGTTAAAAACTGAAGTCCCTTCCACACAACCATATAACCCAGAATATCAAGGCAGAAAATCCCACAATATATGCTTTCAACTGGGCTATCTGAGTCCACACTGCCATATATTCCAGTTTAAAGCAGAAAATGTCAGATTTTATTCAGCTATGTGAAAGTGGCCTGAGTTCATGATAGTATGGAAGAAGTGGGAACAAGGGGAAACTGATAAATTACATTTATCTACCTTCCAACTGTCCCAATTTGTCAGAAATAGTGCCAATGAATATCATCCCACTTTTTCAGGTGCTTTAAAGATATTACAGTTTCTCCGCATCAGAATCAGGCATGCATGTCTGTACTGTCTGAACACAAGAAAAAGCTCAAATACTTCTGCAGGCTTCACACTTTCCCATGTGTTTTTTTAATCCAGGGTGCAGCTGTATTAAGCATGTCCCAGTTTCATCTATAAAACCTTGAAGAGTATATATCCACAGATTTTATTGTGAAATATCTTTCAGGTATAACCAATCTTCTCCAGTAAGAGTTAACAAATCACATTTTTGTGTGCTCAGCAAGTCAGATGAGTCACATAGACACGTCACAGGACACCTGATTCAATGTCACAAGCTGATGATAAGAAATCTACCAATGAAGCAGCCAGGTTGCAGCATAGACTGCCCATGTGGAGGCTTCAATTGTGTTCTGTTGTTATTCAGCAACCCAGACAAAGATATTCCTGTTCTATGCCATTCAAAGAAAACACAATATTCCATCGGCTCAACCTGACTATACTGGATCCAGATATAGGTGTGTGCACTGTGGTAGCTTGAGACCAGCCACTATGTCTCAACCTAACATTCTGTACAGTTTTGGTTCTGAGGATAAAGAAACAGACTGTGTGCCAATTCCACCTGTCAAATCAAAGAATGTTAAAATAACACAGTATGTAAACTTTTTTTAGAAATAAAAATAATCAGCATTGAACTGACTGCAAAGCAATGAATAAACAGATGGATCTCTGTAAATATCCATGCAAGATGTAATAAATAAAATACGAAGAAATGATAATAAATAAAACCTAGAATAAAATCTAGAATACATGCAAGAGTGATGTTACCGCATTTTTTGGGTGGCAACTAGTATGTTGAGGCAGCATAGCATAGTGGTTTCAGCATTGGATTATGGCTGTGGAAAAGAGGGTTCAGATCGTCGCTCGACCATGAAAACCCGTTCGGTGATCTTAGGAAAGTCACACACTCTTTGGGTGAGTCTACACTGTAGAATTCATGCAATTTGACACCACTTTAACATGGGAATTTTAGTTTTACAATGGTATAGTCTTCTCTGCCAAATTGTGCTGATGCTTCACTGTATGAGTCCCACCCATGGGAGAAAAGCGGGATAGAAATGAAACAACAACAACAACAATAATAATAATAATAATAATAATAATAATAATAATAATAATAATAATAATGGGTGCCGTGCCAAAAGATCTCAGCCGGCATTTGGAAACAATAGACATTGACAAAATTACGATCTGCCAACTGCAAAAGGCCACCCTACTGGGATCTGCACGCAGCATCCAAAAATACAACACACAGTCCTAGACACTTGGGAAGTATTCGACTTGTGATTTTGTGATATGAAATCCAGCATGTCTATCTTGTTTGCTATGTCATACAATAATATAATAATAATTACAACAGCAACAACAACAACAATGCTTGGGAAGTGTTCAAGTTGTGATTCTATGATACGAAATCCAGCATATATATCTTGTTTGCTGTGTCATACTCTGTCTTTGTGTCAATAATAACTATAATAATAATAATATACTACAAGTTCCATGGCACTGAGCCATGGCAGTTGATGTAGTTTCAAACTGCATTAATCCAACAGTGTAGATGCACCATAACCTCAGAAAACCCCATGATATGGTCGCCTTAGGGTTGCCAAAAGTCAGAAACAACTTGAAGGCCCACAGCAACAAAGCCAGGACGTACCATAGGGAAAATGACTTTATATATGTGCATGTTATGTTCAAACAAATTATGGTGAATTTTGGGTTGGTCTTACTGTTCCCTGTTGAATCTCTTACTGTCCAGTATTTGCTGAGTTACAGGAGTGCAGACTGCTTTTGCATTTTGAACTCCTTTTGCCACAACTGAAGTAAGCTGAAGACAAATGGAAAAAATGGGAGAAGATGAGAGAAAATGGAAAATTAAAAAAGTAGCGGAAAAGCAGGAAGAAATGATCCCCCCAGGCAGGAAGCAGCCAGGTTTTGAAGCTGCCTGGCTATTCAATGCTAATCAAAGGTGGCCAATTGCAACATTCACACTTGCCTCAAACAGACAAGAGTTCTTTCTCCCACCCTGGAGATTCCACAGATATATAAACCCACTTGCCTAGTTTCCAACAGATTTCACAGCCTCTGAGGCTGCCTGCCATTATTGTGGATGAAACATCAGGAGAGAATGCTTCTGCAACATGGCCATACAGCTCGGAAAACTCACAGCAACCTAATCATCTCATTGATTGAAGCAATTAGAGGATCAGTATGTCAATAAGTACACAATTGCCTTTTTAAAGCTTGTTCCTAAGCAACATGCCTGGATAATAAAGCGTAATATATTAAAAGAAGACATCAAATGATTTAATGATTTGTATGACCCCTCTCAAAGAAATATAATGTCCCTCTTTCTTTATCTTTTGAAGGAAAAATCTCTTCTCGTTCCCCAATTTCTTGAAGGGACAATTCTGTCTTGCTTTCCATATAAATTTATGCTTAGATAACAGCATCTTCTGTCATACTGCAGGAAAAAAATGGTCAGATTCTATCATTAATGGATCTCACAACTAGTGAGCACTGAGCAGGCTATACAATGGCTTTAAGCCCTGATCATTTGTCCTGGGCTATCACATCATATTTCAAATGCCTTAACTTCAGAATATGGTGTCAATAGTTTATTTTGCCATATTACGCAGGGAGGAAACTAGCTTTCATAACCATGCCTACTAAATTATTTTTAAATTGCCAAATATCAGAGTCTGTAATAAAATCTCATTTCTGAAGTAATGTTAAGGGCTGGTCATATAAGTCATTTAAATGATTAAAATAAATTATACCAATAAACAGGAACCTGAATGCCAGAAAAGCACCCAGCTTCTTTACACAAAGTTATATTTAGCAGCCTTACCTTTTGCCCTAATGAAGTTTGTGTCTAATAGTCATCTGTTTTGGTTTTGTTAAACCAAATATCGGACGCATTCTCTACTAATTAACCCTTCTACTGTAGATGATTGCAGCTTGAAATAATATATCTATCTATCTATCTATCTATCTATCTATCTATCTATCTATCTATCTCAGATCTGGATGGTATTTTCCTCCCTTCTTTTCTCCATCTTTGTCAGTATCCTTATTATAAATCATTATCATAATAATGGTTAATAAGGGAAATGCAACATGAAATATTTCCTGAGTGCAAAACTTTACATGATAGCCTTAGTTTATATTGTGGCATGAAACAGAAAACTCTAGCAACACTCTTTCACTACTTGCGTTCATCCATTGCAGCAAAACCAATAAATAATTTGGCACTTTAAAGACTAAAATATTTTAGGATGTAGTAAACTTTCATAGTTATGGTTCACTTCATTAGAGGCATAAAAACTCACTTATTCCAGTAACTTATACATACATTTTGGTGGATGAAATTTTAATCAAAGGGGTTTACGAAGAAGGAAGCGAAATGTAAACAGTACTGACAGCTATCATTATCGCTGCCTTGCAGCGTTTTAATTTTTATATACTTTTTATCACGTTTTTATCATGTTTTTATCATGTTTTAATTGTTTTGTTTTATAGTATATTTGTTGCTGGCCCTCGTGGCAGAATGTAAGCCGCTCTGAGTCCCCTCGGGGAGAAGGGCGGGGTATAAATGCATGTAATAAATAAATAAATAAATAGCTCATCTCTTCCAACCAAGAGTGGCAAAGTGTGGCAGTCCAGATATTGTTATATTGTAGTTCCCCAGCATTCCTTGTCATAGGCTACACTTAATGGTTATGTAGTGAACCACACTGTGTCCATCTCTGGTCTGGAAACATTATTGTGATGTCATGGACTCTTGTTGTTCCCTCTATGTCCGGACTTTTTGGGTTAATGTGTCCTTTTCCATCTATTTGTGGAGCTGTTTGTGACTGGATGTTGTGATTTCTCTGATTTACCCTAGTGCACTTTCAAAAGATTTGTTTAAACCAAGAGAACAGTTTGCTCAGGAAGTCTTATGATTTGAAGGACTGATATCCTCATCTTTGATTGAAAAGTGCCATTTCACTGATGCACTAAAACTCTGTTTTGTTTTTAGAAAAATGAAAGAAGAAGACAATAGGAAGTAGATTAAAGAATAATTATTTTACCTTTGCCACCATTCACCTTGAAACAAAACTAGCAGGTAAGGGAAACAGAAATTCAACTGAATATGGCATCCTACATCTTTGTACACTTCACTTAGAGAGTGCTCCTCCAAACATGTGATGAACCACAACTGTTAATGTACATGTGCTACTTGGGACTTTTTAGTTCCACTATCCCTCATATATTTTTAAAAATCCATTCAAGGGTGGGGATAAAATGTTGAAGATGTTGCTGGGAATCGCCAGAAAATAATACGAGGCAACAGAATTGTTGCTGAACAAGAGAGAGATAATTACAGAAACAGATATCACAAACACCACCAAAATCCCAATAGAGTTACCCTGTCTGGAGGAGGCTTGAAACTGTCCTAAAGCTGAAAAGTTGTTTCCAAGGAAGAATCCAGCTAAGAGGTTTTGGTGCAGAGTTATTTCCATTTCACCCTAGGGAATTATACCACTATGATTCCACTTTAACTGCTATGGCAGGATCCTACGAAATCCTGGGGTTTGCAGTTTGGTAAGGGACTAATGGAGATTATGGTGGAATGAAACATCCCGCATAGTTCACATTTGACCAGTCGACACACTGTCTTGCCAGAGAGAAGATATGTCACACAGATGATCAGTAAACAATAAGAAATTTACTCTTGAAGATGCAGAGCAACAGTTGCATTGACTCACACAATGTCCTTTCAGAGAGATTCAAGTAGTCTTTAGCTGTCCATGTAAATGGTCTTCTTCCAGTAGCCAAGAAGCAAAACCCTCTTGGTAAGCTCCTGCACAGAAAGCTATATGTAACTGTTGCCAAAACTCCCAGGCTCAGTTAGCTCCCCATGCTTTGCATTTTCAGTTAGCACACTCGTCAACTGATTTTTACATGTTCTAACAGAGATGTCTGGTCATGAATTCCCCTCCCTAAGTGGCCAATCTCAATATTCCACATGATGTTACCATGCAGAAAAAGTGAAATCACAGTGCATCTGCAGTTTACCAGCAACATGATTCAGCTACTGTTGATCCGAACCCCCACCCCAGCACCCGTACCCACACCCTGATAAAGCCTTGGTTTCTCCTACCCTGGCTATCTCCCTCTTGTTTGCTTTGCACAAGACCTTCATTTTGCCCAATCCACATCCCTACTTCCTGGTTCATGCCAAATGACAGTCTTCTTGAGAGAAAGAGGAAGTTACCAATCAACTGGGGGGGGGGGGGAGTAAACACAGCCAAAATGTATCATGGAGAAAGCATTTCTGTTAGGATTTCCAGTTTTATTGCTTTAATTTTTCAGTACAATGCAGGTCCAGAGCTTTGTGGATCAAAATACCCTACAGGGTGTGTATTTGATGTGAGGGGAAGGTGAAAGACTACCTGACATTGATTTCTTACATCACTACCCTGTAGTGCTGCATTTCACTTGAACATTTTTGAGGTAGTTATAACACTATTCTATGCTTCAATCATGAAAAACATCCTTTTTCAACATATAATTCAGTTTTAAATATCATTTTTTCTACTTTCTGTTCCATCTCAAGTCTGGGTTTTTTTTTTCCGTGTCAGGAGTGACTTGAGAAACTGCAAGCTGCTTCTGGTGTGAGCAAATTGGCCGTCTGCAAAGACTTTGCCCAGGGGACGTCGGATGCTTTGGTGTTTTTACCATCCTTGTGGGAGGTTTCTCTCATGTCACCGCATGGAGCTAGAGCAGATAGAAATCTACGCTTTCCCTGGGTTGGATTCGAACTGGAAACCTTCAGGCCAGCAACCCAACCTTCAAGTCATCAGTCCTGCCAGCACAAGGGTTTAACCCACTGTGCCACCAGGGGCTCCTATTTTAATGTTGTGACCTCTGTGGAGATGGATCTCAGATGCAGCAAGTTATGAAACAGATGTGGTGAGTTATGTATGCCATTGCCTTACCAAAGGTGACATACAATGGTGGGGGTGCAGAAACGATGAACCGCAAATCAATCTTTGGTGTCACCATTCTATTGCCTTATAGGAGTAAATCATACCAGAAATCAAAATGCCAAGTTAGGGAACAGGGAGAACAGCTTGTAAAGGAAGAAGAAACCATAGACATAAAATGCTAGAAGTTGCTGGTGTAAGCCATCACATGCTAGAGTGAATCAGAATAGATCATTTCTACAAGACCACCAGAAATCAGAGTGTTAAAGGCATGAGGAGGAAGGAGGAGGAGCGAAGCATCTACATTCATTTGATCACCTAACACAACATCAGTCAACAACAGGGATGCTTTGGGGATGGAAAGCACACCAAAAACTGCCTTGCATCACCCAACTTCATTCTAGATGGTCAAGAAAAATACCCTTACAGCAGATGTTGGAAAATGAGGATAAACGCAAGAACTGTAATTTTGAGTACCAGAAAGGATGTCTCATGAATAAACAATAGTCTAAGCACAAAAATCCCCTGCAGTTATGGTTACGCTACTTGTAGATGGGATCTGCCAGTAGAACCAGGGGCTTAGGTAATTTGGGGCAATACCATTCCTCTTTATTGACTCCACAATCTCTCAGGGATCATCTGAGGAGGATTCACTTAAGGAAAAAATGGACCTTTGGTGTTTTCCTCAATTTATGCTACAAGGAGCCATTGCAGCAACAGATTAGGAGTGAGGGTAGATGTGGCTCCACCAACCTTTCCCAGACTCTCCTCAACCCCTAATTTTTAGAAACTTGGAATTACGGAGGGCATCTTGGGTACCTCCAAGAAGTAGTTTTCTATTTAATCTCTAATCCAACCAGCCAGGGAACAAGAAAGTCACAACCACAAGTGATTTATGGGGAAATTGTGTAGGGCAACGATTGTAGAAGCAAAACTTGGTCATCATACATTTTGCAGCTGCTTGGTTTTGGCTTAGGGCACCCACAAATGCTTCCAAGTATTGTATTATTTTTGATTAAGTACGACAAAGTATGCTCTTTCACATTATATACATATATTTTTATTCCATTTTAATGGCATGGCTCCATCCTGTGAAATCTTAGGTTTCCAGTTTAAGGTGGGGTATTTAGAATTATCTGTCAGGCAGCTCTAGTACCTGACCATATTACAATTTTTTTTGTGGTCCTGTAGGGTGCAGCTACAATAATATAGTATCTAGGTATTATAATGCTGTACAGTGAAGAGATTTGTTTGTAAGAGACTGGAATGCTCTTATGTTGCTATTGTTAGAAGTGGTCCAATTCTTTTAGAATTATGACAGAATAATAACATGCTTTCTCTTGGTACTAACATTGTAATAGCTTCTGCAGAGGGGTGAACAACTTATGGACTTTCCAACCATTGCTGGACTGCTGCATCCAATATCCTCCATGATTGGCTATGCTGCTGGGTTTCGTGAGAGGGAAATATAGTTGGCTCTCTGCATTTGCAGGTTCAGCTTTTGCCGATTTGATTGATATGTTCACTTTCAGAATCTCTTAAATACCATAGAGCACGGTTTCTTAAATTTTTCTCACTCGTGCTCCTTTCCGCCTGAGATTTTTTTTAACCTTTTTGCCAATTTTTAATGTAGCCCCAGGTATATAGGTACATAAAATAGGTATAAAAATGAAACTTTTACTGATAATACACCTGCCTTTGCAAGATGTGCTAAACAGGGTAATTTCCTATGGTGGCGTACAGCTGAAGCATTTTCTGCAGAGTCCACTGTAAACATTTCATGTTGTCACAAACAGATTTGTTTAAATGGGTGGTGTTCAAGAAACTTTTACTGTTGTCAAATTTTTCGTGACCCCAACATTGAGCTAAAGGGATCCCATTTGGGGTCAGGAACCAGTGTAAGAGGTAGTGCCTTAAGGTGACTGTATGGTCAAAGTGACTCTATGATCAAATTCTATTACATGTTTTTGCAGGTGGCCATAAAATCACCCTGGAGAAGTGTTCACTTGGGGGGGGGGGGGGAATAGAGGATTTTATGGCTTGATATGGAATTACTGATTTTTTTTAAAAAAAATACTGTACACTGTTTCTGGTAGGATGCATGTTGCAGCATTCAGTGGAGGTGTTTATTTTGTGAACACACCTACCTTGAGCCAGCTTCAAAGTGGATTTCAGTTTGAAGGGATGAATAGATATCTCCTAGATCAAGGTAAATAATAAAACCCTCAAGATATGGTCAGACTCTGGCTCCTTGAAGTCCCTGCCACTATGTACAACAGTGAGAAAACATGGGAGCTGCAGCTCAGTATTTGTACTCTCATATGTTCCCCATCCTATAATTCTGAACTAGCATTCCTGTGATTCATTTATATCCCTTCCCTTAATCTAAAATAAGTAAAGGGGGCATCCCAGAGGTAGAATACTGTACGGTTGCGAGTAAAAACACGGGATAGCTCCTATACCTTTAAATTCAATGAAGGAATTGGATCAAATCTTGTTACTTAGTTACCCCCCTCCCCCTTTATCCAAACTTTGAAGCTAAAAAGGCCATCTTGTTTTCAGATCAGAAACACTAGTAGGCTGAGAAAGTGACTGGCCCAAGACCACTCAGTCTAGTAAATGTGTTGGCATTTGAATCCAGATTTCTCCAGTTCTAACCCAACATTATAACCCTGGGATCGGCAAAGTACAGCCTGTGGGCTACTTAGATGCCTTTAAGGACTTCCCATATACATTTTGTGTGGGATATTTTGCAACCAGATAGCAGATATTGTTCCCACTACAGAAACGTGTGCCATTTTACCACATTTTCAAGCAAGATAGGAATTTCCCCATTTCCTAAGCTCACAGAAGTCTTATTTTGGTGTATGCAGGCCTTTAGAATACAAAACCAGAAATGATTGGACTAGGAAGTCTACTCACTTAGTTTGAAAATAAAATTCCAGAGGAAACCTGATGAAATGGCCACCTGCACCATCGCCCCAGGATGGAAGGGGAGGGCATAATTATCAGCCATTTGGGAGCAAAACATACTCACAGAACTGGAAGAGTCCACAAGGGCCATTCAGTACAACCTCCTGCCATGGCGAAACAAACAACCAATGTTAAAAACACATGTTGGGGGGAGCCAGAGATGGTATGGGGTGCCCAGGGAAGCAAATGGAAGAGTACAGATACCCAGGATCCCATGAAGGGAAATGCAGGCTCCCCAGCTCTTGTCAACTCCCTCCACCCAGTCATGACACCAACCTAGGGACTCAACCAGACTATTAAGTATTGCCCACTCCTACTATTTATTTATTCAGAGTAGAAATTCTGTATAAGCCCTCAGGTTGATCAATACATAACATCCTGAGATAACTCTCAGAACAAGATCTAATTCTATTGTAGGAATGGGTGAAATATGGCCACCAAGGTTGCTTTTATGGCCCTCAATGCCTCCAGAATCCATTGGGTGAATGATCAGGACTGTCAGTGCACTTAAAAAAACTATTTCAGTGTTTAACATTTTAAAAAATGGTAAGTAAAGGTAAAGGTTTCCCCTGACGTTAAGTCCAGTTGTGATCGACTCTGGGGGTTGGTGCTCATCTCCATTTCTAAGCCTAAGAGCCGGCGTTGTCCATAGACACCTCCAAGGTCATGTGGCCGGCATGAATGCATGGAGCGCTGTTACTTTCCTGCCGGAGCGGTACCTATTGATCTACTCACATTTGCATGTTTTTGAATTGCTAGGTTGGCAGGAGCTGCGGCTAACAGCGGGCACTCATTCTGCTCCCGGGATTTGAACCTGGGACGTTTTGGTCCGCAAGTTCAGCAGCTCAGTGCTTGAACAATGTGCCACCAGGGATATTTAGGGGGATTAAATTAGATATTTAGGGGGATTAAACTAGAAGTAGGTGCCTGTTCATTCCCATTTTGTTTACAGGCAGTCCCCGAGTTACAAACATCCAACTTACAAATGACTCATAGTTAAGAATGGCGGTGAGACAACAGGAAGTGATAGAAATCTACTCCTAGGAAGGGAATGTCACTCCTGAAAGAGTTATCATTGGGAAAAGGGGTCTCAACTGAAGCTTTGTCACCAATCCTTGTTTCCACACAAGTCGATTTTTTCAAAATCCAATTATTGGAGATAAAAAATGTGGTGAAATCTCCTGAACAGGGGCAAAGTGAAATACTCAAGGCGCAAATGCAAACAGTGCCAACAAAGAAGAAAAATAAGACAAGTGCAAAGAAGCCAGAATGGATGTCCAAAGAACTTCTAACTGAGCTAAAGCTCAAAAGTGACATGCACAAGAAGTGGAAAAGGGGAGAAATCACCAAAGAAGAATTCAAACGTATAGCCAACACCTGTAGGGAAAAGGTTCGCAAGGCTAAAGCGCAAAATGAGCTCAGGCTTGCCAGGGACATAAAAAACAACAAAAAAGGCTTTTTTGCTTACGTTGGTAGAAAAAGGAAGAAAAAGGAGGCGATAGGGCCATTGCAAGGAGAAGATGGGGTGATGGCGACAGGGGACAGGGAAAAGGCAGAACTACTTAATGCCTTCTTTGCCTCGGTCTTCTCAGAAAAAGAAAGCCATCTTCAACCTCAGCAACACGGAATGGACGAAGGATTGGGGGAAATCCAACCCCAAATAGGGAAACAAGTTGTCCAGGAACACTTGGCCTCTCTAAACGAATTCAAGTCCCCAGGGCCAGATCAGCTACACCCAAGAGTACTGAAGGAACTAGCGGAAGTTATTTCAGAACCACTGGCAATTATCTTCGAGAGTTCTTGGAGAACGGGAGAAGTCCCAGCAGATTGGAGGAGGGCGAATGTGGTCCCTATCTTCAAGAAGGGAAAAAAGAACGACCCAAACAATTACCGTCCGGTCAGCCTCACATCAATACCAGGCAAAATTCTGGAAAAGATCATTAAGGAAGTGGTCTGCGAACACTTAGAAACAAATGCGGTCATTGCTAATAGTCAACACGGATTTACCAAAAACAAGTCATGCCAGACTAATCTGATCTCTTTTTTCGATAGAGTTACGAGTTGGGTCGATACAGGGAATGCTGTGGATGTAGCGTACCTGGATTTCAGTAAGGCCTTCGACAAAGTCCCCCACGACCTTCTGGCAAACAAACTAGTAAAATGTGGGCTAGACAAAACTACGGTTAGGTGGATCTGTAATTGGCTAAGCGAACGAACCCAAAGGGTGCTCACCAATGCGTTGTCTTCATCATGGAAAGAAGTGACAAGTGGAGTGTCGCAGGGCTCCGTCCTGGGCCCGGTTCTGTTCAACATCTTTATTAACGACTTAGACGAAGGGTTAGAAGGCACGATCATCAAGTTTGCAGACGACACAAAACTGGGAGGGATAGCTAACACTCCAGAAGACAGGAGCAGAATTCAAAACGATCTTGACAGACTAGAGAGATGGGCCAAAACTAACAAAATGAAGTTCAACAGGGACAAATGCAAGATACTTCACTTCGGCAGAAAAAATGGAAATCAAAGATACAGAATGGGGGACGCCTGGCTTGACAGCAGTGTGTGCGAAAAAGACCTTGGAGTCCTCGTGGACAACAAGTTAAACATGAGCCAACAATGTGATGCGGCTGCTAAAAAAGCCAATGGGATTCTGGCCTGCATCAATAGGGGAATAGCGTCTAGATCCAGGGAAGTTATGTTCCCCCTCTATTCTGCCTTGGTCAGACCACACCTGGAATACTGTGTCCAATTTTGGGCACCACAGTTGAAGGGAGATGTTGACAAGCTGGAAAGCGTCCAGAGGAGGGCGACTAAAATGATTAAGGGTCTGGAGAACAAGCCCTATGAGGAGAGGCTTAAAGAGCTGGGCATGTTTAGCCTGCAGAAGAGAAGGCTGAGAGGAGACATGATAGCCATGTACAAATATGTGAAGGGAAGTCATAGGGAAGAGGGAGCAAGCTTGTTTTCTGCTGCCTTGCAGACTAGGACACGGAACAATGACTTCAAACTACAGGAAAGGAGATTCCACCTGAACATCAGGAAGAACTTCCTCACTGTGAGAGCTGTTCGACAGTGGAACTCTCTCCCCGGGGCTGTGGTGGAGGCTCCTTCTTTGGAGGCTTTTAAGCAGAGGCTGGATGGCCATCTGTCGGGGGTACTTTGAATGCGATTTCCTGCTTCTTAGCAGGGGGTTGGACTAGATGGCCCATGTGGTCTCTTCCAACTCTACTATTCTATGATTCTATGATTCTATGAAAGACAGCAAAACAAACACCACGGGGGTGTTAACCCTTCTCAATACTATCTACAATGGCTAGCATTACACTTAAAAATGGACCTGTTCCAATTTACAGACAAATTCAATTTAAGAACAAATCAATAGAACCTATCTTGTTTGAAACTTGGGGACTGCCTGTATTTGATGTGATCCCACGCAAACATTGCAGCACGTTCACCTCATCTGCCTCAGTTCTAAACAGAGGAAACAGTTTGACCATACACTAAGGCTGGATCTACACCACCCTATATCCCAGGATCTGATCCCAGATTATCTGATTTGAACTGGATTATGTAAATCTACATTGCCAGATAATCTGGGATCCGATCCTGGGATATAGGAGCAGTGTAGAAGGGGCCAAATTCTTCTGCATTCATGTTGCCTAGCATCAAGTCCTAGGGGCCTTCCACCCAGCCATATAAACCAACTGATCAAGGCAGAATGACCCACAATATCTGCTGTGAACTGGAATAGCTGAGGCCCCTTCCTTACAGCTGAACAAAATCCCACATTATCTGCTTTGAATCGGAATATATGGCACTGTGGACTCAGATAACCCAGTTAAGAGATGTAGGATTTTCTGCCTTGATATTCTTGGTTATATGGCTGCATGAAAGGGGCCCGAGTCCACACTGCCATTTAATCCAGTTCAAAGGAGATATGGGATCTGGGTGGAAGGGGCTGCAGAATATCAAGGCAGATAATCCACAATATCTGCTTCGAACTGGATTAGCCGAGTCCACACTGCCATACAATCCAGTTCAAAGTAGATTTTATACCAGACATGGGCAAACTTTAGCCCTCCAGGTGTTTTGGACTTCAACTGGAATTGCGGGAGTTGAAGTCCAGAACACCTGGAGGGCCAACGTTTGCCCGTGCCTGTTTTATACAGCTGTGTGGAAGGGGCCCTAGGCAAACCCCTTTTGCAACAAAACTAACAGTGCATGCAGACATCCTTGCTTTTGAACGTTTATTATATTTACTGAAATCGGTAAAAGCATCTCTAAAGTAACGATTATATAAAACGGGCATGTGTAATGTATCCAATGAGACTCTCCTCCGTAGAAAGACGACGTATCCCTTCGGCTATAAAAAACTGGACGTACAAAACAGATCCAAAACTTTCGGCAGGACCAAAAAAAACAACGAAGAGACAGACAGAACCGACTGAGGACGAGGAACATCCAAGAAATCTGTGGGAGACCGGGACGACGACGACAAACACTTGGCCTGTTCAAGTTAACCCTGAGTGTGTGTAAGTGCAAAAAAAGTGCACCCAAAGTCACCAAAGGAGTCAGTCCACATCTTTTAAATTAAAACCAAGGCTGTGTCAAAGTTTCCCGGATTGAGAGGAAGCACAGGAAGAAAGGGAACCAAGTCTTGAGGCGGAATGATGTCTTTGATGTGCTTCCTCGGTGGGAAAGGAAAGTTTGCCTTAAAGTGCAAGTCAAGGCAGGCAAAGGGATAAGTTGGGCGCTGGCAGGGGTTTTGGGCTTGAACTCCCACCATTCCCGACAGCCTCAGGCCCTTTCCTTTCCCCCCTCAGCCGCTTAAGCGGCTGAGGGGGAAAAGGAAGGAGCCTGAGGCTGTCGGGAATGGTGGGAGTTCAAGCCCAAAACCCCTGCCAGGGCCCAAACTGGCCCCTCGCCTGTTGTCAGAATCTCCTCAGGAATCGGTGAGGCGCTGGAGTCTCACGAAAGGCGCCAAATCGACGCGGAAGAGGCGCTGGGCTTTCCTCCGGGTGGCTTCCAAGCTGCGGCGATTCCAGACGCTGCCTCGGACCTTGAGGGCGGGGAAGGCGTCTGCGGGGCGGCCTTCTTTGGGAGGCCGCTCGTCCTCCTCCTCCTCGTCCTCTTCGTGGCGGCGCCTCTTGACGCCCCTTCTCCTCCTGCTGTTCCCTCCTCCTCCTCCGCCTCCCTGGCGCCCTCTCCTGGCGGCGGCTCTCCTGGGGGGCCGCTCTCTCCGCCTCCCGGCGTGAGGAGCAGGCGTCGGCTCGGGCACCACCGCGCGGCAGGAGGCGTAGCCGTAGACGTCCTTGCTGCGGAGGATGACCGGCGAGAACTCGTGGCGGAGGCTGCAGAGGAAGTTCCACAGCTCCGCGTCCGAGCTCATGAACTCCGTCGACTTGGGCACCAGGAGCTTGAAGGCGTCGCCCAGGGCTTTGGCCGCGCCGCCGCGAGACAGGGCCTGCGCGCGCGAGTGCACCACCTTCTCCGCCGCCGCCGCCGGGCCCTCAGCCGCGCTCTCCTCCTTCCTCTCCTCCTCAGCAGCAGCAGCGGCGCCTCCTCGCTTCATCCTCCTCCTCCTCCTCTTTCGCCTCCTCGCCAGCGCCGCCGCGCGGCAGCTCCTGCCCAGCTTTCCTCCGCCTCCTCCTTTTTCTCCTCAGCAGCAAAAGCTCCAACACCACCTCACTCTTCCGCCGCCTCCACAAAATGGAGCTCTTTTTAAAGCCCCTGGCAGGCAGCGCCCCGTGGCCCCGCCCCTCCGGACCCATGCCTCGATCTGGTTGGCCCATTTGAATTGCGTCACCCGCGCAAGCCCCGCCCCTTCGGAGGGGCATAGCTATCACCACCAAATTGGGCAAAAGGGGGCTGAGGGAGAAGGCCCTTCCACACAGCTGAATAAAGTCCCACGTGACCTGCTTTGTACTGGAGTATATGGCAGTGTGGACTCAGTGTGGATATCCAAGAATATCAAGGCAGAGAACTCCACATTATCTGAGTGTGGACTCAGATAACCCAGTCCAAATCAGATATTGTGGGATTTTCTGCCTTAGAATCATAGAGTTGGAAGAGACTTCAGGGGCCATCCAGTCCAACTCCTTGCCAAGAAGCAGAAAAATCACATTCAAAGCACCCCCGATAGATCGCCATCCAACCCCTGCTTAAACGTGATCTGCTTTGAACTGGAGTATATGGCAGTGTGGACTCAGTGTGGATATCCAAGAATATCAAGGCAGAAAACTCCATATTATCAGAGTGTGGACTCAGATAACCCAGTTCAAATCAGATATTGTAGGATTTTCTGCCTTAGAATTATAGAATCATAGAGTTGGAAGAGACTTCAGGGGCCATCCAGTCCACCCCCCTGCCAAGAAGCAGAAAAATAATAATAATAATAATAATTGTGGGACTTCCGAATCCAGACTGACAAAGTTCTGGAACACAACACACCAGACATCACAGTTGTGGAAAAGAAAAAGGTTTGGATCATTGATGTTGCCATCCCAGGTGACAGTCGCATTGACGAAAAACAACAGGAAAAACTCAGGACCTCAAGATTGAACTTCAAAGACTCTGGCAGAAACCAGTGCAGGTGGTCCCAGTGGTGATAGGCACATTGGGTGCCGTGCCAAAAGATCTCAGCCGGCATTTGGAAACAATAGACATTAACAAAATCACGATCTGCCAGCTGCAAAAGGCCACCCTACTGGGATCTGCGCGCATCATCCGAAAATACATCACACAGTCCTAGACACTTGGGAAGTGTTCGACTTGTGATTCTGTGATATGAAATCCAGCATATCTATCTTGTTTGCTGTGTCAAAATAATAATAATAATTTTATTTTTATACCCCGCCTCTATCTCCCCAAAGGGGACTCAGGGCGGCTTACATGGGGCCAAGCCCGAATAAAAACAATAGCAATATAAAACACAACAATAGACAAAAAACATGCACAATTATAAAAATTCAAACACTAGCCAGTAAAAACAAATGACAAGAGCTAATAAAAACATGGATTAAAATGGAGAGGTTGTAAAAGTAGACTGGGTAAGGTGCACCATATAAATATTGTAAACACGAGGTGACTGATAAAGTGCTGCAAATTCTTGGAAGTGCAAATTGGGATGGGAATAGACCCTGTGTCTTTATCAAGTTGACATAGGTAAAAAGTGTAAAAATCACATTCAAAACACCCCGACAGATGGCCATCTAGCTTCTGTTTAAAAGCTTCCAAAGAAGGAGCCTCTACCACACCCCACGGCAGAGAGTTCCACTGCTGAACAGTTCTCACAGTTAGGACGTTCGTCCTAATGTCCTAGTCTCCAGGGCAGCAGAAAACAAGCTTGCTCCCTCCTCCCTATGACTTCCCCTCATATATTTATACATGGCCATCATGTCTCCTCTCAACCTTCTCTTCTGCAGGCTAAACATGCCCAGCTCTTTAAAATGCTCCTCATAGGGCATAGTCTCCAGACCTTTGATCATTTTACTTGCCCTCCTCAGATAATCAATCCATTCCTCACAACTTCTGAGGATGCCTGCCATAGATGTGGGCGAAACGTCAGGAGAGAATACTTCTAGAACATGGCCACACAGCTCAAAAGACATACAACAACCCAATCAACATGCGGCTTTTAAACAGAGCATGGATGGCCATCTGTGGTGGGTTGTTTGAATGCGATTTTTCTACTTCTTGGCAGAGGGTTGGACTGGATTGCCCACAAAGTCTTTTCCAACTCTAGGATTCTGTGATCTGCTTTGAACTGGATTATGTGAAGCCCTTTCTACACTACCAAATAAAACCCAGATTATCTGCTTTGAACTGGATTATATAGCAGTGTAGACTCATATAATCCATTTCAAAGCAGATAATGTGGCTTATTTGTTCTGATAATCTGGATTATATGGCAGTGTAGAAGGGGCCTGAATCTTCACTGCCATATAATCAAGTTCAAAGCAAGTGATCTGGATTTTATATGGCAGTATAGACAAGGCCATAGGGTGCATTTGCACTGTAGAATTAATGCAGTTTGGCCCCACTTGAACTGCCTCAACTCACTGCTACGGGATTCTGGGAATTGGAGTTGACAAGGTCTGTATCCTTCTCTGCCCAAGAGTGCTGATGCTTCACCACTACAGTAGAGTCTCACTTATCCAACATAAACAGGCCGGCAGAACATTGGATAAGCAATTATGTTGGATAATAAGGAGAGATTAAGAAAAAGCCTATTAAACATCAAAATAGGCTATGATTTTTACAAATTAAGCACCAAAACATCAAGTTATACAACCAATTTGACAGAAAAAGTAGTTCAATACTAGGCTTGCTCAAATAATTCGTTTTCCCCGTTAACCGTTATTAATTCGTTATTTTCGTTTGTTTTGAAGCAATTTTGAAGCATTGGTTGTCCACACGTCTGGATATCGCGGTTTCGAATCGCGAGAGGCCGTTTTTCGTTATGTCGTCGTTTTTTTCGTTAGGAAAAAAAAGCTTTTGCAAAAAAAAAAAAAAAGCCACCCGAAAGGTGGCTACTCTCTGCGGGCCTCCAGGTGCCCCCCACGGACCCATACACTTTGCCGCCTTCCCCGGCAGCCGGAAAGGCCGCGGAGGCTCCAGGCGGCCGCTGCACATCCAGGCCTCAATTTCCGCCCTTCCCCAACAGCCGACATACATACACACGCACACACACATCTCCATATCCATGTACACCTGCCCTCCTCCGCTACCTCCTCGCCCCTTCCCGGGAGGGCATCTCTTTCCTGGGACGGCGTCCTATGTGAGGCCAGTGCTTGGCGCCTGGCTAGGCCTCGCCTCCCTTCTCAGGCAGCAGGCCCAGCCAAACCCTTCCTCCACCTTTCCCTCCTGCAAAGGGCAGCCGCTCGGAAGCCCAAGGCAGCAGGATGGCGACAGAGGAAAACCACCCTCTGTGGCTGTGCTCCGACCTCAGCCAGCAAAACATTCTGGACTCCAACTCCCAGAAACGCTTGCAAGCTTCTTCAATGGCTATGAATTCTGGGAGTTGAAGACCCAAGCGGTTTCCAGCAATGCCAATGGATGGCGTTCGGGACTCCAACTCCCAGAAACCCTCGTGGATGGTTCAAAGACCAGGGATTCTGGGAGATGAAGTCCACGGTACCGGTTGAAAAGGCCATTGGCCAGGCGCCAAGGGAAAAAGGACGGCAAAAACAAAGTCACCCTCCTTTTCTATATGACTGGCCTTCATGGTCTCTCAATTAGCAATAATAATAATAATCTGTGGAAGGTCCAGGGTGGGAGAAAGAACTCTTGTCTGTTGGAGGCAAGTGTGAATGTTGCAATTGGTCACCTTGATTAGCATTGAATAGCCTTGCAGCTTCAAAGCCTGGCTGCTTCCTACCTGGGGGAATCCTTTGTTGGGAGGTATTAGCTGGCCCTGATTGTTTCCTGTCTGGAATTCCCATTTTCTGGGTGTTGTTCTTTTACTGTCCTGATTTTAGCTTTTCTGTAGCTAAAAATGCATATAAAATTGATTCTATAGGGAGGATAAATGATTGGATTTCAACTCCTACAGCTTAGCTTTCTCTGCCAATAATGGTACCATATCAAACTAAACCTCCCAAGATTCTGTAGCAGTGAGCCATCTTGGATATTGTAAGGGATTTATTATTATTATTATTATTATTATTATTATTATTATTATTATTATTAGACCTTGCTCCCAGGAAGGTGCCTTCGCTGTGGCTCCCAACTTATCTATCTACCTTTCCACATATTCTCCACATTGTGTGTATGTGTATGTATATTATATATACATGAGCCCCGATGGCGAAGTGTGTTAAAGCACTGAGCTGCTGAACTTGCAGACCGAAAGGTCCCAGGTTCAAATCCCGGGAGCAGAGTGAGTGCCCGCTGTTAGCTCCAGCTTCTGCCAACCTAGCAGCTTGAAAACATGCCAATGTGAGTAGATCAATAGGTACCGCTCTGGCGGGAAGGTAATGGCACTCCATGTAGTCATGCCGGCCACATGACCTTGGAGGTGTCTATGGACAACACTGGCTCTTGGGGTTAGAAATGGAGATGAGCACCAACCCCCAGAGTCAGACATGACTGAACTTAACGTCAAGGGATACCTTTACCTTTACCTATACACACACACACACACACACACACACACACACACACATTATGCAGGGACTATATATATTATATATATACACAGTATATATCACACACACACCAATTTAACAAAGTTTCAGCCACAAAAACAAAGTTTCTGAAGTAGAACAATGACTTTCACAGTAAAGACAACCCAATTTAACAGGAAGTATGACTTTCAAACCAGGAACAGATTTCTGCAATTATTAAAAAATGGTTTATTATAAAAGCTATGAAAATTCGCCAAAAATCAGAGGATAAGGGAAACGTTCCAAATTTTGGTGAGCTATCAGTGTTAAATGTGTTCTACCACTGTACCAAGTTGGAAGAAGATCACTCAAAAAATGAGGGTGGGAGAGTCCTGTAAAGTCCTCTCCCTCTGTGCTGTTTTTGGGAATTGCGCATGCGCGTCCGCCATTAACGAATTAATTTAGAAAATAACGAATTTTCGTTAATTTCGAATTTTTTGGGGGGCCAAATTCGGAAATACCATCAGAAACGAAAAGCTGCCCCCCTCTAGTTTTGAAACGAGTTTAGAATCAATTTTTTCGTGGATCGATCAAGCCTATTCAATACGCAGTAATGTTATGTTGTAATTACTGTATTTACAAAATTAGCACCAAAATATCACATTATATTGAAAACATTGTCTACAAAAATGCGTTGGATAATCCAGAATGTTGGATAAGCGAGTGTTGGATAAGTGAGACTCTACTGTACCTTGATCTACACTGCCCTCAGATCTGATCCCTAGATCTCATCCCAGATTATCTGGCAGTGTATTCTCATATAAAATAGCTCAAAGCAGATAATCTGGGATCAGATCCTGGGATATAGTGCAGTGTAGATCCAGACGGAACTACATCTTCTGGGAGTCCATAACTTTGAACCGCAATAAGCAAGTGGCTTCAAGATAAATTAATTCTACAATGGAGATGAGTGATTCCCAGACTCTCATTATCCAAATGTTTTGGACTTCAGCTCCCAGAAGTCTTAGCTGCCTTGGCTAATGAGCAGAGATTCTGGTGCCGAAGTCCAAAAAACCCTAGAAGATCAGAATGTAGATGCACACTTTATCGGATTGTTGGGCTAGGATGGGAAATCGGGATTCGAATTCCCACTCAGCTATAGAAACCCACCAAATGCACTTGGCCTAGTCACTCTGTCTCAGATTCAGAGGTAGGCAAGGGCAAACAACCCTTGAACAATGATAATAGCAATAGTGATGATGTTTATTTTAACATAGCGAAAATTGCCAAGGAACACCAGTGATAGCCTTAGGATTGCCATAAGTAGGAAATGACTTGGAGGCAGACATCAACAAACTTCCTCTTTAACAATGGTTTGGGGTAATGTAACAAATTACAGCAACACCAAACACTGAAATGATGGATATCAGCAAGTCAACTTTAGGTTTGAAATTAACAGTAATGTTGGCATGTTAGCACTTTCTGAACATGTTGAGCCCGAGCCAGAATCAAGGTTGTGCAGCCACCCTAGGAAGACTATTGAGCTAAATTGGGTGACATGCGAGTGTAGGGAAGAGCAAACCACAGACCACTTAGTACAATGCGGTCTGAACCCTGCCACATGCACAGTGAAGGACCTCACAGCGACACCAAAGGCACTCCAAGTGGCCAGATTCTGGTCAAAGGACATAATAATAACAACAACAACAACAACAACCTTATTTTTGTACCCCGTCTCCATCTCCCCGAAGGGACTCGGGGCGGCTAACATGGGGCCAAGCCCAAACAATTACAATAAAACAAAGTAAAATATATACAAGACACACGACAACATCCAGCAAAAATATTGATTCAATAACATAGTAAAACAAAGCTTAATAACAATGGCATAGTAAAACAGAGTATAAAAACGGTACAAAATTTAATTGAGGGCGAGCTGGGCCAAAGTGCGAGGCGTGGAAATTGTAAAACCCGTGGGTGAGGTAGATAGATAAAGTGCTGGATGTAGTGGGAGTCTCGGGTGGGATCAATAATGAGGTTATTGTCAACATTTAGTATAATGCCAAGTTTTTAACTTTGTTTGTGTTTCTAATACATTACAACTGTACCCCTGGTTTTGCTTCTGATATGATAAATAAATAAATTGACACAGAGAGACTTATGACCTAAGACTTCAAGAAAAATAGAGGGTTGTCTGATATGTACAGGCAGTCCCCAAGTTACGAACAGATAGGTTCTGTAGATTTGTTCTTAAATTGAATTTGTATGTAAATAGGAACAGGTAATTTTTGTCCCTGTGATAACTGGATTTTGAAAAATGTGGCTTATTGTGGAATCAAGGATTGGCAATAAAGCTGCATTAAATGTTATGGATTAATATGTTTCATCAATGTCAAGAGATACAAAGAGGAAGGCATTCCAGTGTTCCCTGTTTGTTTTAAACTATACTTCCTAGCCATTGCTCATGCTGGTTGGAGTTGATGGGGGTTGTGGGGCTGATGGGACCTGTGATAAGATAGCATTGGCTTCCTTCCTCTGGAGTAGGAGCTTTGTTGCTGTCAACTGCACTCAAATGGAGCTTGACTTACGGCAATCCTATGAATAAGAGTCACCGTACCATTAACCGCCCTATTCACACCTTTCATACTCAGGGCTGTGATTGAATCATTCCTCCTTGATTGAATCATCCCTCTGGAATGTGGTCTTCTCCTTTTTTCTGCTGCCTTCCAGATCATCATTGTCCTTTTCTAGTGAGACTTCTCTTCTCATGATGAAAGTCAGGCTTGAGTTTCTCTAGGAGCGACTTTAACAATCCATAATGTCCACAGAACTTTTCTTCAGCACCACATCTCAAATGAGGGTTTTTTCTTCCTATCAGTTTTTTTCATTGTCTAGCTAGCTTTAACAACAATACATAGAAATGGGAAATGGATTGGCATGGACAACCCTAACTTTAGTATTCAGGGATGTATTTGTGCAGTTGAAGATCTTTTCTAGTCCGTTTTAAATCCTAGTCTTTTTCTGATTTCTTGACACAGTCTCTAGTCTGATTAATGATTGAGTCAAGGTACTGGAAATGATGGACTATTCCACAGTCTTTACCGTCTAGAACAGTGGTACTCAGCGTATGGGTCCCCAGATGTTTTGGCCTTCAATTCCCAGACATCTTAACAGCTGGTAAACTGGCTGGGATTTCTGGGAATTGTAGGCCAAAACACCTGGGGACCCACAGGTTGAGAACCACTGGTCTAGATCATGGGTTTGCACACTATGGCTCATGGTCCGGATATGGCCCATCAAGGTCATTTATCCAGCCCCAGCTACACCACACTGGAACCATTCTTATCCCACTGTCACCACTGGCATTTCTTTCATGCTGCCACTATTCCTTCATTTCATGCCACCCCCATTCCCTTTGCATTGCTCCCATTCCTTCCCTTCCCACCTCACACACCGCCATGGAAGGAGGGAGGAAGGGAAGGAAGGGTATGAGGGAGGAAGACAAGGAGGGAGGGAGGAAGATAGAGAGAATGAAAGGGTGACTTTAGCCAAGTCACACTCTCTCAGCCTCAGATGAAAATAAACACAAATCCCCTTTGAATAAATCTTGACAAGAAAACTCTGTAATAGAGTCTGAAAAGACACAAAGGCACCAGCAACAACAACCCCACACTTCTAATTGAAATAGTGGTAAGTTTATGTTGGTTAAATTTGTTCTTCATTTTAAATATTGTATTCTTTCATGCTTTTGACAACACAAATAAGATACGTGCATTGTGCATAGGAATTCATTCACTTTTAAAAAAAACTATAGTCCAGCCTCCCAATAGTCTGAGGACCGTGAACTGGTCCTTAGCTTTAAAAGTTTGGGGAGCCTGGCTCTAGAAACTAGACATGACATATACAGTGATCCCTCACTACTTCGCGGTTCACTTTTCGTGGATTCGCTGTTTTGCAGTTTTTCAATAAACTCTAAAAGACTATTATAAATAATAAAAAATTACAGTTTACAGCCTAAGGAAGGGAGGAAGGAGAAGCCGAAAGGGAGAGAAAAGGAGCCCAAGTGGCAACAGGAGGAGAAGGAGGCGATTTATCAACACACAATTGGTTGATAGAGACTTAAAATAGTGTATAACTACTAAAATAATGTATAAATATTAAAATAAATATAGCGTCCCTACTTCGCGGATTTTCACTTATTGCGGGTGGTCCTGGAACCTAACCCCAGCGATAAATGAGGGAACACTGTACCTTATACAGACACATATTTAAAATACTTTCCCTAAAAATCCTGCAAGTATGCATAGCTATTATATCATACAAAAGGAGAGGCAACTTGTTGCCCTTTCCTATATATTTTGCATAATGTTCCCCAGAATTTTTAATCACAATTTTGACAATAAAACGCACACACAAAAAGAAAAGCCACAATGTGTATGAGTACATAAACAGACATACTTGGACAATTTCCTAACAAACTGCACAACATACATCCCTGCCCTAATTAACTATAATTCTAAAACTCCCAACATATACATACATTAGTTTTAAAAATGGATTTCCAGCTTCTCTTTTGTCAGTTTCTCTATAAATGTAATCTTTTTTCTTCGACTTTATAGCCAATACATTGTTGACTTCTGCTTATTTTAACATTTACAAGCACATATCCCAACATTTTATACCTCCAAATCTGTACATGTCTCCCAATATTTTTTTAAATGATTCCCATGATGAGCTTTAGCCATGGTCAATGGTAAGCATGGGAGTTACATTCCAAAACATCTGAAGAGCCACCGGTTGCTAGCATACAGTTATTTTTGTCTATATGCCAAGAGCAGCAGGTTTGTTTTTTTTGCAAGAAACCAGTCTTGTTGAAAGATCTCTTAGTTGGAATCTATAATTTTCAAAAGGTTACTGTGGAATTTTGGATGAGGTTGTAGTAGCCACAGCTGACAATGAGGGGGAATGAAGTTATTTTATTATGCCCCGCTGGTGTCACTACAGCCATTTCTCATCGGGTTTGTGATGCTCAGTTTCTTTTCGTAATGGCCTTTCACCATATGCAACAATGGTGCCAATATTCTCTGGCACTAGTGCAATGAAATACAGGAGTGTGATTTCACATTTCTTTAGAGGAAGATTCAAAACCCTTGCTCTTAGAGATATTCTAAAGGTTGCAAAACAAAGCAGAAACAGTGTTTAGTTCAGCAAGTTGCAACGCTTTATTATCTGACAAGAACCAGACTACTGTTATGTTTATGAAGAATACTCATATGTGGCCACTCTCCCACCTTGGCTGAGTGGTTTCCTGCCAGCTTGCATCAGTATTGTAACAGGACAGAACAAAACATGCAGACGTTGTGTTAAAACTGCTAGCTCAGCACTTCATACAACTAAAGATCTTAAAGGATCATCTAACCTACACAGAAAAGCTTAAACAGTTAGAGTTGTTTTCATTTCAGAAAAGAGGAACATGCGAAAAGATCAAGAAATTAAATGGCATGAGGAGGAGACTTATTTTCTGAGAACACAAGAAGAGGCTGCTTTCCACAACCTTCCCCACATTTGTGAAGGTTAGTTTGTAGGGTGCATAGAGAGATGCAGGAGAGAAGGGGGATTTCCTCTCTTCCTGATTGTATTGATGGCACTTTCAGTAGAAACACACTTTTGACTTCTAGCCGGGCTCAGTTTACCCCATATCAGTGGGGGCGTGGGGTGGATCAATTTCAGGTTTTGATCTAAGCTTTAAGGACATTCTCCAATGTGCAGAACCTTATTCTTCCTTGGAGTTCAAACTAAGACCTGGATGGGTTCATAGAATCATAGAATCATAGAATAGTAGAGTTGGAAGAGACCTCAAGGGCCATCTAGTCCAACCCCCGCTAAGAAGCAGGAAATCGCATTCAAAGCACCCCCGACAGATGGCCATCCAGCCTCTGCTTAAAAGCTTCCAAAGAAGGAGCCTCCACCACATTCCGGGGGAGAGAGTTCCACTGCCGAACAGCCCTCACAGTGAGGAAGTTCTTCCTGATGTTCAGGTGGAATCTCCTTTCCTGTAGTTTGAAGCCATTGTTCCGTGTCCTAGTCTGCTTCATTGCTTATTGAGGACCCTTCCACATTGCCCCTATATCCCAGGATCTGATCCCAGATTATCTGCTTTATCCCAGATAATCTGGCAGTAGAGACTCATATACAGTAGAGTCTCACTTATCCAACATTCGCTTATCCAACGTTCTGGATTATCCAACTCATTTTTGTAGTCAATGTTTTCAATACATCGTGATATTTTAGTGCTAAATTCGTAAATACAGTAATTACTATGTAGCATTACTGCCTATTGAACTACTTTTTCTGCCAAATTTGTTGTATAACATGATGTTTTGGTGCTTAATTTGTAAAATCATAACCTAATTTGATGTTTAATAGGCTTCTCCTTAATGTCTCCTTCTTATCCAACATATTCGCTTATCCAACATTCTGCCGGCCC
This sequence comes from Anolis carolinensis, assembly GCF_035594765.1. NCBI lineage: Eukaryota > Metazoa > Chordata > Lepidosauria > Squamata > Anolidae > Anolis > Anolis carolinensis. The sequence goes on along the minus strand of NC_085845.1, from coordinate 83,814,636 downwards.
GTTTATGTTGGATAAGTGAGACTCTACTGTACTTATTTACTTAGATGATGCCTTGTTATCCAGGTATGATGGTCCTCCAAGTGTAGTGTCTTGGCGGTGGGTACATAGGTGACTGTGGAGTCCTATTCTTGACCTACATGTTCTTCCACAGTGAGGACATCAGATTCCAGATGGAAGGCGGTCCCAGACAGGGTTGGCTTCACGCGCCTTCCTCTTGGCACGTTTCTCCCTTTTGCCCTCCATTCGTGCCTCTTCGAATTCTGTAGCACTGCTAGTCACAGCTGACCTCCAGTTAGAGCGCTCAAGGGCCAGGGCTTCCCAGTTCTCAGTGTCTATGCCACAGTTTTTAAGGTTGGCTTTAAGACCATCTTTAAATCTCTTTTCCTGTCCACCAATATTATGTTTTCCATTCTTGAGTTGGGAGTAGAGTAACTGCTTTGGGAAACGGTGATAGGGCATTCGGATTACGTGGCTAGTCCAGTGGAGTTGATAGCGAAGGAGCTTTTTCCAGCCCACTGACATTTGTCCACTTGTCTTCCCAAGAGATGTGCAGGATTTTTCAGAGGCAACGCTGGTGGAATTGTTCCAGGAGTTGAGTGTGACATCAGTAGACCATCCATGTTTCGCAGGAATATAACAGGGTTGGGAGGTCAGGAGCAGAATTCAAAACGATCTTGACAGACTAGAGAGATGGGCCGAAACTAACAAAATGAAGTTCAACAGGGACAAATGCAAGATACTTCACTTCGGCAGAAAAAATGGAATGCAAAGAAGATACAGAATGGAGGACGCCTGGCTTGACAGCAGTGTGTGCGAAAAAGACCTTGGAGTCCTTGTGGACAACAAGTTAAACATGAGCCAACAATATGATGCGGCAGCTAAAAAGGCCAACGGGATTCTGGCCTGCATCAATAGGGGTTTAGCGTCTAGATCCAGGGAAGTCATGCTCCCCCTCTATTCTGCCTTGGTCAGACCACACCTGGAATACTGTGTCCAATTCTGGGCACCACAGTTGAAGGGAGATGTTGACAAGCTGGAAAGCGTCCAGAGGAGGGCGACTAAAATGATTAAGGGTCTGGAGAACAAGCCCTATGAGGAGCGGCTTAAAGAGCTGGGCATGTTTAGCCTGCAGAAGAGAAGGCTGAGAGGAGACATGATAGCCATGTACAAATACGTGAAGGGAAGTCATAGGGAGGAGGGAGCAAGCTTGTTTTCTGCTGCCCTGCAGACTAGGACACGGAACAATGGCTTCAAACTACAGGAAAGGAGATTCCACCTGAACATCAGGAAGAACTTCCTCACTGTGAGGGCTGTTCGGCAGTGGAACTCTCTGCCCCGGACTGTGGTGGAGGCTCCTTCTTTGGAGGCTTTTAAGCAGAGGCTGGATGGCCATCTGTCGGGGGTGCTTTGAATGCGATTTCCTGCTTCTTAGCAGGGGGTTGGACTGGATGGCCCATGAGGTCTCTTCCATCTCTACTATTCTATGATTCTATGATTCTAGGACAATAGCTTTTTAAACAAGCATCCCTACGGATGTCCCAATCTTCAAACACTCTCTGCTTCATTCAGAAGAATGCCGTACTCACAGAGATATCCCAGATAATCTGGCAATGGAAACTCATACAATCCAGTTTATAGCAGATAATCTGGGATCAAATAATGGGATAAAGGGCGGTATAGAAGAGGCCTGAGATAAGAACCCATAGCTACCACCAGCCTGGTCCTATCTATTATAAACTTGTTGTATGGTAATCGTCATTTTTCTTCTCTCGTGTTTTATCTCAAAAGCAGACTTGGGATAATACCCTTTTAATCAGTTCTAAGATGCACCCCCTCCCTCTAAAAATCTCTAAAAATGGGATGTGTCTTAGAATTGCAGGAGATAGATAGATAGTTAGATAGCTTTATTCTGTTTGTGGTACTATAATTCGTGCACATCTTACAACTGATGGCATCTTAGAATTTAAATAATGTAATATTATATTGAAAAGGCTAATAAAACATTTTGGCATCAAGTCTATGACCTACTTTGGAGTTAAATTCCATTGAATTCAATGAAGCTTGTTTCTGAGTAGATATTTGTAGGATTGCACTGTTTCTGTTTGCACTGATTCTTTCTTTGGAATCATTTCCTTTTTCTAAGGAAAAATGTCTCTGAGGATGCCTGCCATAGATGTGGGCGAAACGTCAGGAGAGAATGCTTCTGGAACATGGCCACACAGCCCGAAAGACATACAACAACCCCGAAAAATGTCTCGATTCTTGTATTGCTTCACTTTGCATTACCCAAAAGAAATTAATTGTATACACTCATGTATTACTCAGAAATGCAACTTCAGAGAGATGTCAATAGTTTCTCATTAAATATAAACTAATGAGAACCACGGCAACATGACATACCTCATGATAGCTGTGACTTCAAAACAGATAAAGACTTGAAATAGAAATATGACAGTATAGTCATATGCATGTTTACTCTGCGGTAAATCTCACAGTGTTTAGTGAGTAACTAGGTTTTAAGATTGCAGGCTGCAATCTAAAAACCATGGAGAAAAAGCAAAGAGAAAAATATATTTCTTAGAAGACATCTCTTTTCACGAATATCTATAATTTGTGGTTTTCTAATGTTTTTTGCCCATTTGGAATATTAAAAATGTTAGAAGCACTGTCACGAAATGGCTGCTATTTCACAGAAGACTGGTGAGAATACTGCTTGGAAGATTACATTTTACTTGTTCCCATTTCTTGCCATTATTTCTTAATTTCTTTGCTTGTAAAAAAGGGGTGCTTCATTACATTTCTCTTTTCATCACTCATTACTTTTGTTACTTCTTAGCTGAGGTGAGGAAGGCATCCAGAACTGTATCAAAATGTTCTCAAAATGTCCCACAACAGCATTTTTTCTCTGAGAAATAACCAATAAAGGGGGCTGAAATTTGTATTCATTGCGGGGAAAGGGAAATGTAATGTTATCAAGAGTTGTGCTGCACTGAAAAGACCTATTCATGTGCTCTGTATTACCCACAAAATAATATGAAAGGGATTACATCATTATCTTCTAACAATAGAGATCATCCACACAAAACCACAGACCCCAAAATTCCATATTATTGAGCCATGACAGTTAATGTGGTGTCAAATTGCTATAAATTTTGTAGTGCGGACACAGCTTAGACAATGAGCAGAAACCCATTCAAGGAAAGCAATACAGAGGCAGAGGTTGGGGCTGAGCACAAAAAAATGGGGTAATTCTTCTGAAACCACAGTGTTCATTTTAGGTTTTGTTGTTGTGTGCAAATCTATCACAACATTTTCTGGAGCTGAGAAAGTGTGACTTGACAAAGTCATCCAATGGGTTTTCATGGCTGAGCAGGTAATTGAACCCTGGTCTCCAGAGTTGTAGTGCAATACTAAAACCGGCACAACACAAAGGCTTGAGAGAGAGAGAGAGAGAGAGAGAGAGAGAGAGAGAACGAACAGATCTATCTATCTATACACATAATAAAACTGAAAATCTTTATGTATGTGTCCACTTCCACAGACAAGCTCCCACTTCCACAAATAGCTATAGTTCCCACTACTCAGGAGACACCAATGGCCCTCTCTCCAATGACATTGCAGGTTATAGAGAGCGCCATGAACATGTACAACATGTATTGTCAGAAGATAATGTCCTCCACAAACACCATATTGCCCACCATCCAAGTGAATGTCCTGCCAATGTCCTCCACAAACACCATACTACCCACCATCCAAATGAAGGCTTTCATACGGGGACATTTTCATCCTAGTTTTTTTTGAAAACGAGTGTGGAATTTGCATGACCCTGCCCACTGCCCTCTGCCTCTCCCATAACTCTTTCCTATTCTTTTCTATGGCACGCAGCAAACAGAGGAATTGGTCAGAAACTAAACATACTAGATAGGTTTGGGGAGAATTTGTGGTGGAATGAAAATCATGCATAGTTCACATTTGGCCAGTCCACACACTGTCTTGCCAGAGAAAAGATATGCCACTCAGATGAGCAGTAAAGAACAAGAAGTTTACTCTTGAAGATGCAGAGTAGCATATATACAGTCATATGAACAGTTGCATTGACTCACACAATGTCCTTTGAGAGAGATTCAAATAGTCCTTAGATGTCCATGTAAATGGTCTTCTTCCAGCAGCCCAGAAGCAAACCCTCCTTTGGAAAGCTCCTGCACAGTAAACTATATGTAACTGTTGCCAAAACTCACAGGTTCAGTTAGCTCCTTGGGTCTGGACTAAACTTGGCACATACCTAATATGCTGAAATTTGATTACTGGATGGGATTGGGGAGGAACCGGCCTTTCTTTCTGGGAGTTGGAGCTCACCCACAACCAGAGAAACTATGACTTCGACTGATGATGGACGTGGACCAAACTTGGCACACAGAATCCCCATGACTAACTCAACCAACTGGAGGGATTTGAGGGGACTGACTCACCATAGTGGGAGTTGTAGTTTACCCTACAGCCAGAGAGCATACTAAGCCCCACCCATGATGCTTCTAGAACAAACTTGCCCAAGGGGTTGTTGTATGTTTTCTGGGCTGTATGGCCATGTTCCAGAAGTATTCTCTCCTGACGTTTCACACACATCTATGGCAGGCAACTTCAGAGGTTGTGAGGTTGTGAGGTACCTCACAACCTCTGAGGATGCCTGCCATTGATGTGGGTGAAACATCAGGAGAGAATACTTCTGGAACATGGCCATACAGCCCGGAAAACATACAACAACCCTAAATTCCCGGCCATGAAAGCCTTCGACAACACATTAAACTTGCCCAACATAACAAACTTTAAGTACTGGTGGAATTTCACAGGGTTAACCTGGCATGATGTCAGGTTGTTAATCTACAACCTTATGCATTTTGTACAATTTTTAAAAAATGACTTTTTCAAATAACCTGGGCAACGCCAAGCTAGTATTAGATACAAGGTAGCTTGAACAATTAGCACATAGGAAAAAAACAGATAAAATCAAAGTCAACTTCATCCTGGCTAGTTTTTACTTCTCTTCTCCCTTCTGTACAGAATCGCAATGACAGAATCATAACTGAAAAGTGTTGGCTAGTTTGCAGCTTCTGGCACTGGTAAGAACATTTTTAAAATGTGTATTAAGGGACTGCAAGTAGATGATTTGAAAATTGTATAGTGTTCTAAGATTAACACCATTGTTATGAGATTGTCATGTCTGTACAACACCTTTATCAAGATGCACATGTGTATGTTCTAGAATGGAACCATTTTGTTTGTCTATGTCTGTCTGGCACAGAATAACCAGGTTACCTGATAAGGCTCCGGTCAAATCCTAAAGCTATTGCCCATATTGAACTGCATTATCTACCATCACCCATTTTGCTAAAACAAGGAAAAAATGATTAAATCAACGGGACACATCTGAGTATCCCCAAGTTTTCTCTCCCAACACATTCTTTTGTGATTAACAAACAATGCATTATGAACAGGAGATTCCATTTATAGAAAATGCCAACTTTAGAACAATGGTGATCAGCTTAAGACTTTTATGATGTCTCTCTTAAATGGGTGCTTGTCCGAGACATCAACACCTTTTGTTAAACAAAATACCAGGTAATATGTCTCAGGAGTCAGGACTCACACTCTTTGTTTTTAAAAAAGTTCATTTGTTTTAAAGAACTTCCTGTTTTTATGCTTAGCTTTCTAGCCTGAGGCTTTAAAGTAATTCTGAATTCAAAGGTGCATGTTGGGTCTCTCTTACCTGAAACGCTTGAGACCAGTTTTTTGGGTTTCAGAAAAAAAATTGGATGTTGAAATACATATGTTTGCATATATATAGTAAATCAGGGATGAGGGGAAAGGGGACAAGTCAGACTTCCAATGCCTGCGGAGCCACTTTAAATTAGTTCCTACTCCACCACTGCCAGAAAGCCAAAGGGGGGGGGGGGATACTCTGCCATAGTATTTGCTGTTTCCCAATAAATTTATTGTGCATATCTTATTTGTTATGGGTTCAATACAATTTCACTGTTTGAGGGTTCTGTGGGTTTGTAGGTATTGATTTCAATTGGGTAAGGTAACAAGATTCTTGATGAACAAGTTAGTCAGATCCTATATAAATCCACTAGCTGTGCCCTGCCATGCGTTGCTGTGGCCAATTGGGATTGCACTAAATAGCCTTGCTGTTTCAAAGTCTGGCCGCTTTGTATATAGGGGCCTCCTTCCTTGGGCTGGTTGAATGGGATGGAATGGCCTGATGGCTTCAAAATATGAGGGTTTTCCATGTAGGGGAAATCTTGGTTGGGCAGGTTGAACAGGACTGAATAGCCTTGCTGGAGCCTGAAGTAGCAGGGGTGGAAGGAGGTAAGGCAGGCTAGGCCTCTCCGAGTGTGTTTGGACTCCAACTCCCAGCATGCCTGGTGGTGTCGGGGCCTTTCCTTTTCCCTCTCAGTTGGCAGTTGAGGGAGGGGGGATTGGGGTTGTTCTGTCCGTGTGTGAGCTGGCCTTTGGCGCAGGCGCAGATGGAGCGTTCCAGTTTTGGGGATTTTTTAGGCCCCATGGAGGTTGGGGATGTCTAGTTTGTTTGTAAGAACGTAGAGACATGGCTGAGGGGTTGTGTTGTCAATTTTCTAGGTTGGGGGGCCTTTAGTTTTGTTGTTTTGCCCGGTGGAGTGATGCCATTCTCCTTTTTTATATATAGACTAGCTGTGCCCGGCCACGTGTTGCTGTGGCTTAGTCTGGTGGTGTTGGTCAGTCTACATTAGGTTGTATTTATGCTGTGACCTCCACCCTTCTTTATACTCACATTAGTAGTAGTATTTGAAGTCTGTTACCTTCTTCAATTTTTGTGTTGATTGATAATTGGTTGAGATCCCTGTTCTCTTTGGTTTGTTGTTAGTTGTAATGTCTGTTTCTGCTGAGTGTGGTTTATATTTTTATTGTGGTACAATAGTCCTTTTTTCGTTTTGCCTGTGTAGGTGTTTATTATTATTGTTGTTGTTGTGGTCATGAAGGTTGGATAAGTTAGATGCTACTGTATTGTTTTTTGGAGGCCCAGTGTAGCACTGACTGGCCTCTCAGCCTCAGTGCCTGGCTGTTTCTTGCCTGTGATGGTGTTGATTCTCGTTGCTGTTGTTGTTGTCATTGTTATTATTGTAATTGTTTTTTTGGAGGCCAAGTGTGAATGTAGTGATTGGGGAGGTGGATGAGTTGTGTTGTCAAATTTTGTATTTGTTATAGTCACAATGCGTTGTTGTGAGTTTTGTGGGTCCGGATTGTGGTTTTGTGGTGTAGTTGTGTTGTTACAACCGGGAGAAAAGGCTTTTGTGTTGTGTTGTCAAGTTTTGTATTTCTGGGGCGTTTAGTTGTGTTGTTATAGTCACGATGCACTGTTGTGAGTTTTGTGGGTCCGGATTGTGGTTTTGTGGTGTGGTTGTGTTGTTACAATCGGGAGAGAATGCTTTTATGTTGTTGCCAAGTTTCATATTTCTGGGGCATTTAGTTGTCTTGTTATAGTCATGATGCGTTGTTGTGAGTTTTGTGGGTCCAGTGTGGGTGTGTGGTGTGGTTATGTTGTTACAACTGGGAGGCAAGGCTTTTGCATTGTTTTGCCAAGTTTTGTGTTTCTGGGGCGTTTAGTTGTGTTGTTATAGTCATGATGCGTTGTTGTGAGTTTTGTGGGTCCGGATTGTGGTTTTGTGTTGTGGTTGTGTTCTTACAACTGGGAGGCAAGGCTTTTGCATTGTGTTGTCAAATTTTGTATTTCTGGGGCGTTTAGTTGTGTTATAGTCACGATGCGTTGTTGTGAATTTTGTGGGTCCAGATTGTGGTTTTGTGGTGTGGTTGTGTTGTTACAACCGGGAGGCAAGGCTTTTGCGTTGTGTTGTCAAGTTTTATATTTCTGGGGTGTTTAGTTGTGTGCCAAGTTTCGTATTTCTGTGGTGTTTAGTTGTGTTGTTATAGTCACGATGCGTTGTTGTGAGTTTTATGGGTCCGGATTGTGGTTTTGTGGTGTGGTTGTGTTGTTACAACCTGGAGGGAAGGCTTTTGCGTTGTGTTGCCAAGTTTTGTATTTCGGGGGCGTTTAGTTGTGTTGTTATAGTCACAATGCGTTGTTGTGAGTTTTGTGGGTCCTGTGTGGTTTTCTGGTGTGGTTGTGTTGTTACAACTGGGAGGCAAGGCTTTTGCATTGTGTTGCCAAGTTTTGTATTTCTGGGGTGTTTAGTTGTGTTGTTATCGCATGATGCGTTGTTGTGAGTTTTGTGGGTCCGGATTGTGGTTTTGTGGTGTGGTTGTGTTGTTGTAACCTGGAGGCAAGCCTTTTGCATTGTGTTGCCAAATTTCGTATTTCTGGGATGTTTAGTTTTGTTGTTATAGTCACTGCGCAAACAACTTTATCATTTTATATATATAGATTGATGTGATCTAAAGGCATTCTCGATAGCATCATGGATACAGTTTGGTTGGTTCCCTTTGGCCAATCCGGTTTGTTCAACTTGTTCAGACAGCCGTAACCACAAGGGCCCAGCCACCATGTTTTTTTCACCTGAAATGGCCCACGTGGCTACTTCCTTCTATTTGGTAGTATATGGCCCTTGTTCTTCTTCATTCACGCAGTCGTTTCCGACTCTTCGTGACCTTATGAACCAGCCCACTCTAGAGCTCCTTGTTGGCCATTGCCACTCCCAGCTCCTTCAAGGTCAAGCCAGTCACTTCTAGGATACCATCCATCCATCTTGCCCTTGATCAGCCTCTCTTCCTTTTTCCTTCCATTTTCCATGCTTCCTTAACCCCGTTCCTCAAACCAAGACTCACTTGAAGGCAAGAAAGGAAAGGGTCCTAGGAAGCGTGCTTCCTTAACCCCGTTGGCCAAACCCAGACTCTCTTGAAGGCATGAAAGGACCCCAGAAAGGATGCTCCCTTAACCCTGTTCCTCAAACCCAGGCTCCCTTGAAAGGAAAAAAGGAAAGGGAGAAAGGAAAGGGAGAAAGGAAAGGATCACAGGAATGGAAAAGGGGACCTTGTAAGTTCCCCACTGCTGCCAATTGGCTGGATCTTTCCAGACCTTTTAGTTGCCTAACCGAAAACAGATATTTCCATTAGCTGATTACTTTTGTAGTTTTTTCTCTCCCCTCAGCAGTCTTTATTTCAGCAGGATGATTTAGGTGAGATAACTTATTTTTGTAACGATTGTTAAACATTTGGGAGTTAGAAGCTCTTGCAAATCAGCCAGAAATTAACCACGAGATCGCAATCAACCTCATGTCCACCCATGTTGAAAATTATATATTTTGTAGATACATGTAAAGAACATTTTTCATGTTAACACTTGAAGAAAACTCCTGTTTGTTGCTATCATTTATAAGATCCAGTTACCTGATGACTAAGCCCTTTGTGGGTATTTTTTGTGTTTGGAACATTTGACAACACATTGAATGACGTACTTATTCATCCAGATTTAAAACTTTTGCCTCTTTGTTGTCATTAGTTCTATGAAAAGGATTAAAATGAGCTATCACATCCCAAGACCTAATATGGCAATACACAATCAGTTGAATACACAATCAGTTTGTATGTGTTCAACTTCAGACATGAAAGACACCTCTCAAGAAATAGATGAACTTTTTCCACAGAGATGTAAATCTCATTGTTAGTCCTAGCTAGAGTAGACCCATTGAATCAATGGAATGTAAAGGAGTGTTGACCTGCCATTAGTTTAATGAATCTATAGATATTCTTTCTGAAACTAGAAATTGGTTCTATTCTATTCTAAAAACATGTTTATTTTGACCAAGTACAGTAGAGTCTCACTTATCCAAGCTAAATGGGCCGGCAGAAGATTGGATAAGCGAATATCTTGGATAATAAGGAGGGAATAAGGAAAAGCCTATTAAACATCAAATTAAGTTATGATTTTACAAATGAAGCACCAAAATATCATGTTATACAACAAATTTGACAGAAAAATAAGTTCATTACATATTAATGCTATGTAGTAATTACTGTATTTACGAATTTAGCACCAAAATATCATGAAATTTTGAAAACATTGACGACAAAAATGGCTTGGATAAGCGAGGCTTGGATAAGTGAGACTCTACTGTATACTGAACTGATTCCAAATCTGGTTCAGGAGAATTTTATTATTAAACCTAACCAAGTTTACTTATAAATAAATTAACAGTATGTTGATAATACTGTAGTATAATTTTCTCCCAACTAACTTTTCTTAGGACATGATTTTGGTATATTCCTTCACATTTCTTATTATTATTTTGTGGAAATATAAAATTGTTATTCCTTCTGTTCATGCATTTCTAATGCTGTTTATTGTCTTTCTGGTGTTTCTTGAATTACTGCTAGTTGACTCATCCTGAACATTTCTCTTATGTCCACTTAGATTAACTCGATGGCAAGTAAATGTAGCGCTTCTTGTTTTTTAAAATTACTTATGTGTAGATATTTAATTTTCTACATTTTGTCTGATTCCATATCCCAAAGCTCTTGTGGAATCACATTCTTATAAAAGACAGTACAATGGCAGCAGGCATAGTGGAGCATATAAAGAAAGTGTACAAAGAAAAGGAAGGGAAAAAGAGAAGACTCTGAGTCTTAACAATAGAAGCCAGTTGGTATGTCGACATCAACATTTTTTTAAATGCAGCTGGTAACAATGAGACAGAGAGAGAAAAAGCAACGCTCTGTGTGAAAGGATTTTACCCAAAATAATATACTCATATTCACGAACACAGAACTATACTGAAGATGTTCACAAGTGATTGTAAAAATAGCCATGTAATCTCTTATATTCATAGACATGCTGGCAGAGCATTCTGATACTTATAGTCTAAACTCTGAGATTCACAAGCTCTGAGATCCACAAGGGTATTAATTAAAGAGATTTGTGAGTCACTTGTGAAAACACCCAGAAAGAACTTTCAAAATCAAAATTAAAAAGAGCAACATGGCAGGGAGGTTTATATACCAGCACCTGTGCAGACTTCATTTTGGACCCAGGACATTTACTCTTGAAAAATGCATCTATAAATGTCGAGAGGTACAGTATTGCTCTTCTTAAACTGGGAAGATAAAAGAAAAAACATCATTTGGCTTAACATAGATTAAATGCTAAAATGGACTAGATATTTGTTTTAAACATTGCAGTTTAAAACATACTTCAGTTAACAGATCATCCTATGCAGATTCTGCCCAATAGCTCAGTTTTCATACATGGTCCTGATATTTAACAACAGTATTACTGTTTCTGTTCATTTTCAAATAAGTTTCATTGTGCAACATTTATCAAGTTACCTTTTACAAAGCCCTCCTCTGCTAGGAAACTTTGAGCAAAAAGAGGCAACACCAGTTTCTTCCTCCATCTCTTGGATCATCTATCCTCCTTTTTTAATTAAACAATTTTAATGAAAAATTGTGCATTTGTGCAGAGCAATAGTATGGTAAATGTTCTACTCAGAAATTACCTTCACTAAAATTAATGCATTTATTCCAATATCAGCAAAACTGATGTTGACAGCTTTGATTTTCAAAGACTATGGCCCCTTCCACACTGCCTCTATATCCCAAGATCAGATCCCAGTTTATCTGTTTATTCCAGATTATCTGGCAGTGGAGACTCATATAATCCAGTTTAAATCTGATAATCTGGGATCAAGTCCTGAAATATAGAGCAGTGTAGGAGGGACCTATATGTGTTGAATAAACTAGTAGCGAGACAGCCTTCTAGGTCCAGTACAAGAGTTGGTGAAACCCTCAATACCAGGGTTCAAGGTCCTAAATACAATTGCTATGCCATTATGAAATATGATATATGATTTGAATGGAATTGTATTAAAGATAAATGTATGAGAGCTAATAATTTTGGAAACACCATTCTAAAAATATTAAGGCCTGCAATGACTACCTGCTTGCTGAATTGCAATTAAAACCTGCTAATGAGAACTGAAATGGTTTACCTGCCCTAGTAAACTGTGATAAGAACTGTGACAATGATAAAAGAAATGTTTACATCTGTCAACATTTGCTGACTTGATAAACCTTTGGAGAAAAACAACTTGTTTACATTAACCAGAGACAATGGCTTTTTAAGTTAAGGAAATGTTTACAAGATTCCTTATGTTAAGAAGAAAATCAACACAAAGCTGCTTGCATTTACCAACACCAATTAAGAAGAGTCAACATCTGTCCAGGAAACTGAGATGAAGCCAGGATGTTTCAGGATGGAAAACATCTATCATTCATTTACAACTTTGGAACAACATCAGCAGAAATATTGCTATATAAGAGACCTTAATTACAATCTAAAAATTGTGACAGACAGCAGTGCTGTTTACCTGCCATGCTCTGCTCCATGGGAAGGACAGAGATGGTGTATGTACTATGGGGAGTGTCAGATCTGCAATGAAAAGCAGGATTCTGGACAGTTGGCCTCCTTTTCTCAGGAGAAGAGAAAGGAATGCAATTTTGGAGTCATGTTCTTAGGAAAAGAGGGTGCATGTTGGTGTTTTGAAGTTTTGGTGTTTTCGAACTGTGTGTTGGTAGGCTGCAGAGAAAAACAGAGTCTCGCTTAAGCACGTGCTTATCCAAGGAAGGAAAAAAGAATATGATAATATTTGGATGCATGAGGATGACTAAATGAGTATGTGTGTGAATGTTGAGTAAAAATGTAACCCCTTTGTTTGTTTGTTTGTTTGTTTGTGAGCTAATGTAACTGTAGGTTGTTTGTGTATCTAATGTAGTTACATACAATCTGTATGTATGCCTAATGCCGTTCTTTGTGAAAAAGTGTAAAAGTTGTTCTGATAGACAGCTAGTCCCAACTATAACAGACTAATTGAATCAGATCATTTTTCAGAGGCATTGACTTACTATTTCACAATTGATTCAACTGGTGAACTCTAGTTGAGACTACCAATTGGATTACAGTCACAAAATACAACTTTCTCTTACTCACCTCTCTCCCTATAAGATTTCTTCCAGAGATCTAGAAGGTCTATCGATAAATCTGAGCACTTTAAACATAATCATACAATAGTTCAGCAAGGTTTTTGGTTGTAACACTTTGAGAAACTTGTAGTAATAATTTGGTTTCTACGCCCTTTGTTTAGATTGTAGTATTTAGGGCTGGGATAGGCAAAGTGCAACCCTCCACAAGTGGCATGCCTAGCCGTGCAGCTCCCAGCCACTTTGGTCAATATCAATGATGAGGCATGTTGGAAGTTGCAATCCAACAACATCCAGAGAGGCATACTTTGCTTACTGCTATTATAGAAAGTTCTGGATGAGACAGATAATCTCGATCCCTTTCACTCAAGAGAATATCAGGAGGTGATGGCTGGACTCCTTCGTGAGACTATAACCTATGGCATCTTTCAGGGGTCTTGTTTTCTACTATGCTGTTGAGGTCTAAATAAAACTCCTGGGAAAGGTTTTGGGAGTTCAGTCTCAGTGCTACCAGTATGCTAATGGCACTTATTCTGTGGCTTTTTATGATATGAATCCAAATAGGTTGCCCAGGTTCTCAATCTGTGTCCAATGCGCATAATCACCTGGATGAGGGTGAAGAAAGGGCTCTTGGTCAACAAGAAAATCAGATAATAGAAATTCATTTGGTACTGCATGGGCTTGCTCCCTTTGAATATAAAAGTTGAACATCCCTTATCCAGAATTCCAAAATCCTAAATTGTCCACATGTATGGCTGAGATAGTAGGGGCCCCCGGTGGCACAGTGTGTTAAAGCGCTGAGCTGCTGAACTTGCAGACCGAAAGGTCCCAGGTCCAGACCCCGCGAGCGGCGTGAGTGGTCGCTGTTAGGTCCAGCTTCTGCCAACCTAGCAGTTCGAAAACATGCCAATGTGAGTAGATCAATAGGTACCGCTCCATTGGGAAGGTAACAGCACTCTATGCAGTCATGCCGGCCACATGACCTGGAGATGTCTATGGACAACTCTGGCTCTTCAGCTTAGAAATGGAGATGAGCACCAACCCCCAGAGTTGATCACGACTGGACTTAACGTCAGGGAAAACCTTTACCTTTTTATGGCTGAGATAGTAACACCGTTATCTCTAATGGTCAATGTACACATGCTTTGTTTCATTAAAATTATTGTATGTAAAATTACTTTCAGGCTATGTGTATACCATGCATATGAATCATAAATGAATTTAATGTTTAATGGATTGCATCTCTGATGCTGCAAATATGAGTAATTTCAAAATCCCCCCTCCCAAAAAAAATGTGTTTATGAATGCTTCGCTGGATCAGGGACATATTCCACCTAGCTTCAAACAAGCAATAGTTAGACCAATTCTGAAGAAGGCGTCCCTTGACTCCTCAGTACTGAATAACTACCATCCAATCTCTAACCTCCTCTTTTTGGACCAGGTTCTGGAATGAGTGGTTTCCTCTCAGCTCCAGGGATTCTTGGAGGAGACTGATTATCTGGATCCATCACAGTCTGGTTTCAGGCTGGGTCACAGTACAGATATGGCTTTGGACACCTTAGTGGATGACCTCGCAGAGAGCTTGACAGGGGGAATGTATCCTTGTTGGTTCTCCTGGACATCTCAGTGGCTTTCGATACCATTGACTATGGTATCCTTCTGGGGCGGCTCTCCAGAGTGGGTATTGGGGATACTGTTTTGCAGTGGTTCTGCTCCTTCCTGGAGGGCCGTATCCAGTTGGTGAAGTTAAGATATACCTGCTCAGACCCCTGGCCTTTGACCTGTGGGGTGCTGCAAGGTTCCTTTCTATCTCCTATGCTATTTAATATCTACATGAAACTGTTGGGTGAAGTCATCTGGAGTTTTGGACTTTGGTGCCATCTCTATGCAGATGACACTCAATTCTATTACCCCTTTCCACCTAATTCCAAAAAAGGCATCCCAGATCCCGGACCAGTGCCTGGCCACTGTGATGGACTGGATGAGGACGAACAAACTGAAACTTAATCCTGACAAATAAAGATTTTCTGTATATATTCCAGATTTCAAAATTAATGTCAAAAATACATAGTGTGATTTCACATAGGATTTGTGCTACATTAGAACAGTAAAGACAAGTATAACTTAAGTAAAATAAACATTAAATATTAAATAACCAACAAAATACGATAAGGTGTAAGCACTAAGGTCAGTCGTGCTGCCAATCAGGGTATAGGGTGGCAGCCTGTGCTCTCCCCTTGAAGTCCCAAGTCCGCAGTTTGGGGGTCCTCCTGGACTCAGTGCTGATGCTTGATGCTCAGGTATCGGCAGTGGCAGGAGGGCCTTTGCACAGTTAAGGCTTGTGTACCAGCTGCGACCGTACCCAAGGAGTGATGGTCCATGCCTTAGTTACTTCCAGATTGGACTACTGCAATGCACTCTACGTGGGGCTGCCCTTGAAGACGGCCCAGAAACTGTTGGCGGACAGGTTGTTAACTGGAACAAATTATAGGTAGCGGACAACCCTCCTATTAAAATAGCTCTACTGGTTGCCAATATGTTTCTGGTCCCAATTCAAGGTGCTGGTTATCACCTATAAAGCCCTAAACGGTTTGAGTCCAGCCTATCTTTGCAAATTGCATCTTCCGCTATGAACCTGTGCAAACTTTAAGATCTGCTGGGGGGCCCTTCTCTTGCTCCCACCCCCATCTCAAGCACGATTGGTGGGAACAAGGGAGAGGGCCTTCTCGGTGATGGCCCCCCGGCTCTGGAACTCCCTCCTCAGAGAGACTAGATTAGCGCCCACCCTAGCTACCTTCTGGAAAGACTTGAAATGTGGTTGTTCCAATGTGCCTTTGACTAATCAGTTTAATAACCTGACTTGGCCCTTCTAGCCTACTAGCCTTCTAGCATTTGCACCACTTTATTTCCAACCCCGTCCTCGTAGTATATAGCACAAACCCTAGTTCCCCCTCTGCAGCTCTGACCATGCCCACTGTGCTCAGCTACTGGTTATCAGTTGTTGTTGAGTTCATGTTTTTATGATGTTTTATATGTTTTTATGTGTCTAATGCTTTGTAATGCAAGTGTATTTTTATGGTGATATATTTTAATTTTTGTTCTACTGGGCTTGGTCCCTACGTAAGCTGCCCCGAGTCCCTTCGAGGAGATGGGGCAGGATATAAGAATAAAGTTATTATTATTAAAGTTATTATTATTTCTTTCTTGCACCTTCTTTATATCATCTTTCCTTCTTCTACCTTTTCTTTCTCCCCTTCCTTCCTGCATCTTCTTTTTATTCTCTTTCTGCCGCTCAATACATTCACTAGCAAATCCTTTTTTTGTTTTAAGATCTTGAAAATTGAGGTGCACATTAGATTCGATGGCACACTATATTTGAGTAAATATGGTATCATATTTTATATATTATATATAATGTATGTGTTTGTAAATATATAAAGTAGAGTCTCACTTATCCAACATAAAAGTGCCGGCAGAACATTGGATAAGTGAAAATGTTGGATAATAAGGAGAGATTAAGGAAAAGCCTATTAAACGTCAAATTACATTATGATTTTACAAATTAAACACCAAAACATCATATTTTACAACAAATTGACTGAAAAAGCTGCTCAACACACAGTAACATTATTACTGTATTTACCAATTTAGCACCAAAACTTCGCAATGTATCAAAAAGATTGACTACAAAAACATTGGCTACTAACACATTGACTACAGATAAAGATAGAATTGCATAAAATGAACTTACAGTAACAACATTGTTGAAAATTAAATCCATAAAAAGTTCAGTCCTTGCTGCCTAGAGAAACAGCTGTAGATATGGGCAGGAGGCAGACTGCGTTGGATAATCCAGAATGTTGAATAAGTGAGACTCTACTGTATATGTGTGTGTGTGTATATATCTCACTCATGGGGAAAAATTTGGGCACATTGTTTTAAAATTTTACAGACAAACCAGGCCAGTTGCCTGTACATTCTGATGTTCATTATGCCATTCGGTGTAAAGGTAGTCATTGAAATTTGTTTCCAATAAATCTGGGGAAGTGACAAAATAGTTCATTAATGACCTATTATGTTCCTTAAGCTACATTATATTTACAAGGCTTCACTGTTCTATTATGCTTAAATAAAACAAAACAACCCATTAATTGGACTACATTTGGTTGAGTTGCAAGATAATAGGAACTGAACTTGATAGATTTACTAACCAAAAGGTTAATCTCAATCCAGATATGTCACTGCTCATCATCCATCGGCATAATCAAAAAACACTTTAATACTAAACAGGGTTTCAATTTTGCATCACTTTCATAACTCATGCATCTGATTTCATTGTCTGACTAAATAGACTCCTTTGTTACAAGAAAATGGCACCCTTTTATTCATTTTGTAAATGGAACCAGACCTTTTTCTGATTATAATTCTGGAACAATATCAATTGCATACAGTAGTTTTTCTCAATTTATGATGGTCCTGCTCTAAATGTGAATGTTTCATAATTATGTCTCTTGTGTTCAATATGTTTGCATTT
This sequence comes from Anolis carolinensis, assembly GCF_035594765.1. Taxonomy (NCBI): domain Eukaryota; kingdom Metazoa; phylum Chordata; class Lepidosauria; order Squamata; family Anolidae; genus Anolis; species Anolis carolinensis. The sequence goes on along the minus strand of NC_085845.1, from coordinate 83,797,139 downwards.
CCCTATTATTCCATATTTAATAGATTTTCCTCTCACTTTAAAAAAACAGCTAGTAGCATTACTCATTAGACTGCCCCCATTTCTCCACACTTTTGCGTGTAGTCATCTTTAATGCTAATCCCATTAGATGTAATCAATATTAAAATTACATAAGTCAAACATCAATGATATGTTTTAGCAAATAGTGCTTTCTTCCCCTCACTCTCTTACTTCAAGATACTCCAAAATCTGTTACAGATAGGTTTCCAATTAGAATCGTAAGAGATGGAAGAGACCACAAGGACAGTTTGGTCTCCAGAACAATTTTTTAACATATATCACGGTGCAATTTCTGGAGGAACCGATAAAAGCCCCAGATGAATTCTGACTTCAAAGTGTCACAGCAGGCATAATGTGGTAGATGTGTAATGACTTATCAGTTTAAGGTGCAGACCAGAGCCGGCCCTAGGTATTTTTCAAGTGTAGGCGAACAAAATTTTGCCCCCCCCCCAAAACCAATCACTGAAAAAGAAAAGCTATGGATAAGTGAAAATGTTGGATAATAAGGAGGGATTAAGGAAAAGCCTATTAAATATCAAATTACATTAAGATTTTACAAATTAAGCACCAAAACATCATGTTTTACAACAAATTAACAGAAAAAGCAGTCTCGACTGCGCCCCCGTATGTTTTGCACCCGAAGCGACCGCTTAATTCGGCTCTAGTGCAGACTATAAATTAAATCTATTCTAATGGGTTTTTCATATTCATGTATCATTCCCTCCAATGCTACTGCTCAGATTATGAGCAAAAGAGCAAGGCATCAACAAAAAATATGTATTAAATTTTAGAGGGAAAACATCCCACGGATGGCAACTCCTCAAATGGCCCAGGGCAGGTTAAATGTACTCATTGTCCTTGAAATACTCGCCAATTGTTGAGTGTGTGTAAAACTGGGTGAAGAGAGGGAGCTGAGTGAAAGGGCTGCACAGGTATACTCTACACTGCCAGGTTTTTGTTATACATGCCAATTTTTAAAATATATAATTTTAACTTAAATTTTTGGGGGATTTTGCCTTGAAACTTTGTGATGAAATTTAGTGATATAAATTGCTAAGGTATCAAAAAAAAACGTGTAGCAAACATTTGGTCCTGTGTAGTAACCACAAAGAGTCTGACAATAGCAAAAGATATTAATTTAATTTTTGAGTCCACCAAATAATCCCCAAAAGTGTGTTGTGCCAACACATCTTTTACTATCTGTCAGATCAACAACTACAATGAATTCTTATTGAATAAGGATGTATTATTGAGAAAGTTCAGTAGGGGAAAGTCCTATTAATTTATTTTCTACCTGCCCAGCAGATGTCACTATCTGATACAGCTAAGGTTTTTCCCCAAGCAGAAAAGGATATATATATAACAAAACAAAAAAACCAAAACAAAAAAAAACTAGAAATGTGTCTGAATGTCTTCGAAATGCATTCCTTGTACTGTGATGATTCATACCATTATGCTTGGTTTACTGAGTCCTGATACTCCCAAATGTGTGCCTAAGATTGTAGCAGCTAGTAGTTTTCTATCAGCAGCAAGTAGGACAGAGCTGTCAACGGTTTGTATATGCACACTCAGCTAGTTCAAATCTTCCATTGCTCTACTGACCTGAAAAACAACCTGACACTATGTATTCTCATTGCAAAGTACAAGATACCAAGCAGAGTGGAAAGAGATGTCTCTTCTTTACAGTGTGATATATTTTTTAAAATACCTTTTATCCAATAGAAGTCATTTTGAAAATTAAACTGGTTCTTGTCTGCACTGCTTCAAGCCAGCAACGAGCACAAAAGTTTATTTGCATAATTAATTTCAGCATGATCAAGGTCACCTTGTGGATATTTCCTTCCCTCATGAACACGCAATATTAAATTTAAGAGATAGAAGAACAGTTTGAAAGGATAATTGAAAATGGGCAAAGACAAATAAAATCAACAGGCCACTGAGAAGATGTAACACCAAACATTGTTACATAGACAATAATTTAGTAGAGAACCTTCACTTCGTGTTTATGTTTGGATTCCTCACAATAATCAGGGACTTCTCCTTGGCTGGCAGTACTGGATTCTTTCCCATTTGTTTTTCAAAAAAAAAATATTGGGACATTTTAATCCTAGCAAAAAATTGGCCTTGCAAGACAATGCAACAAAAATCCACAAGGAGCTGTACCATTTTGAAGACAATTCCAAAGCATAAAATACATTATGCAAGTGTAATTGGCTTCTTCATCAAGCAAAGATATTTAAAACCATAAAGGAGAAAGACAATGGGTATAGGCCTACATTCTGTCTGAGAAATTGTCAGTGAAGATGGCATGGAGGTATTTTAATGTAGGTGGAGGTTCCTGCTTATTGGCCACGTGAGGACTAGATATAAAGAGCAATAAAAGACAAGGACTTGACCACAGAGTCTCAGGGCCCTTCCATACAGCCATATAACCCAGAATATCAAGGCATATAATCCACAATATCCGCTTTGAACGTGGTTATCTGAGTCCACACTGCCATATATTTCAGTTCAAATCAGATAATGTGGGATTTTATTCAGATGTGTGGAAGGGGCCTGAGTCCACATTGCTATATACCAGGGGTCCCCAAACTTTTTAAACAGGGGGCCAGTTCACGGTCCCTCAGACCATTAGGGGGCCAGTCTATAGTTTTTTTTAAAAAAAAAAACTGTGAACAAATTCCTATGCACACTGCACATATCTTATTTTGAAGTAAAAAAAAACCTAAACAGGAACAAATACAGCCTCAATGTTAATAATATAAATCATCATCATCATATAAATAATAAAGAGGGTTGGAAGAGACCACTTGGGCCATTTAGTCTAGCCCCCTCCTGCCTTTGTCCACCAAAAGCACAAGCAAAGCACTCCTGACAGATGGCCACCCAGCCTCAATATTAATAATAATAATAATAATAATAATAATAAAAATAAAAATAATGAAGAGGGTTGGAAGAGATCCCTTGGGCAATTTAGTCCAACCCCCTTCTGCCTTTGTGCACCAAAAACACAAGCAAAGCTCCCCTGACAGATGGCCACCCAGCCTCAATGTTAATAATAATAATAATACAAATAAAAATAATGAAGAGGGTTGGAAGAGACCCCTTGGGCAATGCAGTCCAACCCCCTTCTGCCTTTGTGCACCAAAAGCACAAGCAAAGCTCCCCTGATAGATGGCCACCCAGCCTCAATGTTAATAATAATAATAATAATAATAATAATAAAAATAAAAATAATGCAAATAAAAATAACGAAGAGGGTTGGAAGAGACCCTTTGGGCAATGTAGTCCAACCAGCTTCTGCCTTTGTGCAGCAATAGCACAAGCAAAACACCCCCTTAATTATTAAAAATTAAATAATAACTAAAATACCTTTATAAACACAAAACAAAGCTTTGCAAGGCAAGCACCGGGCGAAGAAGGAGGCTGGGAAAGGCATCACACGAGGGAGGAGGCGGGGAAAGGCTCAAGGCTGGTGAAGCAGAGGGAGGAAAGGGCTCAAGGCTCATGCAGCAGAGGGAGGAAAGTCTCTAAAGCCAAAGCTCAAAGGCTTGTGCAGCGAGAGGGGAAAAGAAGGAAAGGCTCCAAGGCTTATGCAGGGAGGGAGAAGCCAGCAAAGCTTTGCAAGGCAAGCACTGGGAGAAGGAGGCGGGGAAAGGCACCGGGCGAGAGAGGAGGCGGGGAAAGGCACCGGGCGAGAGAGGAGGCTGGGAAAGGCACCGGGCGAGGGAAGAGGCAGGGAAAGGCACTGGGTGAGAGAGGAGGCTGGGAAAGGCACCGGGCGAGGGAGGAGGCTGGGAAAGGCACCGGGCGAGAAAGGAGGCGGGGAAAGGCACCGGGCGAGGGAGGAGGCTGGGAAAGGCACCGGGCGAGAGAGGAGGCGGGGAAAGGCACCGGGCGAGGGAGGAGGCTGGGAAAGGCACCGGGCGAGAGAGGAGGCTGGGAAAGGCACCGGGCGAGAGAGGAGGCTGGGAAAGGCACCGGGCGAGGGAGGAGGCTGGGAAAGGCACCGGGCGAGAAAGGAGGCGGGGAAAGGCACCGGGCGAGGGAGGAGGCTGGGAAAGGCACCGGGCGAGAGAGGAGGCGGGGAAAGGCACCGGGCGAGGGAGGAGGCTGGGAAAGGCACCGGGCGAGAGAGGAGGCGGGGAAAGGCACCGGGCGAGAGAGGAGGCTGGGAAAGGCACCGGGCGAGAGAGGAGGCTGGGAAAGGCACCGGGCGAGGGAGGAGGCAGGCAAAGGCACTGGGTGAGAGAGGAGGCGGGGAAAGGCACTGGGAGAAGGAGGAGGTGGGGAAAGGCACCGGGCGAGGGAGGAGGCGGGGAAAGGCACTGGATGAGAGAGGAGGTGGGGAAAGGCTCAAGGCTCGTGCAGCAGAGGGAGGAAAGGCAGGAAAGGCAAGGCTCCAAGGCAGCGAGAGGGAGCTCAAAGGCTTGTGCAGGGAGCGGGAGAAAGAAGGAAAGGCTCCAAGGCTTATGCAGGGAGGGAGAAGGCAGGAAAGGCGGGTAGCGGCACGCACCTTCCTTGGAGGAGGGTGCGGGCCGGATAAATGCCTTCAGGGGGCCGCATGTGGCCCGCGGGCCGTAGTTTGGGGACCCCTGCTATATACCATTCAGTTCAATGTGGATTTTATACAGCTGTGTGGAAGGGGCCTTTGCAGCAGTTTGCAGCAACTGAAGTAGGCAGAGGATCAAGAGAGAAGGTGGAACTTGGGATATCTATATAATAAATATGATGCAGCTTGACACCACGTTAACTTCCATGGCTCTATGTTATGAATCATGGGATCTATCATTTGGCTAGGTACCAGAGAAGGCTAAAGACCACATAAAGCTATAACTGCTGTGATTCCATAGCATTGAGCCATGGTAGTTATGTGATGTCAAACTGCATTAATTCTCCAGTTAGGATTTTTCTGAGTATATGTTAGGGAAAACTACCCCAAAATAGCAGAGCATCCAAAATATGGAAGAACAGGATACTTATAGTTGAGAATTCAGCTCACAGCACGCAGAGCATGAAGTGCCATGTGGCCGTAAAGAATTTAGATCTTAGGAGGCAAAACTCCAGAGTTCAATCTTTAAAATCACAAAAGGTTTATTTACAAAAACAATCTCTATTAAATAACTGGGTTTGAGCTACACTAACTAACCCCATCTCTTCTAGGGTTTAAGAGAGGGAAAAATCACCAAACACTAAATTTCTCCTGACACACAAACAGAGAGAGATCTCAATACACACAGCACACCCCAAAATGTAAAAGTAGAAAGCAAAGGCAAAAGGTTTTCATTTTATGCAGGTGACACATCCCAGTTCAAAATATCTCTTCTATATAAGCAGGACTTGACATGGTTTGCAGTAATGTTAATTATGCTTCTTTACTTAGCAGTCTAAGAGGCACACATAAACCAAATAAATAAGCAATGGAAATCAAGCATTCACTGTTGCTGATATATGTGACTGCAATCATTTTCGCTCCTTGTTCTTTTTCCAATGAGAAAATTTTATTTTTAAATTTCTGTCTGTCAAGACCCATTGTAGAAAATGGCAACTCTGATGCCTTATGCCAAATATCATCTAGTATGAAGCTGCTGAGATATTAAAATACAGTTTTTTTAAGTTAAGATAAACATAATGTCAAAAAATATTTGCTAGTATGAAAATTAGAACCCCACATTCCTTTCAATTAAAATTTCCCTATAAGTTCATGAGCACACGCCGCATGTAATTATTTTGAAAAATGAAATATAGGGCAAATGAATGCACTGCCTTCAGTTCCTCTAGTTTATATTAGCAAAACTGATTGCCTATTTGCATGACTAATTTTGATTAAAATTGCTTCATCTAAATACCAAATGAAGGCCTTCCTTCTCATTAATCTGTGCAGCTCTTGGTAGTTTGATGGCATCCATAGAAAAGAAGGGAATATTCTGGTGGGAAAAATGTAATGCTGGCTAGATCAAAATTCTAAAGCCAAAGGAAACATTAATAATAATAATAATAATAATAATATACTTTATTTATATTCCGCTCTATCTCCCCGAGGGGACTCAGAGCGGATTACAGAATACATATATGGCAAACATTTAATGACATATACAATTAACAACAAAGACAGACAGTACATAGACAGAGGCTTCCCTCTTTTTCATTTCTGGCATTTGTAGGCTGTGCTCAACCCAGCCATGGGGAGGTGCTGTTGTTCTATTTTTCCACGTCGAGGAGCCTGTTGTCCATGGATGCCTTTCTGATTGAATTGCTGGAAAGTTTTTTTCTGGGGCACCTTTTACCTCCCCGCCAAGGCGGTACCTATTTATCTACTCACCTTGCTGTTTTCAAACTGCTAGGTAAACAGAACCTAGGGTTGACGGTGGAAGCTCCCAGCTACTTGTGGCTTGAATTGCCAACCTCCTGGTTGGCAGGATTTTCTGTAGCTGACGGTTTATCCCACTGTGTTAGCCACAGCCCCAATAATAATAAAGCAACTCCTTACATCCATTTTAAGAATTTTACTTGCCAATTGACCAGGAAAAAGGTCAGTCTGTTTTAGTGCTTCAAATAGCAGCTTGATTTGTTCAAATCAATGTTATGAAGTTTTTCACAGTTCAGCAGTAAGCTTGTTATTATTAGACAATCAAAGTTATGTTTAGTGGGAAGTTTTGAAAAAAGCTGACAAAGTAAGAATGAATTAATTTGTTGCTGCAGTTTGTTCAGAGGATAATGCAACTTGCATATATATAACATTACTTCCCTTAGCAGTAGTATCCTAATATAAGTAATCATAAAACAAGGCAGAAATGTATACTGAAAATAATTGTAGCTTTGCAAGGCAAAGGAGGGGTCATACTTTCCCTAGCACTGTCTTCTTAGGCTACAATTAGAAGCATATTATTTACCAAGTAGTGTGACATCTAAGCTGTAGTGTACTTTGACACCTCTTTAAATGCAATGGCACAATACAATGGAATCCTAGGAGTTGTAGTTTGGTGAGGCATCAGCACTATTTGGCAAAGAAGGTGAAAGGCCTTGTAAAACTACAACTCCCAGGATTCCATTGCATTAGGCCATGACAGTTAAAGTGTATAGTCCTGAGACGGTGAGCAAACCCCCTTTTGTTAAAAGGATTTACAGATAGGTATTTTGTCTGCGCATTTCCTCTTAATTTCCTCTGAGGTGGTTTGTTGATGAAAGGTTAGTTTAATCCCTTTTGGAATGTGTAGTTTCCTGGCTGGGCTACTAGAAATGAGGCCAATGTGGGGAGAGGGAAATGCTATCTTTTCGATATTGTGAAAATGTATACAATGTATGCAGACCAAAAGGTCCCAGGTTCAAATCTTGGGAGCGGAATGAGCGCCCGCTGTTAACCCCAGCTCCTGCCAACCTAGCAGTTCGAAAACATGCAAACGTGAGTAGATCAATAGGTACTGCTCCGGCAGGAAGGAAACGATGCTCCATGCAGTCATGCCGGCTACATGACCTTGGAGGTGTCTATGGACAACGCCGGCTCTTCGGCTTAGAAATGGAGATGAGCACCACCCCCCAGAGTCGGCCACGACTGGACTTAACGTCAGGGGAAACCTTTGCCTTTACCTATACAATGTAAAAATAAAATAATATTCACATATGACTTCAGAATTCATGTTGAGTCCATTCTTTTTAGGGGGGAGGTCAATTTTTTTTATAACAGTGCTAGCTGAAGAATACTGGTAATTGTATTCTAAACATGTGACTTTTCCTAAAGTTAGCCATAATTTGTTAGTTTAAGAAATCATAATTAGGATTGGCCACGGTTGATTCGATTTGGGTAAACCTAATATACCTTATCAACATTTAAATACATAGGATGCAATTCTATGAAGCTTGAATATAGGTAAAGGTAAAGGTTTCCCCTGACGTTAAGTCCAGTCATGTCTGACTCTGGGGGTTGGTGCTCATCTCCATTTCTAAGCCGAAGAGCTGGCGTTGTCCGTAGACACCTCCAAGGTCATGTGGCCGGCATGACTGCATGGAACGCCGTTACCTTCCCGCCAGAGCGGTACCTATTGATCTACTCACATTTGCATGTTTTCAAACTGCTAGGTTGGCAGAAGCTGGAGCTAACAGCGGCGCTCACTCCACTCCCTGGATTTGAACCTGGGACATTTCAGTCTGCAAGTTCAGCAGCTCAGCGCTTTAACACACTTCGCCACCGGGACTCCTTGAATATATTTATCCATAATTCCGAAATCAAAAATACCCACAAATCCAAAACTGTCCGTATCGATGGTTCAGTTAATAACACCTTCGTCTTCTGGAAGTTCAGTGTATAAAAACTTTGTTTGCTGCACCAGATTATTTAAAATATTGTGTATAAAATTGCCTTCAGGCTACACGTAGAATGTGTATATGAATTATTAGTGAATTTTGTGTTTAGAGTTGGGTCCTAACCCCATATCTTATTTTGCACATGCAAGGATTCCTAAATCTGGGTGTGTGTATGTGCAAAATATGGAACATTTCCATTCCCAAGCATTTCAGATATGGAATACCCAGCTTGTACCAGCATATTAGCAATATGTCCTATTGAAAATACTGAAGTTTATTTAAGGCCTATTCTACACTGCCATATAAAATCCAGATTATCTGCTTTGAACTGGATTATATGGTAGTGTAGATTTATATAATCCAGTTCAAAACAGAAAATGTGAATTATCTGATTTGATCATCTGGATTATATGGCAGTGTAGACGAGGCCTTAGATTGTAGCGCCAGCAGTCCTGAAATCAGTTTTGCAGAGAATTGGGTTATTTTTAAATTTAGGGTACTCACTTAAAGATTTAAGTGTAGACTCATATAATCCAGTTCAAAGCAGATAATGTGGATTATTTGTTTTGATAAACTGGATTACTGTATATGATAATGTAGAAGGAGCCCTATACAGACAGATAGTCCCCAAGTTACAAGCAAGTGTAACTCCAGCCAAATATATATACAGTACAGTAGAGTCTCAGTTATCCAACATTCGCTTATCCAACATTCTGGATTATCCAATGCAGTCTGCCTCCTGTCCATATCCACAGCTGTTTCTCTAGGCAGCAAAGACTGAACTTTTTATGGATTTAATTTCTGACAATGTTGTTACTGTAAGTTCATTTTATGCAATTCTATCTTTATCTGTAGACAATTTGTTAATAGCCAATGTTTTTGTAGTCAGTGTTTTCAATACATTGCGATGTTTTGGTGCTAAATTGGTAAATACAGTAATTATTACATAATGTTACCGTGTGTTGAGCAGCTTTTTCTGTCGATTTGTTGTAAAACATGATGTTTTGGTGCTTAATTTGTAAAATCATAAGGTAATTTGACGTTTAATAGGCTTTTCCTTAATCCCTCCTGATTATCCAACATTTTCGCTTATCCAACATTCTGCCAGCCCATTTATGTTGGATAAGTGAGACTCTACTGTATCTATATTTGTTTTGGATAGCATAGGTAAAGGAAAATGTTTCCCCTGACATTAAGTCTAGGCGTGTCCGACTGGGGGTTGGTGCTCATCTCCATTTCTAAGCCGAAGAGCCGGCGTTGTCCGTAGACACCTCCAAGGTCATGTGGTCAGTATGGCTGCATTAGAGCGCTGTTACCTTCCCGCAGAAGTGGTACCTATTGATCTACCCACATTGGCATGCTTTTGAACTGCTAGGTTGGCAGAAACTGGGGCTAACAGTGGGCGCTCACTCCGCTCCCTCAAATTCGAACCTGTAACCTTTTGGTCCACAAGTTCAGCGGCTCAGCGCTTTAACCCGCTGCACCATTGGCGGCTCCATGGACTCAGATAACCCAATTCAAAACAGATATTGATTGATTTTCTGCTTGATATTGAGGAGCCCACCAGTGGTGCTGTGGGTTAAACCGCTGAGCTGCTGAATTTGCTGACTGAAAGGTTGGCAGTTCGAATCCAGGGAGCGGGGGTGCTAATATGCTTGTACAAGCTGGGTATTCCATATCTGAAATGCTTGGGAATGGAAATGTTCCATACTTTGCACACACACACACCCCCAGATTTAGGAATCCTTGCATGTGCAAAATAAGATATGGGGTTAGGACCCAACTCTAAACACAAAATTCACAAATAATTCATATACACATTCTACGCATAGCCTGAAGGCAATTTTATACACAATATTTTAAATAATCTGGTGCAGGAAACAAAGTTTTTATACACTGAACTACCAGAAGACGAAGGTGTTATTATCTGAACCATCGATACGGATAGTTTTGGATTTGTGGGTATTTTGGATTTCGGAATTATGGATAAATATATTCAAGGAGTCCCAGTGGCGAAGTGTGTTAAAGCGCTGAGCTGCTGAACTTGCAGACCGAAATGTCCCAGGTTCAAATCCGGGGAGTGGAGTGAGCGCCGCTGTTAGCTCCAGCTTTTGCCAACCTAGCAGTTTGAAAACATGAAAATGTGAGTAGATCACGGTGGGAAGGTAACGGCGCTCCATGCAGTCATGCCGGCCACATGACCATGGAGGTGTCTACGGACAACGCCGGCTCTTCAGCTTAGAAATGGAGATGAGCATCAACCTCCAGAGTCGGACCCGACTAAATATAATGTCAGGGGAAAATCTTTACCTTATTCTGGGGGCCCTTCCACACAGTCATGTGGGATTGTATTCAGATGTGTGGAAGGGGCCCCAGTTCAATGCAGATTATCATGGATTATGTGCCTTGATATTTTGGGTTATATGGCTGTGTGGAAGGGCCCCTAGTCTACACTGCCATATAATCCAGTTCAAAGGAGATAATCTTTTTATTCAGATGTGTGTACGGGGCCTTTGTGGCACATTCGGGAAGCCCGGCGCCCTTTTCCTGGGAGGCTCCCCTCAGGAGCAACTCCTCCGCTCAGGCCCGCCTCCCGGCCCTTGGCAACGGCGCCTCCCGCCCTGTCCCTGGGTTGGGAAAACGGCGGCCAAGCAGGTGTGGGGTGGCTCTTCCCTCCGCCCAAAGCCCCCTGAAACCGAATGGAGCCGGGAGAAGGAGGAGGAGGAGGAGAGGGCGCGGCCTGAGGCGCTCGTGGGAGGGCGAGCGCGCGGCCGCCATGCAAAGAGGTCGGCTTCGGGCGCGAGGCAGTTCCTGAGCGCGGAGAAGGCCAGGCCTCCCTTTGGGTCCTGTCAGTAAGTAGAAGGAAGAAACGCAGGCCGCCGCCTTTTCCTCTTCAGAGGCCTTTCCTCGGCCTCTTCCAACAGTGAAACCTGTTGGGGAGAAACATATAATAGCACTGCTGTTGAACAACAGGAGACAAGAACCTTCCTTTGTGGAGAGAAAAAAAGGGGCATCCATAAACAGAATCATAACACTAAGGGGCCTTCCAAGCAGCCATATAACCCAGAATATCAAGGTAGAAAATCCCACAATATCTGCTTTGAACTGGGTTGTCTGAGTCCACACTGCCATATATTCCAGTTCAAAGCAAATACAGTAGAGTCTCACTTATCCAAGCCTCACTTATCCAAGTTTCTGGATTATCCAAGCCATTTTTGTAGTCAATGTTTTCAATATAGCGTGAAATTTTGGTGCTAAATTCGTAAATACAGTAATTACAACATAACTGCATATTGAACTGCTTTTTCTGTCAAATTTGTTGTAAAACATGATGTTTTGGTGCTTAATTTGTAAAATCATAACCTATTTTGATGTTTAATAGGCTTTTCCTTAATCCATCCTTATTATCCAAGATATTCGCTTATCCAAGCTTTTGCCGGCCCGTTTAGCTTGGATAAGTGAGACTCTACTGTAATGTGGAATTTTATACAGCTGTGTGGAAGGGGCCTATGTAACACAATTGTTCTAGGGGCCTCTTCCACACAGCTGTATAAAATTCCACATAGAACCTGATTATATGGCAATATGGACTCAAATAACTGAGTTCAAAGCAGATATTGTGGATTATCAGCCTTGATATTGGCCCTTTCCACGCAGTTGAATAAAATCCCACATCTGCTTTGAACTGGGATATAAGACAGTGCGGACTCAGACAACCCAGTTCAAAGCAGATATTGTGGCTCTATATCTCAGATTATCAAGGCAGAAAATCCCACATTATCTGAGTGAGATTTACAAAGCAGATATTGTGGGATTTTCTGCCTTGATATTCTGGGCCTTTCCACACACCCATATAGCCCAGAATATCAAGGCAGAATAACCCACAACATTGCTTTGAACTGGAATATATGGCAGTGTGGACTCATAACCCAGTTCAAAGCAGACATTGTGGGATTTTCTGCCTTGATATTCTGGGTTATATGTCTGCGTGGAAGGGCCCTATGTTGAATCTGTTGAGACTATGGGCCCTTCCACAATCTGTGTCCACACTGCCAGATAATCTAGTTCAATGTGGATATTATACAGCTGTGTGGAAGGGGCCATAGTTTGTGGCAGCCACAAAAATGAAATTTCTGGAGTAGAACAACTACTGTCAGAGTCAGTACTGCACAATTAAATAGGAAATGACACTTTCAAACCAGAAACATTTTTTAATGTTACATAGCGTAATAATAGGAAGGCGACAGGTGGAGTATCCGTCATCTAGAGATGCTAGGAGTTTGTTTTGTTTTCTTTTTAGTGTTTGGAATCCTTACACCAGAGCTTTCCAAACACGTCATGTAAGTGATATGCTTTTTTGGCACACATCCTTTCACAACACAACCGTTCCGCCTCAGGGGCAAACCAGATGTTAAATCAACCCCTTGTGAGAGATATGGACACATATATAAATTGTAATCGTGACATGTATAGGGACGCAGCACATCTCATGGAAACCTTTCATTTTTATCTATACTAGCTTGGGTACCTGGCAATGCCCGGGTTATTTGAAAAAGACATTGTTTTTGGATGTTAAATAATATCAATTTCATTATTTGTAATGCTGTTTATTAGGGGGAAAAGTCAGTCTTTACTGTTGTTGTTTTTTTATGAATGCTCCCATTAGAAAATGCATAAGTATGTGGGTGAACTCCAATTCCCAAAATCGTGGGTCAGTCACCCCCAAACCCTGCCAGTATTCAATGTTGGACACGTTGGGTTTGTGTGCCAGATTTGGTCCAGATCAATTGCTGGCCATGTTCAGTGCTCTCTAGATGTGGGTGAACTAAAACTCCCAGATTCCAAGATAAACCACCCCCAAGCCCTGCCTGCATTCAAAGTTGGTTATGTTTGGTCCGTGTGCCATGTTTGGTCCAGACCCATCATCGGAGCAGTTCAGAGTGCTCTCTAGATGTAGAGTGAACTACAACTCCCACCCAGATTTGTCAGGCCCTACAAAGCCCTCAGTATGTTCTGTTGGTCATCAGGGTTCTGTGTACCAAGTTTAGTGCAGATCCGTCATTGGTGTGAGTCACAGTGACCTTTGGAAGTGGGAGCCAATAGGAAAGCTGCTGCAAACATACTCCACTGCTCACATACACCCATTCACTTTTATTATGTGCATAGATAAATATATGGTACTGTTCAAAATATATGATTTCCTGCTTGTTTCACAGAGGCTCAAAGGTTGGCCCGACACCAAAGCCGATGCACAAACGTGTTGCAAGACACAGTTTGGAAAGCTCTGACTTACATAATGGGATTCCTTAAGGATGAGACCTAAGTTTCATTTATGTTTCGTACACAGGCAGTCCTCAGGTTACAAACATCTGACTTACAAATGATTCATAGTTAAGAATGGGGATGATTCAACTGGAAGTGAGAGACATCTACCCCTTGGAAGGGAAATCACTCCTTGAAGAGTTATTATGGGGAATAGGGGTCTCAACTGAAGCTTTATCACCAATCCTTGTTTCCGCAACAAGCCAAAATTTTCAAGATCCAATTATTATAGGGACAGAAAGTGAGGCAACATCTTCTAAACTGGGCCACAGCAAAACAAATGTTACAGGGATGATAGATAATTCTTCCTTATGCTATCCAAAGCTACAATATATATACAGTAAAGTTCCGGTTAACCGACTTCCGGTTATCCGACCTACTGTATCATCCGATGTGCCAGGCCTTTTGGAGGCGCCCCATGCGCGTTGCTAGGCAGTAACGTGAGCGGGGCGCTTCCCTAAACCGGCTTGCCGGGAGAGATAATAGGGTCTCCCTATTATCCGTCAGTTCTGGTTATTCGACATTCGGCCCGCCCATTTATGTCGAATAACTGGAACTCTACTGTATATATATATGACGGGAGTCACACTGGAAAAATGTCCGTCCTGACTTACATCCAAATTCAACTTAAGAATAAACCTAATTCTTAAGTTGAATTTGGATGTTAAAAAAAAATCTACAGAACCTATCATGATCATAACTTGGGGACTACCTTTATACTTTATACAGGTAATTGTACACATCACATTTGTAATAATTCTATGTGTGAGAGAAAGTGTGTACAGATACAATTCCCTTCAGGCTATGTGTATATGCTGAATATGAAAAATACACTTCAGAAAGTGAACCATCAGAAAGCAAAGGTATCGCTATCTCAGCCATCCATGAAGACAATTTGAGATTTTGGGGGGCATATTTCAGGATTTTTTTAGTGTTTCAAATTTCTGGGTAAGGGATGTTGAGCCTGTAATAGCAGTAGCACCCTCCCTTCATTTATAGCTTGTGTAATTTGGGAATCAGTCTCCATTTTGAATAAAAATGCCACTAATTATTCTAGTTTATTTATATTGGAGGTGTGTGTGTAATACTCTATAGGTAATAAAAAAATGTTTTTTTTTTACAAACATTGGCTCCAAGTATGTAATTCCCCCTCACCTGCAATACCTATTCAAATTTCTGACAGGTTATTGTAGGGTAAAAACATTGATTTTCTTGTTATATTACTGTTCTTCATTTCTAACATAGGACGACTCCAAGGCTAAACGGTCAAATGGTTTTCTGGGCCCAAGAACATGTGACTTCTCTAGAATTATCCAGTAGGTATTTGTGACCAAACGGGGCTTTGAACCTTAGTCTCCAGAGTTATAGTCCAACATCCAAACCATGTTAATGCTTCTTATCTTTTTATTTTGTATTAAAAAGAAATGAATTTTAACTATTAATAGTTTTAATTATTGAATCCCATTTTAATTTGGTATTGTCTAATTGTGTATTTTAGTTATATTTGTTTAATGTACTGTCCGGTTTTATAATTATTTGATATTGCTGTTCTCACCTATTTTATTATTATTTTTTAACTAAAACATATTTCATGTAAACTAATCCATGGTCTCAGAGCTGTCCAAGGCCAAGTGCTGCAGTTTAAGGTTGTTGTTGTTATTATTATTTTTATTATCATTATTATCTTTATTTATACCCCACCTTTCTCCCCGTGGGACACAAGGTTGCTTTCGATAATTCCTAGACAAGGTTTTTATTATGCAGTTTCCTTGCCTCAAATGCAGAATTTTATACAGGGCCCGCATAGAATTATTACTTTCATTTGTAATACTCGTATTTACCTGCAGCTTCCTCCACCTTTTTTCTTATGATGATAACATGTTAAGAAAAAGACAAAAAAAGACATATAGTGTCTTACTGTGTTATGCTATGAGCTTTCTACTAAAAACATCTTCAGGTAGAGGTACTGTATCGACAAAGTATGGGGCTACAAGTGGTTCTCGAAGCTGTTTTGTGGGACACACACAGTCTTTGCAGACTGCCATTATTCTTGCATGTGTTGAAGGCTTCTTCTGATTGCATCACAGGGATCTTTTTTACTTTTTCAGTTTTTAAAAATGCCCTTTGGGGAAAAACATCCAGAAATTGATATTGGTTTTCATCCTTGTGATCTGGGTTTGTCACACACACACATGCCTTTTGGGCATTCCTTATGGCTCCCCGAGTCTCCCAGAAAATTGATACTTTGACCTGTACAAATTACATTCTAGGTTTCTAGACATAAACAGTTTTGAAAAATAGCGTTCATAACTATTTGGAGATCATATCCTTTTGGAAAAGCATGCCATTTCAGAGAAGAGCCATAAACCCGTTTGAGTATGGTATACAATCAAATGTAATATGCAAGGCAATTGGCTTAAGTTTTAGACTGAATCTATTGTCTCTGATCTGTTAGGAAAACAGAAATCATGCCAGTGCATAAAAATAGCAGTGCTTCAGAAGTGTTTTTTCAGTTGCCCAAAAATATATCTACTCTCCCATAAAATAACTAGTTTATTATGCACTCAAGATACAAAATTGAAGTAGACTTTGGTAAAATAACATATTTGGTTTACTCACAATCTTCACGTGTTCAGCATAACATAGGTACATAGTTTATCAGTTCAGTTTCAAATAAGTTTAAGGTAATCTCTGACTCATTTGGCCAAGAACATCTCTCTTACAAACATCAAGCAAGTGTTTGCTCTTAGCAGTCGAAAGTCTAAGAAGAATCTGAAAAAAGAGTCTGCGGTCTGAGCAGTCTCAGATCAGTTCATGTGGTTTGCAGCCCCGCCCACAACCTTTCAGGAAAATAGAGCAAAAGGAGCTGCATACAGAACATACATACAAAACAGCAAGCAAACAGAATCATAGATTAACAAATTACTAGAGGAGGCTTGAAGAAGGTTGTAATTTCCAACAAACAGTAGCCCAGATAGAATTCTCAGGCAATGAAATTACTCAGTGGATATCCAAACAAATCACTAAGCCCACTGTTGACTACATTTGTGAGGACAATGCTTACTGACTTTAGGGAATGATCTCTATTATTGGACTGAGGAAATGAGTGTGAAATGTTCTGAGTAGTTAAAACTGACATATAAATGTTAAGTAGTATAGATTTAGTATTGGTATTGACGATACATCCCAGGGAAGGAAAGCTTTATTGCTTCTCTCTTGTACTACAAAACCTGGATCATTTATTGGAGCGGAACAGTGGGAGATTCAGAACAAAAGGAAGAAAGAACAGCCCTCCACATTTGCAGGTTTGAGTTTTGCCCATTTGATTATTCCCAGATTTGATTGAACTGTTCTCTCTAAGGTTCTAGGTTCTGCAGTGCAACCAAGATCAAGTGAGTTACGGGGTATTTACACATAATTATTACTTTTTTATGCAAATGCTTTTGACATGAAATAAAAAATTATAAATAATAATCACTTGATCTTTGTTAGCGTCATTTTCTAACCTAATCCATTATATCTCTCTTCTTCTCACTCATAATTTCTAGTAATGATTTTAGTTGGAATGCCTTATAACATAGCTCCAAATTTTGTACTCCCCATCCTACCTCCTCTTGAGGTGTGTGTACACACACACACACACACACACACACACACACATGTATGTATTCTAGATAATTTAACGGCAGAAATAAAATAATTTAACACATAATTTAATGGCAGAAATAAAAAAACTTACAGTCCCAAAAAGGTAGTGTTAAAGATATGGAAAAAATGGTTTCAAAGGTAGATGCAAGTAACATCTAAATAGACACCTCTCAAGTGTCTATACAAGAAAAGGACTGACCAAAAGTGGTGTGGTGGAAAGAAATGAGGAATAAAGGTTTATACAGAATTAAAAACATGTATGATGTGAATGGCCAATTGATAACCTTTGGACAGAATAGTGGAAAAGATTGAAAATTGAAATTCACTAGAAGTATTAGGACTATATAATAAACTTAAACAAGGGAGATATGGAAGGAAAATAGAGGAATAAGATAAGATGGAAGAGATATTTTAAAAAACACAAATTAGAAAAAGGATTGGCGGGACTAATGTACAAACTGATGGTCAAGGATGGAGAATATATGATAAAGACAATACAAATTAAATGGCAGAAAGAAGGGCCACTGACAAGTCAAACAATAGAGAGCTTAATGAAGGGAGGCTGATTTGACATGTATGTATATTTGAGGAAGTGTAGATGATATTCCTTCTATTAATAAATATGTTAAAGGTATTATAATGCATTCAACTGTTTCTCATATTTCAGAAAGTGTACAGACTGAAGTTTGGGATATGTGCTGATTTATTTAAATACAACTGATTAAGTATCTGACTTTTTACTGAGCAGCTGAAAAAAATAATTTATAACCCAAGCCTTTAGGAAGATACTGTGTATTAGACAAGTTCAAAACTGGAGCAATTATGTAAATTTCACCAGAAAAGAAACAAAGATTTTTAGACTTATCTATGCATCACTTGTGCAATCTTTTTGAACTTTGCCCCATTGTTCTACACTAATGTAAGCACCAGTTCCTGGAACGGTCTTCAGACATGCATAACCTCACTTTAAAGAGCTGCTAAGAGATGCAAGCATTTGCATGATTAGAGATTGTATGCAGTAGATCATGGAAATGTGCTCTTGAAACATTACATTCTTCCTCCTTGAATCTCAACAGATATTAGATGTTTCTTGACAAATATTTCTGGAAATTATTTCTATTTAAACAAATGGATTCACAAACACTCTCCTTAAATGTGAAATCAAGTGTGCCCTAAAATATTTGAAGTTTTATTTGTGTACTAAAAGAATAATATCTGCAAAGGAAGGTTTGTGATCCCTCCTCAGTAGGAGCAAATTCTAGAAATCTGTTTTGTTAGTACCAATCAGGCATTATGCAATAGGCAATCCCACCTGGGTATTTCAAATGAAAAATGGCAGAGGAGTGAGTGTAGGAGATGACTGTTTAATCCTTTTATGCCACTTCCTTGCTCCAAATCAGCCCTGCCAAACTGCTCTTCTTGCTATGGAAGAGAACCAGTTTTTTGCTTATTAACCCATTGGTTAGAAAGTTGCTGGAGGATTATTTGGGTTAAGATTTCACTTTCCTCTCTAGATCTGAATCTCCTATGTTTTTTTCTGGTTTTTTTCTTCCATGAATATGAACTTGGACATCTTTTTTTAGCCTTGTTGTGAAATAGTCCTTGAGTCTCTGATAGACATAACCAGGAGGAAGGTCATTCCTTTTATCAAACATTATTCATTCATCTTTACTATTTAAATATATGAAATCCATTGGACGTGCCAAGTGAAAGCCAAGACAACTTAGCAGCATACTTTTTGGATCCTTCATGGTGATGCTGGGATCAAAAAGCCTAGGTTTAAGACTTCCAATGCCACTAAAGACCTCGAAGCTGCAGAATCTCAGACCTGTATTTAGCACATCCCCTGCTGTGCCAGAGAGTTCTTGCCCACTTTTTGGGCAGTATGCTGCTGCTCAGTCACATAGTCGTTTCTGACTCTTCGTGACCTCATGGACCAGACGACGCCAGAGCTCCCTGTTGGCCGTCGCCGCCCCCAGTTCCTTCAAGGTCAAGCCAGTCACTTCAAGGATGCCGTCCATCAATCTCGCCCTTGGTCGGCCTCTCTTCCTTTTTCTTTCCATTTTCCTCAGCATCATGATCTTTTCCAAGCTTTCCTGTCTTCTCATGATGTAGCAAAAATACTTCAACTTTGCCTCTAATATCCTTCCCTCCAGTGAGCAGCTGGGCATTATTTCCTGGATGATGGACTGGTTGGATCTTCTTGCGGTCCAAGGCACTCTCAGGATTTTCCTCCAGCACCAGAGTTCAAAAGCGTCTATCTTCCTTCCCTCAGCCTTCTTTATGGTCCAGCTCTCACAACCATAGGTTACTATGGGGTATACTATTGCTTTGACTATGCGGACCTTCATTGTCAGTGTGATGTCTCTGCTCTTCACTATTTTATCAAGGTTGGCCATTGCTCTCCTCCCAAGAAGTAAACGTCTTCTGATTTCCTGGCTGCAGTCTGCATCTGCAGTGATCTTCGTGCCTAGAAATATAAAGTCTGTCACTGCCTCCACATTTTCTCCTTCTATTTGCCAGTTATCAGTAGGTGTAGTTGCCATGATCTTGGTTTTCTTGATGTTTAACTGCAACCCAGTTTTTGGATTTTCTTCTTTCACCTTGGTGATAAGGCTCCTCAGCTCCTCCTCACTTTTGGCCATCAGAGTGGTATCATCTGCATACCTAAAGTTGTTAATGTTTCTTCCAGCAACTTTAACTCCAGCCTTGGAATCGTCCTCGGGCAGTATAGAGTTGAGAATCATGCAGTTTTCTATTCCTTGTTGAATTGCAGCTTCCACAAGCCCTTACTAGGATAACAAGCATTACAGGATGTTGGGAGTGACAGTTCAATAGCATCAGAGGGGAGAGATACGGCTTTCAAGAATGAGAAGAAAGAGTGTATGCACTAGTCTATATGTTATGACAAACAGTCGGCATTTAGCCTCTGCTATTGTCTAGGTATGGGTTGTGTCATTGGTAGGATTGAGGTTGATGGTTTGTCCTTGTTTTAGGGGCACAGAGTGTGGTTGTAGGCTTGGCATTCACAGTAATTATTATTGCAGGAGCTGTGCAGAATAGACACCAGTTATCTGACTTCTTCCAACATTTTAGTCACAGCCTTTAAGCACACAATCACCTCATTTAATTTAACACAAAACGCTTGCATCTTTTGAGGCACAGAAACAGTTCAAGCTTAGTGATATGTGGAAAGTGTGGTGTTGCTCTGAATTACAGATGTGGCTGCTTGCTCAGTCTATAACAAGGTGGAAAACTTGGCCAAAAGTCTTGCATTTACTAAGAGCCTGCTCAGTTGACTGGATCAAATAAGTTGGCTGCTGTGTTTTTATTCTTATTTTGTTCTGTTCTCTTTCAGAGTTGTTATTGTGGAATTTTACTTCAAGAATGGAATTCTGTGAAGATGGGAAATAATTTTTGTCACAAATATTGTTCCATTTCCTTCTGTGGAGGCTGTTAGCTTCAGAATTCAGCTGTGACTTTTTTGACCACTGATAGAATAAGGTATGTAAGCTAGAAGTAGGAAATTTCTTTTTAGTTTGAAGCTATCTTGCTTCAGTGGTAGTCTGATGTGGTGATGGAGTGTTTCTGTGTGAGTGACAATGTGTGTATGTTGAGCCAAAGTCAGTGGATCTGCCTTCTTTCCCACTCACTTCCATTCTCATGGTTTCTGTGATTCACACAAATGGTTTCACTGTGCCTGTGTAGTACATCACTCAGAAACTTCTAGAGCTGTTATATAAGCATCCCCTGGTTCATGTGACCAGGCTGATTCCCGGTCAAACACTCAGTTTGTTTTCATCTGCTCCCATAGCAACATCAAAGGAAGCGTTCAGAGTTTTTTTCCAGGTTATACTATTTCTGGTTTTCAACCAGTTTTTTGACTACATTTTGGCTTTGGTGGCCTGCTATGGCTTCATTTGGCTCCTTCAAAAATGTACCTTTTGAGGGGCAAACATTCTCAAATGAGATGGTCATTCACATCTACTGTGCTTTGGAGATGGAAACAATGTGAGGTCTTGTGCCCCCTGTAATGCATTTATTCCACAATCATGTAAAAACTCCTCATTCAGAACCAGGGTAGTTCTTTATGAGCAAACTCTTTCTGCTTTGAGTAAGCCCCACTAATACAAGCCACCGATCATGACTGTCTTGATCTTCAGTTCTGACTGTCTCTGGTTCATCAATCTATCCGGCAGTAAAAATACCTTCTTTCCTGTGTTTTAAATACTCTTTAGAAAGACTGTAAGACTGTATCAGCTATATAGCATGTGAGGAATAAATAATGTATTACTTAATTACTTTGAAGATACTTTTCTCCCTGACTGGCTTCATAGAACCATCCAGGATGTATCTAGAGTGGCGGGGGTCAGTGCCCTGAACATATAGATTGTGACTAGTCCAGACTGCTTGTAGCTGAAAAATTCCATGCTTGGAAGCTATGTAAGTGGCATTAAAAGGTTGCAAAATATTCAATCAAAAGTTGTATTTTTGAACTTGAGCTCTTATGCTTCATCCCTCCTTTTTCTTTCCTCAGAAGAGTATTTTTAGATATTTGCTCCATTTTTGTACTCTTAATATTTTATCTTCCTTCCTGTTCCATTAGTTACATCATACAGCAAAAAAGGACCAGATTTCATTTAAGTCAGGCCCCTCAGTTTACGCAAATACAGGAAGAGCATATTGCTTATACTACGTCCTGTAATTTACTCATCAAATTACTGGTTGTTCTGAACAACCTCCTCCAATTTTTTGAGATCAGTCTCCCGTCCTTCTAGACTTCCTTTGTCTTCTAGACCTTCTCTGGCATCATCCTATAAAAATGTTATACACAAGAGCATATAGAAATCTTTCCACACATTTGTGTGAAGGTTGTTTATTTATTTACAGTATTTTATTTACAGTATTTATATTCCGCCCTTCTCACCCCGAAGGGGACTCAGGGCGGAGCACAATGTACATATACATGCCAACCATTCAATGCCATATGACATACAGACAAAGACAGAGACGAAGACACAGAGGCAATTTAACATTCCAGCTTCTGGCTTCATGAGGGTATGCGCAATTCCGGCCATGGGGAGCTGCTGCTTCATCATCCACTGTGACACTGAGTCCTTGATCGAGTACTCCCTCATCTTCTGCACACTGCTGGAAATTTTATGGCATTGTAAATTAGTTAAATTAACCTTCCCGCATAAGCGGTACCTAAATTCCTACTTGACAGATGCAACTGTCTTTCGGCTGCATAGGTCAACAGCAAGCTGGACAATTAATGGTCAAGAGCTTACCCTGACCTGGGCTGACCTCTCAGTCAGTAGTGATTTATTGCAGCTGGCTACTAAACAGCTGCGCCACAGCCCGGTTGCATGAGATCACTTTTGGCAGAAGAAGAGGAATAGGACAGAGTATCTGACAGTCTCCTAAAACCATACTATTAGTGCAATAAAATAGCCATCTTCATGAATCGTTGTGATTATGGGGCAAACCAGATGTATTCAGTAGACATTTATGTGAAATTTGTTCTTACCATTTTTTTCCGTGTCTTTCGTGTCTTCCGTTTATTCGGAAGCACAAAACAGGAAACTCAACAGAAAACACACAAAACTCAGCTCGACACGAAAGCTTGCTTTCGCGTGGAGCCAAAATTTCATGCATCCACACTTTTCTTTCTCCTCCTCCCTCCCTCGCACCCACAATGTCCCGCATTCACTCACGGGAATTGCGGCCAGGCAGCCGTACATCTGGTCCTCAGCATGGGAGTGGAAGGAAATACCTTCCCTCCCTCCTTTACAGGCATGTGTGTGTGGGTGTGTGTGACTGTGCCAGCACTCGGCTGCAGGCAGGCACTGAGAGGTGTGTGCGCACTTTTCAGGGCTGCCAGCACCCCACCACACACACTCTCTCTTTCCAGGAGAGTGTGTGTGTGGTGTGGGGAGTGCAGGTAGGCCTGGAAAGCTTGCACGTGCCTCTCAGTGCCTGCCTGCAGCCGAACGCCTGCACAGTCACACGCCCCACCACACACACACACGCCCTCCTGCCCACCATACTCTCCAAGTTGAAAGGTGGGAGGGGCGGTGGTTCTTTCTTGCTTACTTGCTGAAGTCTGGAGGTGGACTGCCCAGCCATGACTCCTGTGAGTGAATGCGGGCCATTGCAGGCGCAAGGGAGGGAGGAGGAGGAAGAGAAGCAGTGCAGTGCCTGCCAAGCAGCCGAGAGCCTCAGGAAGGAGAGCCAGTGGGTGGGAAGCCCTTCCCCCCATAATGGGCTGATTTTCGGACCCCAAAAGAAAACAACCGAAACAACAACCCCCAAAACACCCCCTCCCAATTTCGGGAGACTTTCCGAAAACGGATGAAGCCCCGTAATGAAAGCCCCAAAGCTTTTACGCGAATACACACCCCTATTCAGTCTTATAAACCTGATCTGGATCAATTAGGATTTTTTGGAAGAGACACTCAGCCCAAATGCATCTTGGCTGGTGATGGAAAGAATATTTGTACTTACCTCTGGATATCATTCTTCCCTGGATTATTTAATTCCCTATTCCAGGGCTTCCAGGGGTACGTAATACAAAGTTTATAACCCTATGAACTAATAATGGTAAATGAATGCCAAATGTGATGCAGTTTATACTAATTTAATCCATATTGAATAAATTCATTTACTGATTTTTCTCTTGGGCAACGTTTAGCATGTGCCCCACCCAGGTTTCAACAAGGTGTTCCTCTTTTTTCTTGTAACCATTACAGTAAGTATTTGACTGCTCTAACAGGAAACGCATTGACTATTTAAAAAAACACACACACATCACAATCGTGTTTATAACTAAGTGGGTTAAATTTCCTTCCTGGTTACTAGAGCACTTCCTTTGCATCTGCTTATGAGAGCAAACAAGAAAAGCGGAACAGCTTAGACAAGTAACTTTTCATGTTGTGAGTAGTTGTCATTTTAGGTAGACTTAAAAGCTATACAAATGAATCTTCTTCAGCTGCTCAGTTTCTGCTTTGCAACCAGGTAATATTTTCTTAAATATTACATCTTTCTGTTTTTCTTACTTGGCTCTTAGAAGGCTAAAAGATGTAATTCAATTATTTATGAAGTCTTAGTGTAAGTTTTTCATATTTATTTCTTGTTTTAAAGTTTTTTGGAACAGAGGAAATGGAATGGATTGCCTTCTAATGCATTTATGTATTTAATTTTTGTTTTACTGTTAAACAATGAAGTTCCTATTAGTTAAGGCAATGGTTTTCAACCTGTGGGTCCCCAGGTGTTTTGGCCAACAAATCCCAGAAATCCCAGCCAGTTTACCAGCTGTTAGGATTTCTGGGGGTTGAAGGCCAAAACATGTGGGGACCCACAGATTGAGAACCACTGAGTTAAAGGAACACTACATCAGACACTATCTGTGAAGCAAGCAAGCAAGCAAGCGTTTATTATGGTCCATGACCAAAGAGAGTTACAAACGCTCTGGGATGGGGAAATACAGTTCCCTAGAGAGGCAGTCATAAAAAAGATTGGAAAACAGTTTTTTAAAAAACAATACTGTTTAAAGACACAGTTAACATAGCAGGTATGGAACCGAAGGGGAAAGTCTAATAGGAGGGGTAAAACACTGGGGGACCATTAGAGGGAGGGGCACATTACAAGTCCAGAAACACCTCAGCTGCAACAGGTTGCTCCAGCTGTGCTCCCGTCAGGGTGCTGCCCTTTCCATTAACTGTCATTTCATTTGGCATTGCAGAATTGAAATTGCAACAAAACATTTCTTACTTTTTTGTCATAAGAGAATAGATAGTGTTTGCTAGGGGAAAACTGGGGGAAACCCTTCCTTCTTTGCTTATGAGCTTTCAGTATGCTAGACTAAAAGGATTTGGGGTTGGTTTTTCAAGGAAACTTTGAAATATATTGACTTAAAAAATCTACAATGTCTTCCACTTCTTTAGTCTAGATTATGATGCTGTTTTAAAAATTCCTAATCTTTTCTTTTTTTTTGGAAGTGTAGAAAAATGTGGATAGCTAATTATTATTTTTGGCTATGCTAATTATCTGTTTAAGTACATACCTTACCTTCTAACTTGCATACCCCACATTTTCTCCAAAACTCAGACTCAGGATAGTTTACAACTTAAAACAATATAATTAAAATATAGGAAAAGAACATTACACAGGACTCAAACAATTAACAATAGTAAAACAGTTTAAAACATACATTTTAAAATGTTGAAAAGCAGTATAAATGCAGTGCAATTTAAATAGTACAGTGAGAACAGTTGATATGGCATATATCATTTTATTTAAACATTGTAACTATTTGCTGCATAATAAACTGATTATTAAAGAGCTTCAGACTTTTAATAATTTTTCAGAAGGATTGGCCACTGAATAGTTGGGGAGGGTTCACTGAAATTTTTTGTGAAGGTGGCAGAGTGTTGGAAACTGACACTCTGGATTCCATGAGTCGCAGTAGGTCCACTTAATCCTGCATCAGCCCAACTGCAGACACATAGGCTAAGGGCAGTGTTTTGCTGCTTAGGGATTGCCCCCAAAACAATACTAGAGCATAACATTGTGTCTCCTGGTTTTTTTTCCAGCCAAATGTTTCCATCTAAAAACAAATTGTGTTGTTTTCACTTTGTGGTTCAGGGGATTGATAACGTTTCAGGGGGCCCACCCACAACTGCATGAAATGTGACTCTAGAGAGGCAAGTTCTGTATGATTACCATGTAAACATTTTTTATGCAGGAGCTAGAAAAGTATTTTTGATTCCTAGTCATCTACACAAGTATTTCAGAAGTCAGAATTACTGTTAGGTGGGCTTGGCGGGTTGGGTCAGGAGTTGAGGTGTACTAGTGCATTTGTAATTATGTCTCTGGTCTAGTATCACCACAGTAATAAATAAAATATAAAGCATTTCCTAAATTAAGGACAGGTCTACGATAGGAAAGAAAACAGGGACTCGCCTTGATTCCATTTCTTCCTGGCACTGATGTCTAGTAATTATTGTGGGGTTTTTAGTGCTACGTTGACTTAGGGCCAAATCAGGGAATACTCTGGAGCTTGCAGGAAACTCCAGAATATCCCACAGCTTTGGGGCAGTTTGAACATTGAAACTGGGGCTGATTTGGAATGATCCATTGTCCAGACAGGATCTCAATCCCATCATCAGTGCTGGGATGATCATGCCTGTGTCCCCTGTATTGCCACTTTCAGCCATCTGAGCATCTGGCTTTAATGGGTGCCCTATTTTGATATCAGCAGATATGCTATGTGAGCAGTAAGAACCTCCTCCTCGCTGGTTATGCAAGTGTCTCTGTTGACACCAGAACAGAGTGCCCAGAATAGTCAGGAGCTTGTCTAGAAGTGGCAGCAATAGCATGAAGGGTGAGATGACAGTCCAGCAGGGTCAATGTGGTCTCAACCTGGCTGGACCATGTGGACATCAATGTAGTGCCACAGTGGGTTCGGCCAGGTATTTGTTCTCAATTTTCGAGCCAGTGTAGATTCATGCTTAGATACTCTTTAACTGAGATTTAAATTCACAGTCACAAATTCACAGTTATATAAATTGGCATAATGTTATCTGTCAATTCACATAATAAAAGTAAAAACCTAATGTGTGTATGTGGCATGGGTGTCCGCGCATACAGACATCCTCCAGCTTCCACAAACAGGCTATAGTTCCCAGTTCTGTGGAGCCACCAAGTCACTCCCACCCAGGACATTGCAGGTTACAGTCAGCACATCCCAATGTTTCTTTCTCTCTTCATTTGCATGATCCTGCCCAGTGCCTCTCCCTTAACCCTTTCCTACCCTTTTCTATGGCGTACAGCAACAGAGGAATTGATCAGCAACTAAACATACTAGAGAGAGATATTTTGGGGAGAATTCACCATGATTTCTAGGAGTTGTAGGGACTGAGATGTATTGTTCACCTGCAATCTAAGAGCCCTCTGAACCCTACCAACAATAGACCTGGAACTAACTTGACACACAGACCCAAAATTAGTATATTGGCGGAGTTTGGGGGTGATTGACCTCGGCATCAGAGAGTTATAGTTCACCCATATTCAGAGAACACTGAACCCAGCAAATGACTGATCTGGACCAAACTTGGCACACAGACCCGACATAGCCAAATGTAAATACTGGGGGAGATTTGGTAGGATTGTCCCAAGATTTTTGGTAATTGTACTTCACCCACATCCTTATGCATTTTCTAATGGAAGCATTCATAAAAAATAAAAGCAAAGAGTGAGTTTTTTTCCCTAAGAAATAGCGCAACATATGACCAAACTGATATTACCTAACATCCAAAAACAAACAATGGTCTTTTCAAATAACCCGGGCATTGCCGGGTACCCAAGCTAGTATTTTATAAACAGGAGATCTTTCCAATTTTTCACTGAAGTGTGATGCTTCTCAAAAGAAATCAATGATCTGAATATATAATATATAATAATTTTTTCAGACACAATGACTGGATTATCCCATTCTGTTCTAAAGTTTTTCTTTTTGCTTTTTTCCATTTTCTTTATTAAATATTTTAAAATTCCAAAACATTTAAAATATAGTACAATTGTCTCATCTTCTATTCCCAGATCTATACCCTCCCATTACTCACATAGCATTATAAAAATACATTACTGTCAATTCTGTAACTCCCTAAGTAAAGGAGTTACAGAATTGACAGTAATGTATGTTTTTTTAATGCTATGTGAGTAATGGGCAGGCCTGTAGCGAGGGGGCGGTTTTAGGGGTTCAACCCCCCCCCCCGAAATTTTTCAGGTTATAAAAAAAACCTGGTTTACTCATGAATTTTAACTAGTTAACCAAATCCCCATGCTAAGTCTATGAGACGCAAAACATTAAGAGTCCCTCCAGGCACTATTTCAAGCAGATATTGACAGGTTTGTAGCGGGGAGGGGTGTGTTCAACCCCCCCCCCCCCCCCGAAATTTTCAAAACCCCTCCCGAAATTTTTTTCTGGCTATGGCCCTGGTAATGGGTAACTCCTAAGTAACTCCTACATTATTCTAATTTTATCAATTACATATAATTATTGTAATGTGGTTTGTTAATTGCTCAATCACAATCTTTCTTGGATTTTTGGTGGTTTAAATTTGCCATTGCTTTTATAAAGGTAAAGGTTTCCCCTGACGTTGAGTCCAGTCATGTCTGACTCTGGGGGTTGGTGCTCATCTCCATTTCTAAGCCGAAGAGCCGGTGTTGTCCGTAGACACCTCCAAGGTCATGACTGCATGGAGCACCGTTACCTTTCCGCCGGAGCGGTACCTATTGATCTACTCACATTGGCATGTTTTCGAACTGCTAGGTTGGCAGGAGCTGAAGCTAACAGCGGCCGCTCCCGCCGCTCCCGGGATTTGAACCTGGGACCTTTCGGTCTCCAGCTCAGTGCTTTAACACACTTCACCACCGGAGCTCCTTTTATACATGAACTTAATAAATGGTTTCCAAGTACTATCAAATTCTTTTCCAAAGTTGAGGATCTAAATCCTATTGTTAGTCCCAATGTTGAATTGATAAAGTTATGTAAGTGTTTAATTTCCAAATGCCCATTGATTCAGTCATTAACTCTAGTTGAGATTAATAATTGGATTTAGACTAGGATGGAATAGAATCAAAGGGAATAAATCGTGTTTAACTTGTGTGAAAATTATTTTGATTATTGTACTTAATGAAAATTCCACAAAAATATGCTGGTGCACAGAAAAATATTACCCAATCATTTCTTGTATTTTCTTAGATACCCTCTGGCATGGAGCTGGAGGTAAATGAACAACCTGTTGTTATGAGAGACGACAACAAACGGAGGAGAAGGAGGATGAAGCCATACTGTACAGCCAGCAGTTTGTCTGCATCAGAACTGATAACCATTGAATTTGTTCTACCCACAAGCAACATGTTAATAGATATAGCCAGCAACTGTACAGTAGAACAGATGAAAGCACAAATTTGGATGCGGGCAATAGAGCGGAATCAAAACTCTGACTACTACCATACATTCACACCTGATCAATTTGTTCTTCAATACCAAAAGAAGGGTCAGTGGTATGAAATTTATGACAAACATCAGATAATACAGACACTAGACTGCATATTGTATTGGAAAGTGTTGCAAAAGAAAGTTGGCAAAATTCACGTGATTCAAAAGCAAAAGCCCACAAAGGAAGTTCAGGAGTTTCAAAAGCAACTCAATTATTTGATTGGCTATGATGTTACTGATATAAGTAACGTACATGATGATGAACTGGAATTTGCTCGCCGCAGATTAGTCACTCCACGGACAATTGAAGTATCCTGCAGAGATCCAAAATTATATTCATTGCACCCTTGGACTACATCCAAACCACTTCCAGATTATATGCTTAGTAGGATTGTCAATAATAGCATTTTCATAAACATCCATAGAGGAACAACTAGTCAGAAGATTAAAGTGGCCATTGACGACACTCCAGATACAATCCTTCAGAGCTTTTTCACAAAAATGGCAAAGAAAAAATCTTTAATGAATATTCCTGAAGATCACAATGAGCTGGACTTTGTCCTTAGAGTAAGTGGCAGAGATGAATATATTGTAGGTGAGACACCAATTAGAAATTTCCATTGGATAAGACATTGTCTGAAAAATGGGGACGAAATTCACCTTGTCCTGGATGACCCCCCTGACCCAAACCAGGATGAAGTGCAGAAAGAGGAATGGCCCTTGGTGGATGACTGCACCGGAGTCTCAGGATATCACGAACAGTTGACAATAGATGGCAAAGATCATGAGCGGGTATTCACTATATCATTGTGGGACTGCAATAGGAAATTCCGTGTCAAGATAATTGGCATTGATATCCCTGTGCTACCAAGAAACACAGACCTTACTGTATTTGTTGAAGCGAATATTCAACATGGGCAGCAGCTGCTTTCACAGAAAAGAACTACTGCTAAGCCATTTACTGAAGAAGTCCTGTGGAATATCTGGCTTGAGTTTGATATCAAGATTAAAGATTTGCCTAAAGGTGCATTACTAACTCTGCAGGTATATTGTGGCAAAGCACCAGCATCATCCACTAAGGCTAATCTTCAGCCACATGATTCTCCCAGTCCTGATTCTAAGTGTAAAACCCAGCTACTTTATTATGTCAATATTTTACTAATAGACCACCGCTCCCTTCTTCGGACTGGGGATTATGTTCTCCATATGTGGAAAATTTCGGGCAAAGGGGAAGAGCAGGGAAGCATAAATGCTGATAAGCTTACCTCAGCCACTAATCCAGATAAAGAGAACTCAATGGCTATCTCAATTGTTCTGGACAAGTATTGCCACCCAGTTGCTTTGCCCAAACACAAAATAGCAGCTGATCTGCAAGGAGACCGGGCCAGAGCTGAAATGCCCAACCAACTGCGCAAACAGCTTGAAGAGATCATAGCCACAGACCTGCTTAATCCACTTACCCCTGAAGACAAAGAATTACTGTGGCATTTCAGATATGAAAGCATAAAGCATCCAAAGGCATATCCTAAGCTGCTTAGCTCAGTGAAATGGGGACAACAAGAAGTAGTAACAGAAACATATCAATTATTAGCTAAAAGAGATGCGTGGGACCTCAGCACTTTAGATGTTGGATTACCAATGCAACTTTTAGATTGTAATTTTTCTGATGAAAATGTGAGAGCCATGGCAGTGCAAAAACTAGAAAGTTTAGATGATGATGATGTTCTTCATTATCTCTTGCAACTAGTTCAGGTAAGATAGATATATATTCCCCAACATCTCTTATATGGTATATGTCTGATTGCAGGAGCATTCTGATGTTAGATATGTTGTTTGGTTAGCTGTGGTTAAATAGTGCCGTGGTAAATGTATCAACCAAATACATTCTTAAGCAGTGAGCTAATACACATATGCATGTCTATTTTGATGTCTGGCAACTGGATGTCTACCACCTGGAGCTAATAATTACCCTGTTATCTTTGAGGTGCCAACAAGAGATAATGAACATATTTATGAGATGGGCCATTCCCAAATGTAAGTTGCTTCTTCAGGTTGCAGCTGATATCTGATGAGCATAGACCGAGGTTAGCACCAGATTGGCACAACTACCAAAGTGACAGAACTTTCTAATGAGCTAGTTGTGCTTGGTACCTACATTCTTTATGTTCAATGTGTTGTCGAAGGCTTTCATGGCCGGGATCACAGGGTTGTTGTATGTCTTTCGGGCTGTGTGGCCATGTTCCAGAAGTATTCTCTCCTGACATTTCTATGGCAGGCATCCTCAGAGGTTGTGAGGTATGGATAAATTAAGTAAGGAAAGGAAAGAATATATATCTGTGTATAGTCCAAGGTGTGGCAAGAGTTCTTTGTCACTGGGAGCCAGCATTAATGTTTCGGTTAATCACCCTAATTGGCATTGGAATGTTTTGTCCCTTGCCTGGGGGCTTCCTTTGTTCAGTCAGGTCCTTATTGTGTTGGTTCCCATCTACTGTTTTGATTTTGGAGTTTTGTAATACTGGTAGCCAGATTTTGTTCATTTTCATGGTTTCTTCCTTTCTGTTGAAGTTGTCCACATGCTTGTGGATTTCAATGGCTTCTCTGTGTAGTCTGACATGATAGTTGTTAGAATGGTCCAGCATTTTTGTGTTCTCAAATAGTATTCTGTGTCCAGGCTGGTTCATCAAATGCTCTGCTATGGCTGATTTCTCTGGTTGAATTAGACTGCAGTGCCTTTCATGTTCTTTGACTCTTGTTTGGGCACTGTGTTTGGTGGTCCCTATGTATACTTGTCCACAGCTGCATGGTATCCGGTAGACTCCTGCAGAGGAGAGAGGATCCTTCTTGTCCTTCGCTGACCGTAGCATTTGTTGGATTTTCTTTGTGGGTCTGTAGATAGTTTGTAGGTTGTGCTTTTTCATCAATTTGCCTATGCGGTCAGTAGTTCCCTTGATGTATGGTAAGAACACCTTTCCTCTGGGTGGATCTTTGTCTTGCCTTTCATGGCTTGTTCTTGGCCTTGCAGCTCTTCTGATGTCTGTGGTGGAGTATCCATTGGCCTGTAGAGCCCAGTTTAGGTGGTTGAGTTCACCTTGGAGGAGGTGAGGTTCGCAGATTCTTTGTGCACGGTCTGTCAGGGCTTTGATTGTGCTCCTTTTTTGACTTGGGTGATGGTTGGAGTTTTTATGAAGGTATCTATCTGTGTGTGTAGGTTTTCTGTAAACTGTGTGGCCCAATTGTTGATTGGGTTTGCGGATGACCAGAACATCTAGAAATGGCAGTTTTCCTTCCTTTTCTTTTTCCATGGTGAATTGGATGTTTGGGTGGATGCTGTTAAGATGGTCCAGGAACTTGTTGAGTTCTTCCTCTCCATGGCTCCAAATTGTGAAGGTGTCATCTACGTATCTGAACCAAACAGTTGGCTTTTTTGGTGCTGTTTCTTTATGTTGTGTTAGTATTCTTTGAGCCTGCTGTTTGAAGATAAAAAAAAATGCTAGAAAAATTGGCTGATGTATACAGAGCAAGGTTAAGAACTACCAATTACTTTTTGTGCCTCCATGAACTCTTATTATTTTTTTTGCAGATTAAAAATGCCCCAAAGTTGTCTAAAAACGCTGTGAAAAATACAGCAACTTATTTTTAAACAACCAAACTAAATCTTCTAATCCTCTACTTACTGCAAAACCTTACTCAAGCCAGGAAACAGAAAAGGGAAGTGATGTCAGATCACTTCTAGGTTGTATTTTGGGCCAGTTTTCAGAAATGATATTTAAAGCTCTTGAATTTAGCAAGAATCTTTCTGTTTGTATTATTCTTTCAAATCTTTCATCCCATTCAAAGAAGGAAAAGGGAGAGGAGCTTATTATTATTATTATTATTATTAATTCATTTCTATCCTGCTTTTTCCCCGTGGGTGGGATTCAAAGCGGCATAATGATCAGTCAGTGCCTCAGGAATGGAAGCGATGAACAAAAACTAAAATGCCGTAGAATACATATGTGAAAGGCAGAATCAATGTAACAATTCAACAATCAAATCAGAAGTACAAAATAGTTGGATAATGAGATTAGGGAGTATTCCAATTGTTAGAAAAAGTAGAGTAGAAAAGGTGCTTTTGTGTTCAGCAAAAAAGAGAGAAGGATGAAATGAGCCAAATTCTGTTTGTAATACAGATTCAAGTGTATACAGGACCTGGCTGCTGCTGTAGGCTCCCTCTTCCATACTATTGCCATGATAATATCCTATGGAGTCTGGAATCTTTAGTTTGGTGAAATTCCAGAGTTCTCTGGCAGATAATTTTAAATACCTTTTCCTAAATTGTAAATCCCATGATTCCTTAGAATGGAAATATGACAGTAATCACATTTATAGTTATATAGTGTAACAGGGCAGACAGAAGTAGGCAGTTTTTCAGATACCTGGATGTAGCCTTTAGGGGTGTAAATGCTGTAACCACTATCCAGCACTTTAAAGTAGACTCAGAAACAATTTTGGAGCCAATATATTTGAGAACAATCCACATCATATATCTGACTCATCTGATCTGTACTGTATATCTGATGCTTCCTTGGCAACTACATTTGGAAATTGTTTCAATTTCTGAACACTGTTCAGAGCCATTGTTGTTTCTTGTTCATCTGCAGGAAGTTTATAATCACCATCAATGACTAGGCAGGCAGCTTAATCATAAGCTAGATTTTTTTCATTCTGCTAGTACTCTGCTTTTACTTTAAATGAAGTCATATACTTTACAGAAGTACACATATGGAGCTTTTAGGAAATAATGTTTTTGTCTTAATCCGTGTTATATTTTTAAGCAGTAATAGAATTTGATTTTCTTGCTTGTGAACATCTGAAAGCAGTGTTTTTACTCGATGGAGAAGGAGAAGGAGCTTGAAAGACAAGAAAAAACATGATCCTTCGGTACTTAAATGAAAGATGTGACTCCATTATCTGAAGCATACAGAACATACTTCGTTACTGAAAATGAATGAAGTACTGCAGGATTCATGTTACCTTGTGTGCAGATTACAAATGCTTTGTAGACACAGGAGAGAAAGCAGAAAGCTTACAAGTGATTAGAGACAGGTTTACACATCTGTGTACTGAATAAAGGATCATTTTATCTAAGGCCCTTCCTACACTGCCATATACAACCCAGGTTATCTGATTTGAACTGGATTATATGGCAGTGTAGACTCATATAATCCAGTTCAAAGCAGATGACGTAGATTATCTGATTAAATAATATGGATTAAAGGGCAGTGTGAAAGTGGCCTAAGTGTAATGTGACAAGTAAGAACTAGGACAAGGATATCAGTGCTGTTCTCCAGTGTGCAAGCAAATATATAACCATTGATTATATTGCTGGAAATGTTTATTTTGCTAGGTTGAGCAGATTATTGCCTAAACTGTATATGGAATTAAAGGGGTTATAGCTGCAGTTTTCTATTCTGCTAGAAAAGGGAAGGAGAAGATGGAGTATTTATTGGCATGTGTCTGACAAAAATAGAGTGATGGGAACTGGAAGCAGAATGGACACATGACTACCCATATTTAACTGAGAATGTATCAACACTATAGATTTCATTCAGTTTGACGCCACTTTAACAGTTGTATTTGTAGTTTTATTAGGTTTATTAGACATTTTATATCTCTGGTTGTTTGAACTGGTCAGGGCTTAGAAAAAAATACATTCAGGGGTTACATCTCCCACTGGATGGGGGATTCTGTAATCCGATAAAGTAACTGTCCCAGATTCTAGAGCTGGTACATG
This sequence comes from Anolis carolinensis, assembly GCF_035594765.1. Lineage (NCBI taxonomy): Eukaryota > Metazoa > Chordata > Lepidosauria > Squamata > Anolidae > Anolis > Anolis carolinensis. The sequence continues at coordinate 83,762,049 of NC_085845.1, read as the reverse complement.
AAAAGTATTACATGTTTGTGATGTACAGTAGAATCTCACTTATCCAACACTCGCTTATCCAACGTTCTGGATTATCCAACGCATTTTCGTAGTCAATGTTTTCAATACATCGTGATATTTTGGTGCTAAATTCGTAAATACAGTAATTACTACATAGCATTACTGCGTATTGAACTACTTTTTCTGTCAAATTTGTTGTATAATATGATGTTTTGGTGCTTAATTTGTAAAATCATAACCTAATTTGATATTTAATAGGCTTTTCCTTAATGCCTCCTTATTATCCAACATATTCGCTTATCCAACATTCTGCTGGCCCATTTATGTTGGATATGTGAGACTCTACTGTATATATTCATTATGTTATTGTAAAAAGGAGACATTTTTGCCCAGCTTTGTTGTCCGCAACAGAACACATTTATGACTAAAATAGAAGTAAAGTGTCCTCTAATTGAAAATATCCTTTAACAAAGGGGAGATGGCAATTAGGAAAGTTGCTCAATTACTCAAGTGATCAATAGTAAGAAAGACAGCATTATAAGGACCTGTTGCCTGTGATTGAACCAAATATGAGAGCTGTATTTAGTTCATTCTAACTTCTGAAGATGCATACATGATACCTTTGAAAAGATGGCTATGGCCACAATCTTGATGACTTTAAGCCTGGATTACTGAAATGAATAGTTTTGTAGAGAGTTGGGAAGATTCAGTTGGTCCAGAACACAATGGATCTGGCAAACTGGAGTTATCCCTACTTCATGCTGTGTTGATCTACATTGATCCCACTCTTAGCTGAACTGGGACTTTTGGTAGCTCTGACTTTCAAAATTCTAAAGACTTGGGACCTGAATCCCGTGACTTAAGGATCCACTCAAAGCTGTATATACCTTTGCCAGAATATAGCAAGTGGGCACTAGAGGAACATAACAATATATCAAAAAATGGAGGCTTGCTCTGAAATGTTTAGATTGAGTCTGAATCGGAGAATGTGTTAAACAGATGCAGACAGGATTTTGAGCTGATAAAGACAATGTTTTGGAGTATTGTGTGGTTTCTGGGCTGTATGGCTGTATTCTAGCAGCATTTTCTCCTGACGTTTTGCCTGCATCTGTGGCTGGCATCTTCAGAGGATCTGATGCTGCTAGAACATGGCCATACATCCGGAAACCACACAACACCCCAATGATTCCAGCCGTGAAAGCATTTGACAATGCAAAGTTTTTGATTTAAGAACGATGGGGGAACTACTGTATGTATGTGAAAATGCAGTATGGTGCAACTCCTGTTAGCAGAGGTGTTATAAAGAGTATGTGAGAGAAAAACTCAAGATGTTTAATTTCTTCCCATTCATATAAAGAGTCATCAAATCAAAGTTGGAAGGCATCTCATCAACTATCTAGTCCACTCCCTGCCTCAATGCAGGGTCTCTAGCTAAAGCATCCCCAGCATATATAGTAAGCTCTCCAAATTCATTGAAGTTAAGGCACAGAACTCCAGCAAAAGTTTTTTTAATTTGAGAAAATATATCTCTAGGAATATCTAGGTTCTCTGGTGTTAACTGTAGTTAACCTCTGCAGAATTTGACCATAGAGTTGCACTGGAAGACTGAGAGAGAACATTTTAATCAAATCCATGAATAATCAAATCTGTAAACGTTAAAGGCATAAAATGTGGAAGGCCAACTTTATAAGTTCTGATCAGATACGATGGTCATGATTGGTTTTTTAGCTGGAAAGATCAATTTGAATGTGTGCATAGAGGTTTTACTCACCATCCCTCACCCTTCCTAAAAATATCATTATGATATGCTGCTCCTGGGAGCTTCGGTGACATTACTGGGGTTGTTACAAACTGTTTCATAATATACAGGCAGTCTCTGAGTTACAAACACCTGACTCATAGTTACAACGGGGATGAAATAACAGGAAGTTAGAGAAATCTATCCCTAAGAAGGGAAACTAATTCCTGGAAGAGTTATTTTAATGGGGAAAAGGTGTCTCACATGAATCTTTAGCACCAATCCTTGTTTTCACAAGCCACATTTTTCAAAATCCAATTATCACAGGGACAAAAAGTAGGGTGAAATCTTTTGAACGGGGGAACAAACAGTAAAACAAACAACACAGAGGTGTTAACACTTATCTAAGTTAATGAAAACAAAAAGACAATGACTGGAGTTACACTTAAAAATGTACCTGTTCCAACTTACAAACAAAATCAACTTAAGAACAAACCTACAGAACCTATCTTTTCATAACTTGGGGACTGCCTGTACTCACAGTGGCCCACATATTTCTATGTTGTCCTAGTCTATGGGATTCTAATTGAGTTTGTAATTTAACTGCAAAAATTCCCATAGACTGCAGAATCTAAAATTAGGTTACCGCAACAATTCAGGCTTTTTTCACCCTTCTACCTATTTACTGAAATTGTTTTAGTCGAGAATCAGCAATCTGCCCTATGATGTTCTCTCATAGAGCTGTACATAAAGGTAATCCAGGTGATGCTGAAAATTCACCTGCCTTATGCTGCCCCTTTGTACTTCTTAAATGTATCTATTGGGCCAGATGTTTATGATATAGAGGCATCAGAGATAGGAAATTACATTTGGTTCCCCTCCCCTCCTGCATAAATGCAACATCTAAAACCACTGTGTGTCAACAATTCATGTAGGATTATGTATCCCTACTCCTGAACTGTTAGCATTTAGAGTTCATCCACTGTCCTTTTCCTGCAAACCTTTCTCTGCTATAGAGATAGAATGATGAATTGCTTTTTTATTTGAAAAGAACTATAGAATATCAGTACAGACGTGGATTGTTTTATTAGAAGAGTTCTCTCTGAATTGTAAAAAGTAATAAACATCTTCCTAACATGATAATACATCTTGTTTGCCTTAAAAGATGTTTTTCATTTGGATTTTTTGTCTTTTAGATTGCATAGAAATTTTACTTGTTTCCACTTTTCTTATCTATTTGTTAGGCTGTGAAATTTGAGCCTTATCATGACAGTGCATTGGCCCGATTCCTTCTAAAAAGAGGCTTAAGAGTAAGTTTATGGAATGCAGTCAATGAAATGAAATTTATAAATTTTGCCAAAATCTCATGGATTCCTGAGATCTATTTAATTTGGTGTGTATTTTCCCGTGATTCCTCTTTTTCCACTCATAGAACAAAAGAATTGGACACTTTTTGTTCTGGTTTTTAAGAAGTGAGATTGCACAGTCCATGCACTATCAGCAGAGATTTGCTGTGATCCTAGAAGCTCATTTGAGAGGTTGTGGGAAAGCGATGCTGCAAGACTTCCTGAGGCAGGTTCAAGTAATTGAACTGTTGCAAAAAGTGACAATGGAGATAAAGTCACTTTCTGCTGAAAAGTATGATGTCACTCCTCAAGGTATGTAGAGTTTTTAGAACTTATATTCTTATCTGCTGTGTTTAGTTTTTACTATGCCTTTTAGGAAAGGTAAACTGTAAAGTCTTTCCAATATTAATAGTCAGTAGTCAAATTTGTTTCTACCATTTATTCCATTTCTTTCGTGTCTTCTGTTTCTTTGGAAGCAGAAAACAGGAAGCCGTCTCCCCACAGGGAAATCTGCTCGACATGAAAGCCTGCTTTTTTGTCAAGCCAAAATTGTCTCCTGGCCTGCATGTAGGCAGGCCTGGAGCTAGGTTGCAGGCATGCTCTGGGCCTGCCTACAGGCCCCAACACACACACACTCTAAGAGTGTGGTGGAGCGTGTGTGGTGACTGGCGGGGCCTGCAGGAGTGCTCTGGGCCTACTTGCAGGCTCCACCACACAAATACACACACTCCGAGAGTATGGCAGGGCGTGTGTGGCGACTGGCGTGTTCAGGCATGCCCGGAGCTTGCCTGCAGCTGAACACCTCTTACTCCAGAGCAGCAACAGCAGGTAAGAAAGGGGAAGGGGAGCCAGTGTGTGGGAAGCCCCTCACATAATGATCCAAATTTTGGGCCTCGATCCAAAAAAACCCCTGATTTCAGGAGGCTCTGGAAAGCGGATCAGGGCCCCAATGAAAGCCAGAACATAAAATAGGGCAAGGATTACCCAGCAGCACAAGACTAGTAGTCAGTGCAGTTGCAAATACTAAAATAGTCGCAAGTAAGTAAAAAAAATATATTATATTTGCATTTTTGAGAAAGTTTCTGAAAATGTTAATAACACGGAAAACCTGGGCTATTATCTGCCACAACTAACAGTGGAGCTTCGGTCTTTGAGGCATAGAAAACTAACTTAGAAAATGAGCATTTGCTACTTAGAAAACTTGTATGTAATTGAAAATATAAATAAAATCAGAATGAACACATGAGCACCATTTTTTATGCTTTAGAAAAGGTTTTCAGAGTGCTGTCATTTGCAGAGCTTGGAAGTGTTATTTTTGGAGGTTACAGCTCCCAGAAATCTGCAGTGGCCATATTGGCTTGGGGATTTGGGGAGGTGTAACATCTCAAAGTAGTTTAATTTTTTATTAGCTTAATTTTTAAGTATTGTTTCTAATTGCTTTTTCGTCTAAACATGCATTTTAAGGTGTGTGATGACAAATTTGTTGTAATGTTTCATTATTATTTGATGTTGATGTCTAATGTGATGTGTTATGATGTATGGTTTGTTGATGGCATTGAATGTTTGCCGCTGCGTGTTGTGAGCCGCCCTGATTCCTCATTGGGAAGATAGGGCTGGATAGAAATAAAGTTTTATTATTTTTATTATTTTATTAGAAAGTATGATCATTTGGGAAGAGAAATTCTTTCCTTTCTTATATTTTTCATATTTTCTGAAATTAGTGGGTGAATGCCTTTCTAAACAACAGTCCTTCAGTTTTATATATACTTTGTGTTATGTATTTTTTGCAATAAGTATTTAACTAACCTACTATTTCATTGCTTTTATTGATTTTTTGCTGCAATGACAATATGCTTGAAAGTGTATTTGTTGTTTATTATATTTTGCTCTTATTAGAAAGTAGCTTGATTATTGTTTTAAAACAAAAATATAATGGCACAGTGTGTTAAAGCGCTGAGCTGCTGAACTTGCGGACCAAAAGGTCCCAGGTTCAAATCCCGGGAGCAGAATGAGCGCCCGCTGTTAGCCGCAGCTCCTGCCAACCTAGCAATTCAAAAACATGCAAATGTGAGTAGATCAATAGGTACCGCTCCGGTGGGAAGGTAACGGCGCTGCATGCATTCATGCCGGCCACATGACCTTGGAGGTGTTTATGGACAATGCTGGCTCTTCGGCTTAGAAATGGAGATGAGCACCAACCCCCAGAGTCGATCACAGCTGGACTTAACGTCAGGGAAAACCTTTACCTTACCTTTTTAATTTTTTTGAAAGCATTCTAATTTTTTGATACACTTGCCATGTCTTGTTAGTTTGTCAAATTAGATAAGATACTAATATTCTGAGCAGTATCCAAGTAGCTTCTAGACTAGATTTTGACAAAAAAGAGATTTTATTGATTTAAGCTTGGATGCAAATGCTACTTACCATGGTATACAAACATAATTTCCATTTGCCCCGTGCCTTGTCAAATAATTTGCAGATTTTATTTACCAGAATAAAAATTGCATTGCATTCACATTATGACTGATTCTTAGACGTATAATTTTTGAGCTTTAAATCTTCTTTTAATTGTCTGTTTTTAGTAATTACACAGCTCAAACAAAAGCTTGAGAAACTGCAGGATTGCAAGTTTCCTGAATGCTTCAGAGTCCCATATGACCCGGGACTGAAGGCAGGAGCATTGGTGGTAAGTCTTATTTCTTCTCTAATAGTAAACCTGGATGGCTGAATGCCAACAAGGTCAGAGACATCAGTTTTGTAATCAGGAGAAGTCAGAGTCATGGAAAAATATGAAATATTGTAAAAACCGCATTAAAAGTCAGAAATAGCAAATATGTTTTGGAAAAGAAAATGCAATGGAACGATCATTGCTAGTTATAAACAATAAATAATCTATTTGTTACCCACCTCTTCTCATGAGTTGAAGTGAGATACAACATAGTTAAAACACACCATTAAAACACTATATCACAGAAGAAGTGAAAACCTGGGGGAGAGTTGGAGCTAACAGACAGAAGCTCACCTCACTCCCCAGATTCGTACTGCTTGTGTATACTTGTGTATAGGTTGACCTCATTTATTAGTTGAGGGCAGGATTTTGGCAGGGTCAAAATTATAGATGTTAATGTGATCTTTGAATAAGTCTAGAATCATTCCATAGAGAGGGGGACCCCTGGTCACTGCAACCATTTTCCCACCCAGACATTTAAAAAACCCAGAAGTAACATTGTGATGGAGAAAGTAGAGGGTGTTAATGCTTCTTTTTGTTCCTTTAAACTACAGTGTTAGAAATGTTGACTAGAAAAAAACTTTGCCTCAAAAAGTAAAAATAATCTAATAAAAGCATTAATTATTTGGCCTCTGCTTCTGATATTTTTAATTTCTCAGGTAAAGATGAGATTGACCACAGAAGAAAATCTGCTAGGAAGTAGCAAATCCTAACATCTAGAATCAGAGCTTTGAAAAATTAGATTTTGAACTGTGACTGCCCCAATTCCCTGTAGTTAGCAAATAGTCTATTTTATACTTTTGTAGACTAAAACAATAATGTTCCAAACTTTGCCTCTAGGCTTACTGAATCCAAGGTGCTATGAGGTCATTAGGTTCTCCTTTTTTAAAGCACGAGCCATCATGAAATCAGTGAGGAACAATGTTACGGTTACATTCCATCAGTTTTTGGTGCACTATTACTTAGTTGTTCCATTACAAACTTCTAGGCTCTTTTTCTTCTTATCTCAAATCTTGTTTCTCTTAAAACTGGTCCTAAGTGTGTTTGTTTATAAGTAAACCCTACAATGTTCATTACAAGGGACTCCCAAGGGCTACATGTAACTTTCAGGCGGCATGATTTCCAACCCTAATCTACCAAAAGGATTCCTCCCTTTGATAGAGAAAGGGAATTTTTCTTTCAACTTTAGGGCTTAATCTCTTAATACAGGGGTCCCCAAACTAAGGCCCGGGGGCCACATGCGCTCAGCCTCAGTTTTATAATAAAATATATTGTATAATAATATAATGTAATACAATATAACACTAATAATAATACCATATAATAGTATTAATTATATATTATATATTACTAATAATGTTACAGTATAGTGGTATAGTTCAATATAGTAATATATAATGCTAGTATTGTGCTATGCTAATAATATAATATATTGTATGTACATATAATTTGTAAGCCACTCTGAGTCCCCTTTGGGGTGAGAAGGGTGTGATACAAATGTAGTAAATAAATATAGTAAATAATAAATAAATAAATACATAAATAAATAGATTTTAGACTTAGGCTTGCCGAAAGTCTGAAATGACTTGAAGGCACACAACAACAACAATCCTAATTAACTTGATTATCTCATTGGCCAGAAGCAGGCCCACACTTCCCATTGAAATCCTGATAAATGTATGTTGGTTAAAATTGTTTTTATTTTTAAATATTGTATTACTCTTTCATTGTTCTTTCATTGTTCTTGTTGTTGTTTTTGCACTACAAATAAGACATGTGCAGTGTGTATCGGAATTTGTTTTGTTTTTTTTCAAATGATAATTTAGCCCTTCAACAGTCTGAAGGATTGTGGACTGGCCCTCTGCTTAAAAAGTTTGGGGACCCCTGTCTTAATACATTCCATAATGGTTTGCACCACAGGCACATTAATTTTAAGGGAAGTTTTTTAACATTTCATAGTATCTTGTGAGTGTGAATGAAAAACCTAAACAACTTAATATATTAATCTCTTAATTTTTATACATCAGTTCTGATTGTAGGAAATATATGAATGTATGTCTTGCAGATAGAAAAATGTAAAGTAATGGCATCCAAGAAAAAACCTCTTTGGCTAGAATTCAAATGTGCAGATCCTACATCACTATCCAATGAAACTATTGGCATAATCTTCAAACATGGAGATGATCTGCGGCAGGACATGCTTATTTTACAGGTATTTTCTTCATGGTAATTTCTTGAAAATTTAAGTTTTAACCTTTTTTTTGTTTCAACTGGAAATATCTAAAAGTAACATATAGATAATGGTGTGGTATAGTCATTTGAGTCCTGAATCAGGACTTCAGGAGACCAGAGTTTGCATTTCCACTTAACCATGGAAGCACACTAGTAACTATGAACAGGTCACACTCTCAGCCCCAGAGGAAGGCAATGGCAAAATCCGCATTGAATACATTTTGCCAAGAAAATCCAACAAGAGGCCCATGTACATTGCCTTGTAATCCAGTCAGCATAGACTCACATAATGCAGGTTGAGCTGCATTGAACTGGATTATATGAATATGTGCTGCCATATAATCCATATCAAGATTCATTATAATGGCAGTATAGATGGGGCCTTAAATTCACATAACTGTAATAACAGTGTACAGAAGGAAGCAAAGTGAGTGCATTTTCTTTCTTCAGGTATACACATGGACTATGAGATGACATTCTTACAAATGGTACTACAGTATTTTGTTTTTACCTCTGTGAAGAGATCTAACTTGACACTTTTCTTGTTTATTCAATTAAAGTTTGCAGTGTAACATCTTTTCATTTTTTTTATCCCAGCCATTTAGGATTTCTTTTATGTTAGTGGCAACCTTAAGTCTCACATTTATTGGCAGTTGTATTTTTTAATAAGATCCCAGATAATGGGCATTAATCCTTTTTTGTTGCATCACTGCAGGATAGTCCAAAGTCATATTGCTTCCTAACATTCCTTTCCCTGCTATGCTCTTTGAGGGGAGGAATGTCTTTCCTGTGCAATAGGCATGCTTATGTGAAACATGCCTTCTCATTCTCGCATAATGCTGCTTCCAGTATCATTCAGGTATATGTTACCCCAATCTACTGGGTTTCTTTAATCACTGACATAGTGGGATGTGAATCTAGCCAGCATTTTACCATAATTTCCCAAAGAAAGTCCAGTTCTTCTCATGAAGTCAAGTTTTGGATCATTCTCTTATGGACAGAGAGGCAGACCCTATGAGGATATGGTATATATTATTTATCATTTGTATTCTGAATTCTATTAGAATAGATGTTGGGTGTTCATCTCTTAAGGATTGTTCTATAAAATGGAAATAACTTCAGTTGCAGAAAACAGATTGGTAATTTCTTCAAAAGTTATGATCAAATATTTGATTCTCCGTGTGTGTGTGTGTTTTTTGTTTTTTTACTAGATACTTCGGATAATGGAGTCCATCTGGGAAGAAGAATCCTTAGATTTGTGTCTGTTGCCATATGGCTGCATTTCTACAGGGAATAAAATAGGTAGTGGATTTTGGTGGATCAGAGTTGTAAAACATTGTTTTGCTCGGAAGAGTTGGAATATTTTGATTTCATTTCTGAATTCGTTCTGACTCAAAGTCTCGTGGTGCTTGGAATGGTAGCATACTTCACTGCTTCCTGACCTGTGAAATAAGAACTAATTTAATCTTGCATAAGATGAATGTCTTACACAAGGAAAGACAATGAATAGTAATCATGATGATGTCCTTTTCTTCATAGGAATGATTGAAATTGTAAAAGATGCTACGACAATTGCCAAAATCCAGCAAAGCACGGTTGGAAACACTGGTGCATTTAAGGATGAAATATTAAACCAGTGGCTCAAGGAGAAATGTGTAATTGAAGAAAAGGTGAATACGTTTTTTTTTCTTTTCTTCGTTGTAATGTTTTTCAAGTTGGGATGGGTTGCATATTACTATAAGATGTGGGAAATGTTGTTGTTATAAGTTAGCTATTCCCTTCCAAAACATTTTCCTAAGATTTTAATATGTAGTGAGAAACCTCCAGTAATTTCCTGCCAGGTATGCTATATATCGGTGTAAAGATGTCAGGCAGGGAGGAATCCTTTTTAATTCCCACTGCTGCCACCAAATTGTAATGAACTCAGAAAGGGGGAAATCCTTTTAGATCCCACCTCTGACACCGATTGCGGAGATGTGGAGATGGATGATGTTTTTAAATTATAGATTATATTATTATTGTTATATCCGCTGCCACCAATATAAATATGTTTTGTTTAAACGCTGCCACCTGAGGTAAAAATGTTTATAATGCGGCCACCAGATGTTAAGGGGATTAGCGACTCTTGCCACCACTATAGGAATACGTAGCCACTAGCTACCTAGAGAGGAGACTTTAAAGTTTATGTTTTTTCTTTCTTCTTGTTTATTCTTGATGTGCGTATATATGACAGACTGAGATGTTTGAGGGAATAAAAATCACATTTATTTAGGCACAAGCTTGATGGTTACAATAACTTTAATTCTTGTTTGAGGCACGTTACTGAACAGTTGCAAAGTTATATTGAGGTGTTTCAAATTTTAGAATTCCGCTTCAATCACAGAATATCTGTTCCTAGTCAGGAGACAGACTACGTTAAAATAAGTCACCAAACTTATTTTATCCCTGATCCCCTAACTTAGGATCAGCCTTCCCTGAGCTTCAACAGAGCCCAGACTACCTAAAATAAGTCACCAAACTTATTTTAGAATTGACTCAAATTTCAACCTTTGAGCCACCCTGATCCTCTCAACTGAGAATCAGTCTTAAAGACACCTTCTCAGGCACATACTCTAAAAACTAACCTTCCCTGTGGTTTTCTGACCGCAGACTGACTGACTGACTGACTTTCCCTCCAAATTCTGCTCTCTCTTCAGCTAACCCAGTTAGCTGGGTTAGCTTCTCCATGGCAACCAACTCTGAGTGCTGAGTAACGGAAATATTAACCCTTTTTAAAACACAGTTAAACATGGCATCTGTAAACTAAAATTCATACTTCTTTACAATCAGTGACCCAGAACTTTTTTAAAGTTGTGGGCTGTGTTCCCTTGCGTGAAAGTAGTTGAGGGGATGCATGCTGGTGATGCTGAAATCAGCAATGGACAAGGCAAAAGCTAAAAGTTGGCAGGAGCGTACTGTTCCATTAGCTGGGCGGAGGCCACCAGAGGGTGCTAGAAAAAGGATAGTCAGTTTTACAGGGGCTGAAAATGGGTTGAAGGAGGAAAACCATTTCCCCCTATTTTCCTGTTATTCCCCCCACCCATGTTCCAGTCATGGAAACAGCCCTCATTAATGATAAAGCAAATGGGGAGGGGGAATAACTCCTTCAAGCCCCTCTCCCCGTAAAATGGACTATCCTTCTCTCTAGCGCCCTCTAGTGGATTCTGCCCGTTAATGGAATAGTACTAGCAGGACATAAATCCTCTTTCTCTTGCCTTCTCTCTCCATACTATACCCCTTTCTGTCTATCCTATTGTCAAACTGAGAAAATGTTAGAGGACCATGGAGGAAAGGCTACAGCCAGGGTCAAGGTGAATCTTCACTGGCTGAATCTGAACTAGATTATGTTTCAGCCATATAGAGCAGTAATGTGTGGAAAAGCCTACATAGCATACTTAACTCAAACACTTTTGTGTTTTAATATCTTTACTGATTTCAGATCAATGCTTCAAAAAAAGCTGGTATTGAATCTGACTTGTGAATTGATGATGACTTGCTATTTTCTTTCACTTGATGTGTTCATTTCTCAATTCCTTGCCTGATCCCTTATAAAATTATCACAACAAAAAGCATGCTAGAATGTCAAGATCAGAGTAAATTGTTTTGATGGTTTTATGGAACTCTTTGAAAAACATTTTGCATAATTTTTCATTGATCAGCAATCATGAAAAGGGAGGATGATTGTCTTGCATAGGCAAAAATTGATATTGACGCTCCCGATTTTTTAAAATGTTACATCCTTATGGCTGTTTTCTGTTAGTTTCAGACAGCAGTGGAAAGATTTGTGTACTCTTGTGCTGGTTACTGTGTGGCAACCTTTGTACTTGGAATAGGAGACAGACATAATGACAATATTATGATTACAGAAGCAGGTGAGTATGGGTTTTACATCTGAATAACAATTGTTTCCATGAAGTTTTGACTATGCCTGTGTCCAGCTATTCTCTTGATATGAGTTGTTTGTTGTTCACTTTGCAAAATAAATTATTTTTAAAATGATGCTGCTTTCACCATTTTAAAGAAGGGGATAAGGTATGATTCTATCCAATAGGATAATTATCTGTGAATGAGAAATAGAAAATGGAAAACGGCTAAGTATAAAAGTTACTAAAAGATGTTTGTATGAAGACAGGTAGAGGAACATGCACAGTATGCTCTTCTGCACTGGTGTGAACTCAGCTGCACAACATTCATAATCATTGTTTTACTAATAAGTTAATTACCCATTTCAGCCTTCCATTTTTCTTCTCATATATCAAGAAGGCTGTGAGCTTTAAAAAAAACCCTTTAGCTTTACTTAAAAATAATTTACAAACATTTCAAAGCAGTTGCGTAACTGCTCTGCAAATTAGGAAATGAAGTTGGCTAATAATCGTACAGATGTGCACTAACCTTTTTTTGCATTTGCAAAAAAGCATTTCTTAAAATATTTACCCAGTTTTATGTTGGTTTCTTCTTCCCAAGGTAATCTGTTTCACATTGACTTTGGCCATATTCTTGGAAATTACAAAAGCTTCCTTGGAATCAATAAAGAACGGGTTCCTTTTGTGTTGACGCCAGATTTTCTTTTTGTGATGGGAACCTCTGGGAAGAAAACCAGTCCACGCTTTCAAAATTTTCAGGTACAAAAGCAAGATCTATGACTAAAAGTGAAGTTTTTAGAATAACACATGGCACATCAGAAATGCAATCTATAAATGGAAACTGTTTTTTAAAGGTGACTAAGGTGCTTTGTGAATCTAAGGAAAAGGAAGAGAAAAGAGAGAGGTGATATTTAAAAACAAATGGTTGGAGTTTGCATGTTGTTTCTGTTTGCAAATAGACTATTTTATCTCCTGGGTTTTCAATGGTCTGTCTGGCTACACTAGAGCTGCTTGTTCTGTATCGTACAAAATTTGAAGAAAACAGAGGAACTCGCATTCTGTCCAATGCTACTCTAAGAATATTTTATAATTCTGCACAGTGATCTAAAAATAAAAATATGTGCAAGTAACATAGACATATATTGTACAGGTAGATATACCAGGGCATTAGAGCATGAAAAGTTGCCTTATACAGTCAGTTGACCAGTATTGTCAACACTGAGCTGTCAATAAGAGTCAGCTCAAAGTTGGCTTCTGCTTTTTTACTTGCATGTAAAAATAACAAGTGAAAATGTTCTCTTAAATGTAAGAATCAAAATTAGGTGGTGTTGAAAAAGGAAAATAGCTCCCTCAATTTCTGCCTTCATTGTGACCTTTGAAATGCTATTTCAGAAGCAGTTTTTTCCATCTCCTGCTTCTTCAAGTGCCTTAATTTTCCATTAAGCAATTAGTTTGCATGTACATATAGGATCAGCTATCTCAGTTCAGATTCAAGTTCAGTTTTCCTGGGAACTTGGAATACCATGGAAACAGGAATTTAAGAATGAAGATATTAGAAATTGTCTGAAAGCTACTGAGAGAAAGTACTTGAATATTATTACTGGTCTTTCCTCCTACAATATGCAGCTATTGGGGAGCAGTGGATCCATTCTATGTCAGACGGTGTGGAAGGCAAAGTGGGGTTCAACAAATGTAACAGGCATCCTAAATGAACTGATTGTGCTTCCTTGACCAAGTATTTGTATACGTTGTGGAACTTGTAGGGTTCCTTGCCAGTAAAATCTGATGACGTAGTAGTTCCATTATGGAATAAAATGATACTTGTAATTTTCAAAGTACAGTAGCTATTACAGAGCAGATGCTCATATGCATAAAATAACTCTGAATCCCTTTGCAACAACATGTAGTGCAGTGTGACTGCTCACTTCTATCTAGAATCACATTTTTCATGTATGTCACACAACTCAAAGTGTTATGAAACGCTAAAGCAATACCTCTTAAATTGTGAATTGCTAAATTTTCTTTCATATTTCATAAATGGTAAAATTACATGTTTACTAAAGAATGGTGTTAATATACATTTTGTTATTATATAACAAAATTTGAAAAATTCTCTGTTCCTGGTTTGCAAGTGTTACTTCCTGTATAATTGTGTGGTAGTTATGCTCTAGAAACTTTGTTTTTGTGGCTGCCACAAACTACGTTGAATTGGTTGAGACTCAATGAGATATTCATTGAAAAACTATAGCAAATTGTGCTATGTTTTTATGATAGAACCGATTAGGAATTGACATTTATAACCCACGAACAAAAATAATGTTACATAATGTCATTAGTAAATGTTTGATTTGTATACTGATGTTATATACCTATATATCCGGAACCACTAAAAAGCAGTTCCACACTCACTATACAAGCTGGGATAAGAGATTAGAGAATAAGATCAAAGTTAAATGATTTCTAGTTTATTTCACTTCATAATGTTCAGTTATTTTTATCAGGTTGTTTTTGTGTCTCCTCTGTTAGGATATCTGTGTGAGGGCTTACCTTGCACTTCGGAAGCACACAAACCTCCTCATCATCCTGTTTTCTATGATGCTAATGACTGGCATGCCTCAGCTGACTAGCAAGGAAGACATTGAATATATCCGTGATGCTCTAACTGTTGGCAAAAATGAAGAAGATGCTAAAAAGTATTTCCTAGATCAGATTGAAGTATGTAGGGATAAAGGCTGGACGGTGCAGTTCAATTGGTTCATTCATCTTGTGCTGGGAATTAAACAAGGAGTAGAAAAACACTCTGCCTAATGAGGATGTATACAAATAACTAGTGGGTAATCCTTTGCTTCTTCTAATGGTTTCAACAGGAATGGTTTAAAATGTGTTTATGGAGTCTTCCTCCTGTGAAGCCACAACTTTACAAAAAAAACCTTCTTATGGAGAATGCAGAAGAGTACAATGTTTAACAAGAAGATGAGAGCTTTACTGAGGTAGTTTTTCTCTCTCTTCCAGTGCCACGAATAATAATTTAATAAATTATTGATAGAATTTAGATGACAGCACTGAAGTAGAAGCACCGTGTTTGTTCCCACTTTGTTAAAGAAAATAATATAGGTGCTTAAAAGAAGGCAGAAAGCGCTCTTGAAAACTATTGGGCATTGAGAATACTTTAAAGCAATATTTTTCTATTTCACCTTAATCCATTTAATTCTTTTAAGGTCTTTTAAGGTTTTAAGTTGTAAATTGTTCCCTTTATTGTAGCTTTAACATGTTTTTTCTGTTTGTAAAACTGGCAAAACATTCTTTCCGTGTTGCAGAGAACATGTTCTAGCTATGCCATTGTAAATGACAAAATCGTATGTAATGTTGAATTGTATGTTACTTGCAGTTTGGGCATAGCTAATTAATCTCTCTAGAAGTTAAAGTACATAGGCCATGCTGATGGCAAGTGGTTCAGATGAAGGAGCATATTGTAAGAGCCAGTTTACATCTAGGGCAAAATGAAATCACTCGGATATAAGTAGACACTAGTGGCAGCAATCATATGTGGAATATCACTTTGTGTCTCCTCTGCTGCTGCATATGCAAAAATAGTGATGAGAAGCTCTGTACAACTATTTCCGCACCTCTAATAGAAAAAAAATACTTTTGGGAAATACTCAATGAACTATATTTCAAAGGTTTCAATATTTTTTCTGAATTTATTATTTAAAAGGAGGAGTATTTTTCATTTCATCATGGGAAATACAAAAATTACATGGCAAGTTCAATGAAATAGTACTCAGCTTTTAAAAGCTTGACAGTAATGGTACTGTTTTATAAAGAAGTGCTATGTAAGAGCTCCTGTTTTTTAAGCAAATGTTTGAAAATCGTTAATAGTTATAGATTTCCTCTGTGCCAGTTTTCTAAGTTTTCAAATACACACCAGTGCCATAATCTAGAAAACTACTTTGGTTAGGCCCAAAAGATGCATGTATATTCGTGTAACCTTTGATTAAGCATCTCCCACCGTTATTTGAACATTCTTTTACATTCTCCTGATTTGCAAAAGGACCCTGCTTTGCAGTTGGTAAAGTTGTACATATGTATCTGATTGTATCATTTTCTAGTTTGGCAAAAAATCAAGAAACTCTCTACATTTTTATGATGGTTGGTTTTATCTTTTTTATTTTTACTATTTTAAAAACAGAATAATTTATTTTTTAAAAATGGAACAAGTATTAACTATACTTGGTATATTAACTATATTAATCTTCATTGGGAAGTTATAATTGAATGTTCAACCATGAAATCATTGCTGATAGTACCAGTTTTGTCTGCAATAACCTTAATTCCGTGGCAAGGCCCAGCTAGAGAATACCCACTAAATTAATGAGAATTTGATAAATCAACACTTACATAACCTCTGTTGATTCAAAAGGTGTTTTCCAATTGGTTTTAGCAATTGGATTTAGGCCTTGAATGTTAATGCTTATATTGGACATCTCTGTAAATACCTCAAAAAACAAACACAAATTGCATGTTCAGGAGCAAGAACTGTTTTGCACAGACGAGACAGACAAAATTAATTGGAAGAACTAGGTCACAGCTTTAGTTATCGCTGATAGGGTTGGCACATGCATGAATCTGAATTGGCATCAACCTACCCACCACATATCTACCCCGATACATTTGGATGGCCTGAGATGGTCCAGCCGTGCATCTCTCCAGTGTGGTTTTGCCACCACCAGAGGATATAGGGAAAGCTTATATTCCCCAGCTGGACAGAACCAGCCCCATGCCCCACAGTCCCAAGCTCCTTAAATAGACCCCCATACGATTGACATATGTAGATGAATCTTGGGTCTCTAAAGATGTGACCGTGTACCCCTACACACACATATAACAATAGTCTTAAGGGAGGAAGGGTGGAACAAAGCTTGGACTGAATTGGCTCTCACAAGGCTTGGGCTTTTAAATGTATGCCCAGTTATCCAACTGGAGTGAAAACTTCCCCTCTGGGTCACTCTGGCTAGGTAAGAAGAACCTGCCAAGCTAATTGAAATTGAGCAGTTTCAAATTTATTGGCTGGCACACTGAAAAATTCAATTGAGGGCTTCTTAGGCAGCAGAGCCTCTTGGCTAGGAGGCCCTGGACCCAGCTTGACAGCCACATTCTATGCTAGCCCCTAACCACAATCTGGGCATTGTGTTTGTTGAAAGTTATGCCTACATACTTCTCCTTTTTGTATTGCTATGGAGGAAGGAATCAATTACTCTCTTCACACAATAACCAGGACTCACTTTCATTGTGAGCCAAGGGCATTTAGTAGTTGACGAAGAGTGGGAGTTTCTAAGGAAGCATCTTCCTATGCCCTTATTGTCAGGTGCAGAATGACAAATGGATGATGCAGGGCTTCTTGGATGATAACGTTGTTACTTGGCTGGCCATGGACCCAAAGCCAGGTACTTCTTCAGCATTCTTGCTCACAATGGCCACTAAATGAAGATGGGTTCAGCAGAAGTAGATTGGGAAAGTGTATCATAGTTCTATCTGGGTGGAAATTTCTGGTGTCTCTCTCAGTGCAGGATCTTGGCCATTTGCATCTATATCAAATCACATCAAAAATGAAGCTGAAAGTGTTCCATGTTAGTCCAAGTAACACTGCATTCTGTTGTTAAGAAAAAAAATATCTATATACAATTCCAAAATTTTCCATGTACTGTACTGGTGTAGGGACTCTCAAACAATTTCTTTGTCCTATATTCAGCTGTTTTCAGGTTTCATCTGTTCAATGGAAAAGCCAGAATACTAAAGTTGAGTAAGAAAGCATTTTCTAAGACTCTTGCTTGACTGAGTTCAAAATTAAATCATTTGTACAGTATTTGTAACCTTAGTTTTAAAAACGGTGTATTCTAATTTTGAAGGAAATTGTGTAGATGATTGATAAAACTTTATTAAAGGCTACTTATACATTTTTGTCTCATGAGTTCTTTCTACATTTATGTAACTGTGAAACAATTATGCACCAATATAATGAAACAGTAAATAGTGGGTTCAGTAAAATTATAAAATCATAAGTTAAAAAGTGAAAATGCACAGTGGTAATAATTCACGTTTACAGCTGTCTTTTCTTGAAGACACAATTTATAATTTTATATAAGTTTGTTGTCAAAGGCTTTCATGGCTGGAATCACTGGGTTGTTGTGCATTTTTCGGGCTGTATGGCCATGTTCCAGAAGCATTTGCTCCTGACGTTTTGCATACATCTGTGGCAGGCATCCTCAGAGGTTGTGGGGTATATTGGAAAGCTAAGCAAGGGAGGTTCATATATCTGTGGAAGGTCCAGGGTGAGAGAAAGACCTCTTGTCTCTTGGAGACCAGTGTTAATGCTGTAATTATTCACCTTGATTATCAATAATGGACTTGCCAGCTTCATGGACTGGCTTCTTCGTGCCTGGGGGAATCCTTTGTTTAGAGGTGTGTGGACAATTTCATCAGAAAGGAGGAAACCATGAAAATTAAAAAACTCTAAAATCAAAACAGGAAATAAAGAACAACACTACAGGAATTACAGACATGAATCAATAAGGAGCAGCTAACACAAGGGTTCTTTCTCCCACCCTGGACCGTCTACAGATATATAAACCTCCCTTGCTTAGCTTTCCAATATACCTCAACCTCTGAGGATGCCTGCCATAGATGTGAGCAAAACGTCAGGAGAGAATGCTTCTGGAACATGGCCATACAGCCCGGGAAATGCACAACAACCCAGTTCATACATGTTAATTTCAATATTGGGTGTGTGCATTTTCAGATAACACAACGTATATTTTCTGCATTTCTGCAGTCTATGAAATGTTCTGTCTACCTTTAGTAGTCAGAATACGTATGTGATTTTACAATACTGTTGGCCATCCATATCCATGGAGTTTGCATCCACAATTTCAACCATCTTTTACTTCAAAATACTAAAAAAGAAGCCAAAAAGCCAACCTTGACTTTGCCATTTTATATAGAAGGTGCATTTTTCATGCCATTGTAAAGAATGAAAAAAATTAACATAACAATTTTACAGTTTTTTTACAGATTACCAAAGGTTTTGAAATAAACATACGTACATTCTTGAGAACTATGTCAATTGTGTAATTAGGATGTTGTATGCAAAATCTATGTATAACGTGCTTTCAGTTTTTCTTCTGAATTATCTATCATCGATATAAGTTGTGCTGGGTTATAATTAAACAGGTTTATTTGACTTCTATCGTACTGAATTACGCATGTTCCCGTTTTAAATAATGTATTATGTCTTAGCTTCCTCAGTTTAAATATTATTCAGCACCTCCTCTGAGTTCTTAAGATTTCAGCACACATTGCTCATCTATTCTAACCATCTGGCTAGAAACATTCCTACTCTACAGTGAAAAAATGGCCTTTGTGACGTGATGTGAAATCAGCCAACAAACACAAGAAATCATTCCAATGGTTTAAGTCCTATATATGGTATAGTCAGGGCCATAGCCAGAAAAAAAAATTCGGGGGAGGGGGTTTGAAACTTTTTTTTAGCAAATCATGAAGAATAGTTCCAGAACGCAAAATAATTTAGAAATCAGGCTCCATCAATAAACTTCAGTGGACACTCATGGGGATTTGGTTAACCAGTTAAATTTAATGAGTAAACCAGGCTTTTTTTAATCCTGAAAAAGTGGTGGTGGGGGGGGGGGGTTGAACCCCTAACCCCCCCTTGGCTACAGCCCTGGGTATAGTCCATAGATAACCAACTATTAGCAATTGTACTACAGAACTACAAAGAGATCAACAGAAGAATAAAATGGCCTACTTAAAAGGATAATGTGTCAGTATAGGTACTGTTCAAATCCTATGATTGAAAAGCTAATTTTAAGTGACCTGCCTCAAGTCTGCATATCTAAAAATCGGGAATACCTTCACAACCTTGTCTTACAATTATTACTTTAATTTTTTTAAGTTGATGACGTGCTTTGAGCATTGCAAAGCATCATGCTAATTTTTTAAAATGACAAAGTGCTATATTAAGTGTTGTGAATTAAAATGAAAAAGAAATAAAAGAAAAACCACCAATAACTATTGACAATATTTATTATCACAAATCTTTTAAGTGCTTAGATAACTGGCAAATCTTACAGAATCTGACAACAAAAAGGAGCTTTTTGCTAAAAGAAAGAGTAGATATTCTTGGGTAAGGATTTAGACAGGGAAAATGATTTATTTGTGTTAAATAGCTTGACCTAAAGAGGAAACCATGTTATTTAACAGTATTTCTAAAGTGCTGTTTGAAGTATCTGTGGGATGGAGGTCTGATCCTGGGCATCTAGGAAATTTATGATTACCTAAAGAAATGTGTCAGCTTTAGGGAACAAAAACACACAGAATTGATAGGAGCTGAGACAGGTGTTTGATAAAGGAACGTTTAGCTGTTCTCTAGCACCGAGCTGACAGGGAGATGGTTTACACTAAACCTTCAACTGTTATTCTTTGCTGTTCTTTTATGCATAAATACAGACAAAGGCACACTTCTAGAAAGAGGAATCAGTGACTCTTATCAGGCTAATTTATGTCTCTCAGATTGTTAATCATGCTATACTAATCTGACCAGTTAAATGACATTATGGCATGTAATTTATTACTGTGGAGCCCAAACATCCATGTAAATATCAAAATTTCCATTCAGTTTGCTAGGTGTATTATTCTAAGTTGAAATTGAATAATTTCCCTCTTTTTCTGGCATAATTTGATGTAGTTGTCCAAATAAATAGCAACAAGTAACCGTGGTCAATAAATTTAATCAGTCCACTCTTCCAGAGTTGCTTCAAGTTTGTAGAATTCCTCTTTCCCCCACCATGCATTATGCACACGTGTACTCATGCACATACTCTACTGTTGGGACTACATTCCGTTTAAATTCAGTAATTAGTGTTTCTCAAAAAAAACAAACCCAAAAAAACATGTTGCTTATGCATGGCCTTCCCCCCCCCCCCCCACTTTGCCGGGGACAGTATTCGGTAGTATTAGCTGTAGCCACGTATTTTCTGTTTCCTAGCTTTCTTAGGATGCAAAGGGGGGGAGGGAAAACCAAAATCAAATATGGGTAGAAAATGTAGTGTTACATGACAAGGCCCAGAGTACAGTGAGATTAAAATGTCAACAGGAAGCTCCTTGAAGAGTGACAGAAAGAAAATATAAAGCCATGTGATTATCTGCAGGCCAAGACACTATGCTGTTTGAGACCAAGGATGGAATGGCACCTCACCCATATTCTGTTTACAGAAGCAACCTGGACCCTAAATTAAATTCCACTTTGATACTGGTGATCAAACACTGTCCTCCAAAGGG
Source organism: Anolis carolinensis (assembly GCF_035594765.1). NCBI lineage: Eukaryota > Metazoa > Chordata > Lepidosauria > Squamata > Anolidae > Anolis > Anolis carolinensis. Next base: position 83,740,752 of record NC_085845.1, on the reverse strand, counting down.
GTGCAGACTAGCCTTTGGAGGGCATAGATATATCTGTTCTCCAAGAGAGGAATCTATGAGGGACTATGAGGACAACTGAGTTGAGGGTCATTTCCTGCCACCTGTAGCATTTGCCATTAGTTGCTAGTTTATTAGACTAATGTCTGTGTGCTTGCTTTCCCTGTACTGCAAGGAATACATTCAGGAACTATGGAAACAGGAAACCATTGATAATAGTGAACTTTATTGAAATGACTTTTACTGGAAGTTACCATAAAGTCATCCTGGAAGACCTCAAAAATTCCCAGAGAGGTATCATTTCTAGAAATTTGCTAGTGTGTTCTGTAGTAACTTCTAATAAGAGCATAGTATAAAACGCACCCGGAGAATCTAGAAAATTTCTAGAGAGGACATTGTCATATGTTGGTTGGCGAAACTGTGGGTTCTGGTCATACTGTACTTATTCACCTTGCATATCTGTAAACGAATAGATGATACAAAGCAAGCCTTGTTTATTTTCAGTTTTAAAAAATTGGCCCCATAAAACTACCCTGGAGTTAATTTGTATTGGACTGGAAAAAGCAAGTGGATGGAAAGTACAAAGTAGGAATGAAGAAGTAGGGCACAGAAGCTGGGAAATGTGATAAACTGTCGTTAAGTAAAGCTATGAGAGAGAAAGAATAACTTTGGTGATGTGTCTCCTTTACTGCTGGCACAACTCTACTGTAGTTTATTCCACTGACAATTGTGCATTCTGATTGCCTTCCCCCATAATAAAGGAACAACTACACAACCCAGTTGTATGAAAGACCCAGATAGTAACATTCCTGTTGTAATCAGAATTCCTTTAAAATATCATAAGGGAAAACAGAAGTGTAGAGATGGGTAACTGGGGGAGTTTGTTAGCTTTAAAAAACCCTGTGACCATTTGGGAATCATTGTGTGTGCAGTTAATCCGGTTTTTCCACTTAACAGAACAATTGGGCGTTTGGGGTGGGAGGGGATGATTTTTTAAAAAGAAGCAAACAGTGGAAAAATACAGAAATGTGTTTTCTGGTTATAAAATACTGTGAGTGAGGCAGAGTAATTGTACTGTAAAATTTTTGTTTGGAAGCAGCTCGTCTTCTGCTTCTAATCCTGGGCAAGACTATAAATTGTCCCAGCAGCTATTATGTTTGTTTTAACTCCCGGGAAGGAAAGAAAAAAACTATACAGACATAATGTAGCGAAGATTATGTAAACTGGCTTCTATGTTTTTTATCTTCCTGGGCTGAGAAACACGTTTTAGACTCTCAGGAAGAAGATTAGAAAGCTTGACAAAGTTTTTATTATGGAGTAGAAGAAAAGATTGAGGTTCACATCTGACTCATCCATGAAACGTAGCTGGTGACCACAGATCTGTCATCATTTCCCAACATACTTCACAAGTATGCTGATAAATGAGCAAGAGGAGAAACATATACAGTAAAGTCTCACTTATCCAAGCTAAAAGGGCCGGCAGAAGCTTAGATAAGCGAATATCTTGGATAATAAGGCGGGATTAAAGAAAAGCCCATTAAACATCAAATTAGGTTATGATTTTTCAAATTAAGCACCAAAACATGTTATACAACAAATTTGACAGAAAAAGTAGTTCAATATGCAGTAATGTTATGTTGTAATTACTGTATTTATGAATTTAGCACCAAAATATCATGATATATTGAAAACATTGACTACAAAAATGGCTTGGATAATCCAGAAACTTGGATAAGCGAGGCGTGGATAAGTGAGACTCTACTGTAGGTGATTTAATTCCTTGGGAGAAAAAGCAGCATATAAGTACACAAATAAAAACATTGATCTATCCATCCCATGGTTTAATTATTTATATTTATTTAGTGCATATGGGAAAGTATGTTTATGGATATACCTATTCATAATTTGTTAAAGTGTAGGAAATAATGTTTTGACTAGAATTAAAAAGGGTTAAAAAGATGTGGTATATAACCAATATACACAAAAGAAGACTGCAATTGCCAGAATAGCACTAAGAATTGCATGGTAACGTTGAATGGAAGACCACATCTGTAAACACATGGTGGGCATGTGCTGGTAAGTTGTGGTTGGTCACATCTTGTCTGTGTGCATTCTTAATATTTCCATCTAGCATCCAGATATGGCATCATGTTATCAGAGAACACCCAGAGGAGTGGACTTTGGGATACTTTTGATGTTACATGTAACATGCTTTTGGTATCTTGGCACATTATGCACTCTTCCACTCTTGGGAATGAAACCAGAAAAAAATCATATTGTACCTTCACAGCCATTTCCTCTGCATGTCAACTCCATGACATGTCACTACTAAAATTAGCCCACTTTGGCATGCCAGCTGGAGCTGTTAAGATTGGAAAAGAAACTAATGTGCCCTTAATGAAAAGTGATGGGTGCAAGCCAAAAAATATATCTAACACTATGATGTATGTATCACTTCCAACATGAGTTTTGTGGTTGAATATATTCACAACAATGGTATTAGAAGGATTTTAAATTTTGAAGAATCTCGACCTGTTGGTTATTGGTGTGTATGTGTCCCCCAGAACATCAACAAAGAATCTTGTGGAAAGATTTATCTTAAATATTAGTTACATTTATGGCCTAATTTTCCTCCAGTGAGCTCAAGGTGACCTAAATAGTTATCTTAGACTTCTCATATCTGAACATCAATTGACGGGCTATATTGGTCTGAGATAGTCTGAAACTTTAGACTCAAGATCACCCATTATGTTTCATGGTTCAGTAATGATTTAAACCTAGAGAACTGAATTTCCAATCCAGCACTCTAATCACTATATTCTGAGAGTGCCTTGGACAGCAAGAAGATCAAACCAGTCCATACTCTAGGAAATAAAGGCGGACTGCTCACTGGAAAGAAGGATATTAGAGACAAAGATGAAGTACTGTGGCCAAATAATGAGAAGACAGAAAAGCTTGGAGAAAATAATGATGCTGGGGAAAATAGAAGGAAAGGGGAAGAGGGGCTGACCAAGGGCAAGATGTACTGGCTTGCCCTTGAAGGAGTTGGGGGTGGCGATGGCCAATAGAGAGCTCTGGCGTGGGCTGGTCCATGAGGTCACAAAGAGTCAGAAGCGACTGAATGAATAAACAACCCAAATCACTACATCATATGGATTTTCTGTATCCTGTTTTAAGATCTTAAATTTTTAAATTTTGAACTATTTAGACCGCCGTAGGCTAAATCAGGACCCTTAACTGTGATCACCACCATCAAAAATATATGATAGGTATGACTCAATTGATAAAGTAGCTGTGCTCCTGGGCATTCTATCAAAATTTCCCAGTTTGCTAGGTGTTTTATTATAACTTGAAATTGGATAATTTTCCTATTCCTATTTTCTCGAATCCGCATGGCAGATAATCAAAAGTTATGAGAGTTGTCATTCAATAACATTTGGAGACCAAAACGGAATAGAAACTGAGTACCAACCACTATGCAAGTGTGTGTGTGTGTATATATGTATGTATGTGTATACACACACACACACAGTGGTTGGTACTCAGTTACATATATATACATTATCTATCTATCTATCTATCTATCTATCTATCTATCTATCTATCTATCTATGGCCCTCTGTAGCCACAGATTCCTTATTCATAGATTCAACAGACCCTTGAAGGCAACCATAAGGCTGATGTGGCCCTTGATGAAAATGAGTCTGACATCCCTATTTTACATGGTGTAAGTGCGCACATGTATGTGGAATCTTAAAGCCATTGTAAGCAAATTACATATGACATGAAACAGACTTAGCATCCTTAGTGTTGGCTGTCTCCATTGGCCTGCCTCATCCAATCTGCTTAAATTTTGAATATTGTTCTAAATTTGCATTTATATACGCTAATGCTTGATACTTGACTGCATGCAGGATCCATTTCTGTAACAAAACAATACATGAAGAAATAACGCAGCCTCTCTCTGTGTGATATAAACAAACATACAATGCACACAGATGCAGAGCGTTTCTTGAATGGTTGGGGATGTAAGCCACCCAGTGAATTTAATAATAACGATACTGAACGACCTTTCATACAGGTTTGGTGCTTGCTGGCTGTAGAATGAAGCTCAATGCTGCCAGCTTTTGAAACAATTTTGGGCACCGCAGATGAAGGGAGATGTTGACAAGCTGGAAAGCGTCCAGAGGAGGGCGACTAAAATGATTAAGGGTCTGGAGAACAAGCCCTATGAGGAGAGGCTTAAAGAGCTGGGCATATTTAGCCTGCAGAAGAGAAGGCTGAGAGGAGACATGATAGCCATGTACAAATATGTGAGGGGAAGTCATAGGCAGGAGGGAGCAAGCTTATTTTCTGCTGCCCTGCCGACTAGGACACGGAACAATGGCTTCAAACTACAGGAAAGGAGATTCCACCTGAACATTAGGAAGAACTTCCTCACAGTGAGGGCTGTTCGGCAGTGGAACTCTCTCCCCCGGACTGTAGTGGAGGCTCCTTCTTTGGAAGCTTTTAAGCAGAGGCTGGATGGCCATCTGTCGGGGGTGCTTTGAATGCAATTTCCTGCTTCTTAGCGGGGGGTTGGACTAGATGGCCCATGAGGTCTCTTCCAACTCTACTATTCTATGATTCTATGATTCAAAGAGGAACTGTTTGTATTTTGCACTATTTGTTCTAGCCAGTGAGTGTAAGAGAGTTAATTAGCCAGTGACAGACATCCCCTTCTTTCCCAAACAGTCCCAAACAGCCCTTCTGCCCACCCCATGCAGAACTAGGCAATCATGTGGGTCTCCTGCCCCCTCACCAGGCATTGTTTCTAACAACTCGGCTCATAGCAATTAGGCTAAAACTGTAGGTGTCAGTTTGGAAAAAACTTCATGCAACCTCCTTTCACTCCTATCCATAAAAGGCAACAATTAAAGCTTGCCCAACTGCAGGAGCTCTCATATCTTTTTCTTTGCCCTCTTTCAACAAAAGTGGGGGCAATATTCATGGTAACTCCTGTGATTGCATATCCCATTCTTATATTGTAGTAGGCTGGATGAAAGCAATAGGAATTTTTAGGGTTTAGAATCAGCAGAGTTGATGCAAGTCATTTTTGTGATATGCTAGCTACACCACAATGTGTGGCATCTTAGGATCTTTGCAAACATTGCCACCTACAGCAGAGCTTTCCAAACACCACCACCACCACCACCACTTCCTCCTCCTCTTCCTCTGTTTATTTATACCCCACATTTTCTCTCCACCAAGGAGACACAAAGCAGCTTACATTAAAAAGCACTCCGACACAATTTAAAATCCAAAATACGCAAACAGCAAAATGGAATGAAACATCAATAGTATTAACTAAAAAATTAACAGATAAAATCCTGAAATATTTATTTATTTAAAACATTTATATTCCACTCTTCTCACCCCGAAGGGGACTCAGGGCGGTGTACAACATATATACGGCAAGCATTCCATGCCAGAACATAAAATAATTATAAATATACACAAACATTAAAACATTTAAAACATTAAACATAGTTATATCTACTTTAAAATCAGCTGTTTAAACCAAATGTTGATGACGTGCTTTTAAAAACATGCATCATTTTGTGACACCATAATTCAGTTTAACTAGCAACCTGAAGATTAAATCAACCCCTTACAAAAGATACAAACACATATAAAAATCGTAATAACAAAATGTATGGGTACACAACATATCTCAATATAACCTTTCATTTAAATATGTTTAAATATATGACTTGCAAGGTAACATACATTTCCAAGATTTTTGTCATTTCACATCACATTCACACAACACACCTACACAGTACATTACACATTAATGTATTAACGTATTGCAACAAACAGTTTGGAAGGCTCTGACCTAGAGTTTCCTTCCAATTAATATTAATTCTTCTTTTCTGTTTAAATCAACACTGCATGATGTGAAAGTTGTCTCTTTTCACTGTGAGGATAGGCAGCTCAAATTTAGAAAGGAGGGCTGCCAATCAACTAGAGAAGCCTAGACCTTTTACCAGAGACTGATTTACAAAAACAAGTAGGGGACATTTTGCAAGGGACCAATACTTTGTATTAGCACTTTTTACTGTCCACAGATAAAGGCAACCCACCAAATTCCTCACCATTGAACATGATGGCTTGAGCTGATGGGAGCTGCAGTCAAGCAACTGGAGCGGGGGCATGTTCCCCACTCTTTCTGGCCATTTCAAATTTAGAGGGTGCCTGCTGGACCATCAAGGCATGCTGTACCCGCTCCAAGGCATGCTGCTCATTCACACACACACAAAAAAACCTATAGTGCTTTTATTCTACTTTAAATGCCATGACTGCAGCCTATGAAATCTTGGGATTTGGAGTTTAATGATGTGCTAGACCAGGGGTGCCCAAACAAAGGCCCACGGGCAGGATGTGGCCCTCCAAGGTCGTAGATCTGGCTCCTGGCCTAAACTTTAGATTGAGGGTCGTCCTGAATCTAAAACAACTTGAAGGCACACAGCCATCCTACTTGACTTGACTATCTCATCAGTTAAAAGCAGGCCCACACTTCCCATTGAAATACTGGTGAGTTCATGTTGGTTAAAATTGTTCTTCATTTTAAGTATTTTTTTCATGGATTTTTGCACTATAGATAAGATACAGTATGTGCAGTGTGCATAGGAATTCGTTCATGTTTATTTCAAACTATAGTCTGGCCCCCCCAACAGTCTCAGGGGCTGTGAACTGACCCTCGGCTTAGAAAGTTTGAGGACCCCTCCACTAGGCTCCCTGGTTGCAAATTGTAAGTACAGCTGGCCCTGTGCACCATAGATCCAACCAGCCAAGGCTTGAAAATACAGTGGGCCCTTCATATCTGCTGGGGTTCAGTTCTATTATTCTTCATGGATATCAAAATCCATGGATGCTCAAGTCCCATTATATACAATGATGAAGTCAAATGGTGTTCCTTACTTAAATGGATACAACCAAGGGTTTTCTTCCCTGGTATTCTCTTGGGGGGGGGGGGGATACATATGGGACACAATTTCACTATTTCTAGATTTTAAATTGTACTGGATTGCTTTTAATGTAAGCCACTTAAGAGTCTCTTTATGTAGAGAAAAAAAGTGGGGAACAAATAAACATTAGGGATATCCAAATCTTCATTTTTAAATCCTAAGTTATATGTATTTCCTAAGTTTTGTATATACAAACGGATATTAAGAAATATCGGGGGGGGGGGCGCCCACACAAAAACTCACTCAATACTTTTTTGTTTGAATTCTGTAATGCTCGGAAGTCAGTTTCCATTTTCAGCACAAGCAGGGCGAAGCTAAAAAGGCTGTCATTCCTCCTTAAATTAATAGGTTGCTTCTCGCCATGAGGAGAGGAAAGCAGCAGGGTGGGATGAGCTGAGCGAGCTTGGAAAGAGACTGAGAAAGCACAGATTTCTGGGAAATGTAGTTTTGGAAGGCAAGGAGCCCTATGACAGAGAATTCAAGAGGATTTGTCCTAAATTACATTTCTCAGAATTCTGCTCAGCATCAGAAAGCCCCAATGAGGATAGGGGAGAGCTATTTTCCATCTATTGCAACAGCCAGACAGCCATGCAGTTTACAATTCTGCAAAGAGAACTTACTGATACTTCAATACTAGTAAGTAAATCTGTGCTGGGCTGGAAATAAATCCCTAAATTGAAGTTCTGTTGGTTAAAGACATTCAATCAGATAGCCATTGTGGCTTTAAAAAAAACTTTTTGTCAAAACTTTAAAATTTCCCCCAAAATCAGTAGATTAATATTTCTGAAACTTAAGGAATCCCGTTATCTTGTGTCATTGTGCAGAGAATTCAAGGAGATAGCTCTTGTAGTTTTTTTAAAAAATGTTATTTCTAAAAATTTTGAAAAATTCCCAAACATCTTTGGATAAGTGAAACGTTCTGAAACTTGGTGGGCCAACAGTGGTAAATGTGTTCTATAAACGCAGCATGTTTCATGCCTCTAACAATGAGGGAGATGGGAGCACCTGTAGTTTCACCACTGGCACAATTACTAAACAAAAAGTCACGAAAAAGTAATTAACCCGTTACAATATGGAACCATCCAATTTTGGGAAGACTTTAGAAACGATTTTCCCCCATATGCCAATATAGCTATGTAGCAGCGAGAATCATTATAGCAAAATCTTGGAAGGTGGAAAAAGAACTACTTATAAAGGACTGGAGAAGAATAGTACAGTATATCCAAATGGCCAAGATCTCCAAAGGCATAAGGAGAGGAAACAAAGATGAAATTGCTATAAAATGGAGACTGGACTTTGGGTATTGAAAAAAGAAGACAAAAATAAATTTTGTAATAGCTGATTAGGGGATTAATTCATGTAAGGATAAGGACAGAAATTAGGTAATAATTCCATTTGATGTGGTGTTGGAAGTCTTTGGTTCATGGGTGGGTGAAAAATTGTTTCTTTTTCTTGAATATTAAAACATTTTTTTCATTGATCACAAAGGCCTAATAAACATAATAATAATAAGCCACTGTATACAATGGGACTTGAGTATCTACAGGTGGTGCTGGAACCAAATCCCAGCAGATACCAAAGGCCCCTTCCACACTGCTATATAAAATCCACATTGAACAGGATTATATGGCAGTATGGACTCAAGGTAATCCAGCAAGGCAGATACTGTGGATTATCTGCCTTGATATTCTGGGTTATATGGCTGTGTGGAAGGGCCCTATGACTACAATCATGGACTGTTATTGTTTATTTGTATAGTTGCTTCCAACTCTTTGTGACTTCATGGACCAGTCTACGCCAGAGCTCCCTGTAAGCCATTGTCACCCCCAGCTCCTTCAAAGTCAAGCCAGGCACCACAAGGATACCATCCATCCATCCATCCATCTTGCCCTTCTTCCTTTTTCCTTCCATTTTCCCCAACATCATTCTATTCGCCAAGCTTTCCTGTCTTCTCAATATGTGGCCAAAGTACTTCATCTTTGCCTCTAATATCCTTCCCTCCATTGAGCAACCAGGCATTATTTCCTGGAAGATGGACTGATTGGATCTTCTTGTGGTCCAAGGCACTCTCAGAATTTTCCTCCAACACGACAGTTCAAAAGCGTCTATCTTCTTTCGCTCAGCCTTCCTTATGGTTCAGTTCTCGCATCCATAGGTTACTATGGGGAATACCATTGCTTTAACTATGCAAACCTTCGTTGCCGGTGTGATGTCTCTGCTCTTCACTATTTTATTGAGATTGGTCATTGCTCTCCTCCCAAGAAGTAAACATCTTCTAATTTCCTGGCTATAGTCTGCATCTGCAGTAATCTTTCTGCCTAGAAAGACAAAGTTTGTCACTGCCTCCACGTTTTCTCCCTCTCTTTGACAGTTATCAGTCTGGTTGCCATAATCTTGGTTTTCTTGATGTTTAACTGCAAATAATCATGGATAGTTGCCTATAAATAAGTGCCAATGAAATGCCAGTGTAATATGAATGTGTGGAAAGCTCTTCCACACAGCCTTGTATCCCAGAATAAAAAGGCAGGTCATCCACAATATCTGCTTTGAACTGGGCTATCGGAGTCCACACTGCCATATAACTCAGTTCAAAGCAGATAATGTGGGATTTTATTCAGCTGTGTGGAAGGAGCCATATTTCTCCCTGATTATCAGGTTTTCATTGGGAGGCACCATGGCAGTGGAAGAGGAACAGCAGCACTTATAATGCTATATAAGAGTGCGAAGGCTTTCACCTTGTTGTCTCTCTCACGCGTGGCATCTCTCCTCGCTATCATAAGTGGGTCTGGTAAAAGCCTAGCCTCGCGCGCGCGCGTTCTTTCTCTTTTCCTTGACCGTGGCGGGGGGTTGCCATGGTTCCGCGGGTCACGTGCGCAGGTGCGCGCGCGAGGCTTTCCAGACGCGCGGAGCCGGGAGTGAGTGTGTGTGAGAGAGAGAGAGCGCGCGGGCGCGCGAAGGAGAGAGCGAGGGAGCCAGCGCGAGGCTCCTTCTTCCTCGAGGGCGCCTGAGGGAAGCAGCAGCAGCAGCAGCGGCGCCGGCCACCGCAGTGGCTCCTTCATGCTTCCTTGACGCTTGACTCGCGCAGCGGCCCCTTCGCAGCGCCCGGCATGAGCATCTCCGTCCCGGAGGGGCTGACGGAGCTGCTGCAAGGCTTCACCGTGGAGGTGCTGAGGAGCCAGCCGGGGGACCTGCTGGACTTCGCCCTCCAGTACTTCGGGCGCCTCAAGGCCGAGGAAGAGGAAAATGGGGAAGCGGACGTCGGCCGGCTCCATGCCGCCTCGCCGGGGACCCCGAGGGGGAAGCAGGCACCCCGCGGCGGGGTCAACTTCGCCGAGGAGCCCATGCAGACCGACTCCGAGAGCGGCGAAGGCGACGAGGACGGCGAGGCAGAGGGCTTCCCCGGTGAGACGCAGAAAAAAAGCCTCTCCCCCTCCCCTTTTGTGTGTGTGTATGTGTGGGCGGGGCCAGGAAGGGGAATCCCCGCCCACTCCCAGGGGGCAGGGCCAAGGGCTAGCTAGACCACGCCCCTCTCCCACCCTCTCCCACCTTCCTTGGGGCAAACTTGCACAATTTAATGCATTCAGTTTGCCACCACTTTGGGCTCCCATGACGCTATGGCTGTGGGGCCGTGGGAGTTGTAGTCTTGCAAGATCTTCACCCTTCTCACAAATCCCATGATCCCATGATATTACTAATAATATTGCAATATAGTCGTATAATATAATACACTGTATGTATATATACTTGTAAACCATCCTGAGTCCTTTTCGGGGTGAGAAGGGCGGGATATAAATGTCACTAATAATAAATAAATAAATATCCCACTTTATCTCTCCAAATGAAGACTCAAAGCCACTCACAATTAAAAACATTACAATACAACTCAAAGCATACAAATACTCCAAAATAAAACAATATTATCATTCTATATTATTATACATTATCAGTATTACAATTGATATATTAGTATTGTTATATTACAATATTATTAGTAATATTATATGTATATACAATATATGGAGCCTCCGGTGGCACACTGGGTTAAACCGCTGAGCTGCTGAACTTGCTGGTTGAAATGTTGGCAGTTCGAATTTTGGAATTGGAGTGAGCTCCCACTATTAGTCTAGCTTTTGCCAACCTGGCAGTTCGAAAACATGCAAATGTGAGTAGATCAATAGGGAAGGGAACCTTCTGCGGGAAGGTTACGGTGCTCCATGCAGTCATGCTGGACACATTACCTAGGAGGTGTCTGTGGACAACACCGGTTCTTCAGCTTAGAAATGGAGATGAGCACCAACCCTCAGAGTCAGACACGACTAGACTTAATATCAGGGGAAAACCTTTACCTTTACTATATAATATACTAGCTGTGCCCGGCCACGCGTTGCTGTGGCAAAGTCTGGTGGTATGGGAAATAAAGTATTGAGGAATTGGTGGTAGTTAAGGTAAAGGGTCCCCTGGGTTGAGTGGGTTGCTAGGGGACCAAGTGAACAGAGCTTAGCCTTCTAACTGGCAGCAATTGGATAAAAACAATTATTCCTCTCCCTCTAATTAGGACTTTATTTTTCTTTTCTTTTTGTTGTATCAACCTAGAGGCGTGGATGAGGGGCTGTGCTGTCAATTTTCGAGGTTGTGGGGTGTTTACTTTTGTTGTTTTGTCCGCTGCCGTGATGCCATCACTCTTTTATATATATAGATTATTAGCATAGCGCAATATTAGTATTATATTGTAGTATACTACTATGCTGCAATATTATTAGTAATATTATATATAAAATATATAATTATTACATTATAATATAATATATATGTTGAATTATTGAATCATCCCAGGATTCCATAGCACTAAATTCAGTTTGCCACCACTTTGGGCTCCCATGACTCTGGGAGCATGGAAGTTGTAGCCTTGCAAGATCTTCATCCTTCTCTCCTCACAAATCTCATTTCATAGCATTGAGTCATCCCACATTGTAGTCTAGCAAGATCTTCACCCTCTCCTCCCAAATCCCATGATTCCATAGCCTTGAATCATCCCAGGATTCCATAGCACTGAATTCAGTTTGCCACCACTTTGGGTTGCCATGACGCAATGCTCTGGGACCATAGAAGTTGTAGTCTTGCAAGATCTTGGCCAAAGGAAGGCAACTCAAATGATCAAAGGTTGGGAGACCATGCTTTTTGAGGATCGTTGTAAAGAGCTGGGCATGTTTCCTGGGCCTGAAGGTTGAGAGGAGACATGATAGCCATGTATAAATATGTGAAAGGGTGTCACAAGGAAGAGGGAGCAGGCTTGTTTTCTGCCGCCCTGGAAACTAGGACTTGGAGCAGTGAGTTCAAATTACAGGAAAGAAGATTCCACTAGAACGTTAGAAAAAACTTCCTGCCTGTGGGTCCTTCCAGACAGGCCCTATATCCCAAGAACTGATCCCAGGTTTGCTGTTTATCTTAGACCCCTTCCACACAGCTGAATAAAATCCCACATTTTTCACTTTGAACTGGAATGTATGGTTGTGTGGACTCAGATAACCCAGTTCATAGCAGATATTGTGGGTTTTTCTGCCTTGATATTTTGGGTTATATGGCTATGTGGAAGGGCCCTTAGATTATCTGGCCGTGCAGATTCATGCAATCCAGTTTAATATCCCTGGGATCAGATCCTGGGATATTAGGCCCCGCTGGAAGGGCCCTGTAAGAGCTGTTCAGCAGAGGAACTCTCGGCCTTAGAGTGTGGTGAAGCTCCTTCCTTGGAAGCTTTTAAACAAAAGCTGGATGGCCATCTGTTGGGGTTGCTTTGATTGTGCTAGATGTTGTCTCTTCTGATTCTCTTATTCTATGATTCATCCTCTCCTTACAAATACCATGATTCCATAGCATTGAGCAATGGCAGCTAAATGGTGTCGAATTGCATTATTTCTACATCCTTGGAAGCCCTCTTCTCCTCTTGGGCCCCATAAGAATCCCCTGAGGGAGAAAGGCGAGGTATAAATAAAGATAATAATAATAATAATAATAATAATAATAATAATAATAATAATAATAGTAATAATAATAATAATAATAATAATAATATAAACCTCTTGGGTCTGTCTCAGGTGGGAATGGGCTGACCTTGTTGTAAAGCAAGGTAGAGCATCTCTTATCTGAAATCCTCCAAAATCCAAACATTGCGACTTGGGCAGCTGAGAGAGACACCTTTGTTTTCTTATAGTTCCATGAACACAAACTTTTGTTTCATGCACAAAATTATTCAAAATATTATGTATGGAGTTATCTTCAGGCTATGTGTATATGGTGTATGGAAAGCACTAAGCATTTTTAACAGTTTTAACTTATTTCTTTTAATGTCATTTTAATGGACTTCTTTTAATTGTGTTTTTAATTCTGTTTTAATATTTATATTTTGTATGTTTTAAGGTGTGTTGTTTTAAAGTCAGGAGTTGCTTTGGTTCTTGATTCAGAGAGAAAAGCAGTGTACAAACAAACATAGTAATAAAACATTATTACTATTATTTTGTATTTAGACATGTGTCCCATCACCAAGATATCTCACTGTGTACATGCCAATATTTCAAAAATCTTAATAATAATAATAATAATAATAATAATAATAATAATAATGTTTTTGTATTAATAGAGTTGGGTCCCATCTCCAAGACATTTCACTATTTACATGCCAATATTCCCAAACCTTAATAATAAGAATAACGTTTAGACTTGGGTACCATCGCCAAGATGTTTCACTATGTATATATCCCAGTATTTCAAAATCTTTTAATGCCAAGAATTTTGGATTAGGGATGCTCAGCTGCACGGATTTAACGTATAACCTGTTTTTTTTCCTGGAGAGGAGTCCAAGGCAGCTTACAATGACTTGAGAGCAGAGTGACACTCCATTCAAATATATCCGTAGCCGTATTGTTTGAGGGATGGTGAAGAGCCAGGATGTGTTTGCTGGCCTATATGAATTCCTTGTTTTCAGGAATGGCAGAACAAGGTTCCCACACCCAATCAGTTTATTAATATTAGGCCAAGGTTGTAAGAGCAAGAGGTGAGCACAAGAAGCAGCACACCAAAGCGTCACATGTTTGGGCACAAAGTCAGTATGTCTCTTCTTGGGCTCGCCTCCTCCTTCTGCTTTGTGCCTTTAAGGCAGACTGATAAGCCTGACAGTGATGTTAATTTCTGTGCAGTGGCTAACCTCACCTACTGATGTCTGCATGTCTATTGTTTTCTGTTAAAACACAAACAAGTGTGCAGGGGAAGACACGGGAACAAATATTTGGACATAGACCAGAGACTAGGGGCAAGCATCTGGACATGACTGGTGTGTTGCATAGGAAACCTGAGCCATGATCTCATTCATAGTTTTGTTGTTGACTCTTTATGAATGAGAGCATCAGCAGTTGGTTCAGCCTGCCTTGATGAACATGTGGTACAACGGCTGAGAGTCAGATCACATTCTTTATTGGGCTGGTTTTATTGCTGCCTGGGTTATTATTTGCGATTAAGGGCTCTTGGAAAGTGGGAAGAAAGATACCCCTCTTAAACAGAGACATTAAGAATTGTGTAAAAAGCCATGCTTTTGTGCAAAATGTTGCATTTTAACAAAGCACACACTTAATGTTGCCAACTGAGTTTATAAATACAAAAAATTGGGAGGAAATACACAAAACCCTTTTAGGGCTACTTTTATTGCTTTTTTGGGTTATGTTAAAGGGATTTTGGAAAGTGCAAGGACACACGCAGCCACCTAAACAGAGACTGTAACAATATTGATTGTGCAAAAAACAACAACAACAACAACAACAACAACAAAACCCCCAATGATTTTGTGCAGAATGTTGCATTTTAACTAAACACCCTTATGCAAAAGAATATTGCCAAAGGAGTTTATGAATATAAAAATTGGGAGGAAATACACAAAACTCTATTCGGGCTGTATTTATTGCTTTTTGGGTTGTCAGGTGTGTTACAGCAATAGTTTCCAATTTTTTTTTGACCCCTTGACCGGGGACCACTCTCTAACATTAGTACCAAAAGGGTTCCAAATCAGTTTTAGGTCAACTTTAGATTTCATTTGGTTATTTGATGTGCTAATTCAGAAAATTGCATTGGATAGACCACATCAGCTCTAATTTCTGATACAGAACATATGCCATCCAGTAGTAGCTATCTGCTCGCCCACAGAAAATAATATTTAATACTCTAAAGCTGATGTGGTCTATCCAATGCAATTCTCTGAAACAGCACGCCAAATAACCATAGAAACAGGCCTAAAAATGAAGACACCAAGAAAAAAAATTGGTTGGTTGGTCTGTGTTATTATCCATGGATTTTGTTATCACTCGTGTAAAAAAAAGGCCCTTAGTTCAAAGCAAGGCTGAGGCTGAAAAAATACAAAAAGTGGACCACAAGACCCAAGAAACTGTCCCTAATGTCTTGAATATTAATAATCTATCTATATAAATAAAAATAAGTAAAATATAAAAGTTCGTTTGTTCATGATATCATCTCTCCCAAACTACTTTACCGATTGTTGTGAAATTTTGACACCATGCAGCATTCGAACTGGCGAGTATTTTTATGTATTCACAGACCACCTATTATACAGATGTCATACCTGAGACAGGTAAAACATGCTTTGCTTCAAAAACAATGCCTTCTGCTGAACATCCAAGCAACACACACTATACTACATACACTTTTCTGCCTTGATATTCTGGGTTTATATGGCTGTGCGGAAGGGCCCTGAGCTATCTGAGTCCACACTGCCATGTATTTCAGTTCAAAGCAGAACATGTGGGATTTTATTCAACTGTGTGGAAGTGGCCTGAGGGCCCTTACACACTGCCATATAACCTAGAATATCAAGGGAGCTAATCCAAAATATCTGATTTGAACTGGAATATATGGTAGTGTGGACTCAGATAACCCAAGGCCCTTCCACACAGCCATATAACCCAGAATATTAAGGCAGAAAATCCCACAATATCTGCTTTGAACTGGTTTATCTGAGTCCACACTGCCATATAATCCAGTACAAAGCAGATAATGTGGGATTTTATACAGCTGTTTGAAGGGTCCTTAAAGAGGGAGTCAAAATAATACATGGGGATCAAGCAGGCCTCCTCGTAGGTAGACATTTGAGCCAAAATGTGAGAATGGTGATATATTTAATAGAGTATGCTGAACAAGATTCAAGCAGAAAGATTGCATTACTGTTCCTAGATGCAGAGAAAGCATTTGATAATGTGAGGTGGGACTATATGATTAAAGTACTGGACCATTTTGGAGTAGGTCAACACTTTAGAAAGACCATAGGAGCAATCTATTCAAGACAAATGTACCATGTTATCCTCCGCCTGCTCCACTATTGAGGTCTTTGGGTCTTCAGATTGTTCTTGGTTTGGATCCTCCCCTGTGGCCACTCCTGGGAGTGTGTGACTCCTGTGGTTGTGCCCGCAAGTTCATCGGAACACGCAAGCCCCCTCACCACGTCAAGGTGACAATCCATTGAGGGGGAACTTACTTGGTTAGGGAGGATAGCAGTAATAAAAATGACGGTATTACCCAATATGTTGTTCTTGTTTCAAAATTTACTGATTATTTAGGGAGTAAAGGTGTTTGAAAAATAGAAGAAAGATTTGGTCAAATTCATTTGGAAAGGCAAAAAAAGCCAGAATTGCCTACTGGAACCTTATTGGTGGGAAAGACAGAGGGGGCCTGACACTGCCAGATCTCAGATACTACTATGAAGCCACATTTTAGTTGGTTAAAGAATTGGATTAAACAGGACAATATGAAGTTGCTTAAGTTAGAGGGCCATAATTTAAGATATGGATGGCATGCCTATCTATGGGATGAAAAAGACAGGGTGAATAAAGAATTTAATGGACATATAATAAGAGCCAGCCCTTTAGCATGATGGAAAATGTACAAGAAGAGGAAAGAGCCAAAAAAAACCTTATGGCTGCTCCCATTGAAAGCAGTCCAGAAACAGGCTACACACACTGATTCTGGCACTTACAAGGAATGTTTGGTCATAGAGAAAGGGCAATAGACACTTAAAAGTAGAGTGGAATCTGGGATAAAAGACTGGTTTAGCTTCTTCCAATTGAATGACAGATTTAGGAAGGATGCGAAGGTAGGATTTGCCTCTAAAAAATCCTACCTACATAGTTAGAATGTATGTTCGAGAAGGGCAACAAAGGTCTAATCTCTGGACTTTATAAGTATATTTTAGAATACAACTTAGTAGACAACCAGATAAAAATTGTTACGATTTCATGGGCCAAAGATTTAGGTAGAAATATTGATTTGGAAGGTAGAACATCTTTGGAAAAAGGGGTTTAGATTTTCAGTGGCTGGCTCAATTAGAGAAAATATGCTTAAAATGTTTTATAGAACTTAACTCCAGAGCAACTGGCCAAAATAGAGAAAACAGGGCGAGGGACGTGCTGGAGATGTAAGAAGGTGAAAGGATCTTTTTCTCATGTATGGTGGACTTGTAATATAGTTCAAGAATTCTAGAAAAAAAAAGTGGTGAAATAAACAAACAATATGATCAACAAAAAGGTCAAGAAAAACTTGGAAATGTGCCTATTAGGACTATGTAGAAGATGTCAATATTGCTTTGTTGCTGTAAGACTAATAATTGCTAAAATATGGAAGGGGAAAAAAAGAGTTAACTATTAAAGATTGGGGAGATAAACTAGTAGATTATATCCAAATGGTCCAACTGACAAATAGTAGCACAGGAGGAAATAGTGAAGAATTCGTAAATAAATGGAGGCTTGCACTTGGGTATCTGGAAAAGAAGACAAAGGTAGATTTGAAGATTACAATAAATAGGATTTAGTGAAAGAAGACATATGGGTAGTTGCTGGTTAGGTATGCGATTCATATTGAGGACGGAGCCAGGAGGGGCTTTCCCTCCCTCCCTCTGAGGGAATGGGGGCGGGCAGTAATGAGGGGTGTCGGAGGTCATGGAGATTGGGTTCATGGGAGTGGTGTTAGAGGGATAAGAAATGTTAAGGTATAATAACTGTACCGCCAAATTTGATTTTTCACATGTTTAATGAGTGCTGACTGTAAACCATTTTGTAAACTTGCTTATTCTGTTGTATTTTTCTTCTTTCTTTTTTTTGATTTTTTCCTTTTTCTTTTTTGTTTTGTTTTTTACTGTCTGTTTTATTTTTTATATGCACTATAAAAAGAAAATTAAAAAGTTAAAAGAAAAAGGAAGCAAAGGTTCAGGACCTATTGCCTGTGAAGAACCTTTGCACAACGATGCTAATTTCAGGGACTTGTTGAGATCCCATGCCAGATTAGGAGGCACTGACTTGAAAGATGCTGAAGAAGGAGTTCAGCACTGCAAAGGGAAGGGGGTAGGGGGAGAGGCCGCAGTGGAAGCCTCTCCTTCCCAGGGAAGCCCTACAGGCCACAAACTAAGCCTGAGGCAGGGAGGGGCAAGGAGAGCAGAGAGAAAGAGAAAAGGGAGAGGAGCGCAAGGAGAAGACCGTCTCATACACACAGACACAGTCCGTGCTTTTCCTGAGTCCTCCTCCCCTCTCTCCATCCCTCCCTCCCAACACTAAGGAGCTCACCAAGCCACAGCCTTCACGGCTCTGGTAGCGAGCTCTGAAGAGAGGGAGGGAGGCAGGGAAGAAGGTCTGTGCCGTTCCTTCTTGTTCCGGTCAGCTCCAGCAGAATGGCAAGGGCTCCTGAGTCTCCCTGGCTGCCCCTGATGCTTCCTCCCTTCCATCAGCGGGGCAGGAAGTGAAGGCCCTCTACAGGAAGAGGAGAACGGAGCCAGGAGGGGCTTTCCCTCCCTCCCTCTGAAGGAATTGGGGTGGGGGCGGGTAGCAATCGTGAGGGAGGAATAGGAGCAGCGGCAGTGAGACCCGGGATGGCAAAGGGGCAGGTGGGGCTGGTCAGCTCCAAAAGGAGTGGAAATAATAATATAAATAACATAAAATAAATAAATAAAGAGGAAGGACGTTCACGGCCCAGATTTTACTTCTGGCGGGCCACTGCAGGGCTGCAGCCCACAGGTTAAGAACCACTGTGTTACAGGGATTTTCAGAAAGTACAAGGACAGATTTCGCACACATATGCCCTTTGAATAGAGACTGTAAAAATATTCATTGTGAAAAAAACCCCCCAATGATTTTGTGCAAAATGTTGCATTTTCACAAAACACACACTTACACAGAATAATTGCCAAAAAAGTCAACAAATGCAGAAAAAAATCATACAAAACACTTGTAATCTATCCTGGCAGGAACAGGGCAAGTTTACAATAGGAATGATCTTTCTCATCAGAACAAAAACATTGTGGTGATTTTCTTCCTTCTGAACAAATTAAAAGAGTTTTGTATACCCCCTCCCCCCCCCCCTTTTTTTTTTTTCCATTTATGGACTTTTGGGGCATCTCTTTTCTTACAAATGTGCAAATCTTTGTAGGAAAGTTTTGTTTCAGCACATTTTTGCTGTTTGTTTGCTGATGATTAAAAAGTGCTGCTCTTGTTATTCTTGCATAGGGCAAACAATTTCATAGACATTGGCACTTTTTTCCCAGTGGTGTGTCTCAGCAAAGAAACATAGACTAGAATCGTAGAGTTGGAAGAAACCACAAGGGCCATTCAGTCCAATCCCATTCTGCCATGTAGGAACGCACAAGCAAAACACTCCCGATAGACTGAGACACCGTTCCTTGTTAAAGACAAGAACATTTGATGGGGTTCTTTATGTCCTCACTGAACCTCTAGTATTTTTTTAAAATCACATCTTTCTTCTTCCCTCATTTCAAGAACAGAACTACATGCTAACGTAGTCAGATGGCTTGTCACTCGACTGTGCTTGCTTACAGTGGTGAAAGGTACTTTATTTTCCTACATGCAGAGAAATGTGGAATGGCGTGAAACACTGGCTGGCCAGCTACCAACCATCTCATCTTGTGCAGAACAGCGTGTTATAGACATTACCAGTAGTAACAAAGCAATTAGAGGAAGGAGTTGTTGACAGACAGACCTTCCCCTCTCTGTTCTCCTTTTTAAACCTTAAGGGACAGATTGGTCACAGAAACCTAACAGTGGGAGGAGCAAGCCAGACTTGCCAAATTAAATGAAGAGTTTTTTAAAAAATATTTTCCTCAGAGGTTTTTTTGCAATAAATGATATGATAATGAATTTTTCTAAGCAAGTTCAAAATCCTTTCACTT